>NW_024412447.1:253409-289896 GCF_014898765.1 Herpailurus yagouaroundi | reverse complement strand
GGGGGGCCCTGTGCAGGGATGGCGCTGGGGCCGGGGCGGAGACTCTGTTTACCTAATACGGGCTGTGGGGGGGTTGGCAAACAGCCCTTGGCCGCGGGCCTGCACCGTCCGTCTGTCTGCCTGGGTGGCGTCTGTACCCCCTCAGCCCTGCATACCTTCCCTCCCCCCCTCCCCCCCCCCCGCCCCCCGCCGGCTCTTCTGCCGCCTCCCCTGCCTCCTGAAACACTGACCTTCGGCGACCCTGAACACAGGAAATCCCTAAAGCTAACTTCCACGGGGCTGGTGGGCTGGGGCTCGTCTGTGGGGCCTCGGGAGGCACGCCCGCTCACGTCTTCTCTGGCCCCAAGCTCACAGGGAGGCACCTGAGCAGACTCCGGCCCCTCAGGGCGGCTGAGGAATGTGCCAAGAAACGTAGGGTGAGCCGGTCACAGCTTCAGGGCCGGAGAGGGAGGCCCGGGGGACCCCCAGGGACCCTCCCATTCTCGGCTTCTCCAGGCCTCACTGAACAGGTAAACTGGGCTTCACACCAGGTCGGGGGCGGGGTGGGGGTTCCAGTCCACGAGCAGTGGGAAGAGGGAGGGCCCGACTGGGGACAGCAGAGGGACAGACCCCACTTTCCGAGGCAGGCTGGGCTCCCGTGCCAAGTCCTAACGGCCCAAAGAACACCCTCCGGAAAAAAGCAGCCCAGATCATCGTCTCGTGTGCTTAAAGAATTCTGGCATTTTCCCCCTCAAAATCTGTCCTAGTTATGCTTGAGATCTCCTGACCCCAGAATACTTTTATTTATGACAGAAAATTCGTCTCCATGGCAACGCCTTCGGAAGCCCCAGCCTCGAGATGATAGCTCTCCGAGCGGTGAAGACAATAGACCGATTTTCCACAAAAACTGTGAAGAGTGACTCCGGCGTGAAGGGCATCCTGGGGAGGGGGGGGGGGATGTGGAGGAAGGGCCCGGGGGGTGCGGCGCAAAGCGCACCAGGTTGTAGGCCGAGGGAGGATGCCCTGTGGCAACCAGCACTCACCCTGAGTCCCACAAACGTGGCCCGCCCCGGGGCCCGGCAGAGGCAAATTTCCTCCCTAAGGCAGGGCGGTCCCCACCCAGGGGACTCTGCCAGCGTCCGCCCCCATCTGTACCTCCTCCCCCTTTCCTGGGAGATGGGGCGCGGCAGAGCTCCCTTCGCCCCGGCCCTCAGGAACCCAGGCTGAACACCCTTCTCTGCACAGCTGTGCTCCAGGGCACCTACACTCCACAGTGGGGGGGAAGAGACGTGCCTCCTGCCAGGCCGGGTGCCCCTGACTGCGCTGCAATTAGACATCAGAAAGGGACTGCCTCGGGAGCGTCCCTTGCATTGGTCTCTCCACCCATCCACCCTTCCGGCCGTCCATCCGTCCATCCGCCCACCCACATCCTTCCATCCATTTGCCATTCGTCTATCTATCCAGCAAACATTTTTTTTTAAATATATTTTTAAAAATATTTATTTATTTTTGAGAGAATGAGAGACAGAGTGTGAGCAGGGGAGGGGCAGAGACAGAGGGAGACACAGAATCGGAAGCAGGCTCCGGGCTCCGAGCGGTCGGCACAGAGCCCGAGGCGGGGCTCGAACCCACCGACCTGAGCCCAAGTCAGTCACTCAACCGATTGAGCCAGCCAGGCGCCCCCCCCAGCAAGCATCTCTGAAGCACCTACCACGGGTCTGGCACTGTGCTTGGCACCATTGAATCTTTGCTTCCATGGAGCTACTGGCTGAGGGGGAAAGTCAGGCATCAGCACACAGTAAACGAAAAGGCAGGTGTGAAGAAAAACGGCTAGAGTGGCTTGGATCCCACGGCCGCGTTGTGTGTCTGACCCTCACAGCCACCCCTGGGGACAGGAGCCACGAGCAACCTCAGTTTCGCAGGAGGAAAAGTGGGGTGCGGGTTCAGAAAGGAGCCTGACCCCAAGTCTCATACACAGAGGACTCAGACGTTGAACTTGAGCCTGGGGTTCAACTCCCTCGGGCCTTCGGCCTCTCCGGGGCTTGAGGGGGCCTGCTGAGGGCACCCGCCCTGCCCTCCTGGGATCAGGGAAGACACCCCCGTGTGAGTGGGGACCCCAGGGCTGGCGGGGCCCAGGCTGAAGCAGTGGGGTGGAGAGCGTTCCCGCAAGGCCGGCTGAGAACGACCCTCCGGCAACTCGGGGAAGCCTCTGCTGCTAACAGAAGGGGGGCTGGCGGGGGCCAGGGGAGGGGGGCCCGGGAGGCGGGGGCGGGGGGGTGACTGCCTGCCACCCCGGACCACCTGTTACTGAGCTCTGCTGAGGGACTGCCCGTGAGGACGAGATGGAGAGATTAGGCGAGGTTAGCCTCTGGTTTCCAAACATTAAAACAAAGTTAGACAAAGGGGTTCTTCAGAGGAGACGCCACTGTTTGGAGGCCAGACGCTCCTGGGCTGGGGCTGCTCCTCGGGGCAGTTCGAAGCCATTAATTAGCGGGATCAGGCGCTGGCTCCCTGCCGCCACTCAGCCTCCCCTCAGCCTTCCTGCGCGCACTGGAGGCTGGCCTCTGTCAGGGGCGCTCCTGATCCAGGGCGGGAGCGGCTTGGCCCAGCTCCGGCAGACGTGGGACCTGCCCCGGCGTGCTTTCTGGCTCGGCCCGTTCCCCTGGGGCTCATGGGAAACTGAGGCCTGGGGTAGGCTTCTGCGAGAAGCCACAGCGGCCTCCTGTCCTGGGGTCCCGTGCCGGGCTCACTGCTTCCTGGCCTCCAGCTGGCCCTCCGGGCCTCCTTGGAGCTCAAGCAGTGACCTTGGGTGAGGCCGGGCACCTGGTGCCGCCTCTGCCCTCCCGTCCACGCTCAGCAGTGCCTGGGGCTCGGACCGGGGTCTAAGGCAGCCAGGCAGTTCGGTCCAGGGCTTCCCCCGAGGCTCCGTGCCCTGTCCCCGTGGGCAGTTGCGGGACAAGGGTCAGGAGTCTCCCCGCCCCCCCCCCCCCCCCCCAGGCCCCAGTGGAGGTCAGCTCCTGCCAGGGCCACGGGACAGGCCCTTCACTCCTGCCGCTGCTCACCTCTCTTCTGGGCCCCACCATCCCGGGGGCATCCCTCTGCACAGTCTGTTACCTCCCCCCGGCCCTTCTTTCCGGTTGTCTGCTGGATACCACCCCCTAAGTGTTGCTTCCCGGGTGTAGAGGGAGAGGATGTCTTTGCCCCGCTGGCACGCAGGCTGGATTATCTACACCTGATGCCCACCCACGTCCGGGGAGGGTGCATGTTGCAAGTATAGAGAGACCCACAGCCTGGCCACTTCCCCACTTGCTCCTCTGGGCCTTGGCCCCCAGCCCACCTTTACCTGAGTAGGAGCTGTGAGCAGACCTCCTGCCGGCCCCCGGCCCTTGGTAGCCCTTCCGTCAGTGAATCTGAAAGGGTCCCACACAGTGGCGGTAAAAGGCCCTGGGAAAGCCAGGGGGCAGAGGCTTGCAGGGGGACCCCACCCCACAGCACCCCCGGGCCGAGCCCCCAGGTCAGTTCCAGACCCACCCCTTCAAGGCCATGCTGAGACTGGGCCCTGGAGGGGAGGTCAGGCAGCCTTCCTGCCCCAGCTGGCCAGGGGAGGGTGGAGGAGGGGCTGGCCGGGTCGCGCTCCCCGCACTTATCGGGACGCCGAGCAACCTGCCCTCTCCCCTGGACCTGAGTTCTGGAAAGCAAAGCGGGCCCGACAGCTTTGGAACATGGTGCCTGGTGCTGATGCTCACGCAGGACATCTTCTGGAGCCCACCCCTGGGACGCACACCTGGCTGCTCGTTCTCCGGGGTTGGCTCTGGCTCCACCTCCGGGGAGCCCTCCCTGACTCTCCACCCAGCAGTGGAGGAGACAGTGCCGGTCGCCAGGAGGCCCAGGTGTGGGTCAAGCTCAAGTTGTGCCCCTGGTGCTGTGAGTAAGTGGTGGGCCTGGGGCAGGACCCTTCCTGTCCTCGGTTAATAGATGAGGACCTGGGCGGGGCGGGGGGTGGGGGGTTGTCTCTCCAGGTCTTGGAACCCGGGGGGTGGCAGCCCAGGGCGGGACTCCTCATGTGGATCCAGAGGGGCCCCCAGCCCAGCCCGGCCAAAGCCCTGTGCTCACTTTACCAAACAGCGTCACGCCCGGGCCTCACTCACTGGACAGCGGCCCTCAGGAAAGGGAAAGGACAGTGTCTCCGGTCTTTGCGGTGGGTGTTGAGAGCCAGGAATGGACACAGAGCAGCTGTGCGAATATCCAATGCGCCACCGAGGAAGCTCCACGGCTGGCAAAAGGCTTGGAGGAAGATGCTGTCCACCATCAGCCCTCAGGGAGACGCAAACACGAGTGACCACAAGAAAGTTGCCGAGGGGCCAAGCTCCCCCAGACCCCCCTCCCTCACCAAAGCTCTGGGAGGACCTGGTCCTTCCCGCAGCCCGAGGGGCCGCAGGGACTTCCCAGCCTGGGAGAGAGACCCCGGCCCCGGTGCTGGTGAATTTAAGGCAAATCTCCAGGAATGTTCTGGTTTCGAGCCACAGAATATTGGCACTGAGCCTCAGGGCCCTTTGGTCACCGTCTGGCTCAGCAAACACCTTATGAATGCGGGTGTTGGGGGGGGGGGGTTGGTGAGGAGGCCACAGAGCGGGCCGACACCCGGGGGTGCTGGGCGTGAGCGCTCCCTCCCCGCCCGTGTCCCCGCTCCCCCAGCTGGCCTCTGGCTGGGGTACAAGACCCAGCACAGCTTCCTGCAGACTTCCATCCACGTGTGCCTGCGATCGATCCAGACCCGATCAGTCATCCGTTGGGCCAGGCCCGCGTCGGGGGTCGTGACCCGCAGGGGAGACCATGGCGGGGGGTTGGGGGTCTGCCGGGAAAGCCTCTTTCTCCACAAGCCCCTCAGGTGGAACAGCCCCATTTTAGGAGGAAAACCCAGTGTATTTTCCCACATGTTGGGAGAATGGGTCCCCCAGATATGAATAATTCATCTCTGAGAGCTCGGCTCCTCAGACATTTCGAGGTCAGGAGATGTGGCTGAATTAATGTGGTGCTTTAACGTGACAGAAACAGCCACACTGCTTCGGTCTCTGTCCCAGTCCTGTGAGCTGGTCCGGCCGGGCCGGACCAGGGGGCCTGGACAGAGCGGGACGGGCTCCGCGGACAGGGCCCCCCCGCCGGCCTCCTCTCTACAAACCCCTTGCCGCTGGAGTGACACTCCTCACAGTGGGGCCTGGATGCTTCCTGCTGCCATCACGGCCCGCGGATCCAAGCCCACCGCCAGGGTCCATCAGGAGACAGGGCCGCTCTGCATGCCGGCTTGTGGCTTTACGGCGTGGAGTCACGGAGTGCCCCCGGGACCCGAGTCCCCACGAAGGACGGAGGGGTGGGGAAGGAAGGCGCCCGTGGGGGGGCCCCTCCTCCCTCTGGAGTCTGGGGTCCTGAGTGATCCCCGGGTCGTGGAGCATCCGGGGGCCTCGAGTGAGCCATCCGTAAACTCCTGTCACGTCAGGCCGCTGAGTTCTGGATTTGCTAGGGTGGCGAGGGACAGCGGAGCCCGTGAGCTGACGCAGGGCCGGGCCGCGTGGGCCAAGATGCCCGTTTGTGTTCCTTGGAGGGACCCTGCAGCCGGTGAGGGGAAAAGGCCTCGCACTCTGGAACCCTCCGTGCTGGAGCGCCAGCCGGGGGGTGGGGGACTGAGGAGAGAAAAGTCTTCCTTGGGATCCGGGGGTTCGGTGGATTCTCGTACGTGGTGCTGGCTGTCCCGGGCCCCCCTTGTCCTGGACCTTCCCGGCAAAGCCTGGGATTGCTCTGGGAGGACCGAGCCCACGGCTCTGGAGTCCACATCCTGCACTCCGCTGACAAGAGGGTTTCTTTAGAAAAGTATATTGGACTTTCTTTGTGCTACAAAAGGAATACATGTTCCCTTTGGCACAAAGAGACAACTTCTTGTAATTATTTTGGCAATGAGACTTTAGAGGGTCCCTGAGAATATATTCCCGGCTCTTACAAAGAGGCACAAGGCAGGGGCGTCTTTGGAGGTTGGTGGATGGGGATGTGATGCCCGGAGCCATGGCAGTCATCTTACAAACACGAAGACCGATTCTGAGAACTGAGGCCAAGTGAGGACGGCCGAGCAGAGAAGAGGAGGGATCCCAAGTCCTGCGATGTCACATAATCGCCGAGTGCCCCAGCCCAGACTTCCTGTCACGCGACACAGCACGCTTTAAAGCCATCTCGAGTCAGCTCTTCTGTACTTGAGCCAAAGGCACCCGACTCGGTTACGTCCTTGTTATGCACACGCTAGGACTTGTGTATTAACATGTCCCTCCTTAACGTTTGAGTGGGGCCAAAGGACTCCTTCTCGCGCACGGCAGGCTGGGAAAAGGCAGCTGTAGGAGAGGAAGTGACCCAAAGAGGGGCCAGAGGGGCTGTGACCGGTCCCACGGGGCAGATGCCGTGGCAACACGCTCTTTGAGCGGTGTCCCCTCCTGTCACCAGGGACGCTGCAGGGTGGGCCGCATGGCCGCTCACCGCTCACAGGGCACCCAGGCCTGCAGCTCCTCCCACGCTTTCTCCAGGAGCTGGGCCGGCCCCGCGTCAGCGTGAGGCCCGTGGGGTCAGCCGTCCAGCTGACGGACTCTTTCCCACAGAACCCTGAGGAGGGGCTGAGCAAGTGTAGCTATTTTTAATGTTCTCAGTCATCGGAGTTGCTATCTTAATTTGTAAGACAGTTTATGCTCCTTGGAAACTCGAGCCTGTCCAGGAGCCCCTGGGGAGCTGCCAGGACGGTTTGCCACCAGCCCCCTGGCCTTCCTCCTCTCCGGGGGAGGAGGAGTACGTGCCCCGGCCTGGGCGGGCCGCGTAGAGAGGCCCAGCGCCACTCCAGAGTGGCTCCCTTCCAGAAGCTCCCTGGGCCGCCAGCTGCCTTCTCCCCGGTTCCCTCCCACCCCAGCCCCCCCGGGGACTCTGGGGGCAGGCGGGAGTGGCGAGGTCCCCAGACTTCAGCTCTGGGCCGTGGCTCCCGGCCACCACGTCGGACAAGTGGCTCCCTGGAGCCGATTGCCCAGGACTGGTCGACACGGCCACACCGTCACTTGGTGCGGCACTCACGGGCTTCTGAGCGCAGACAGCCCCTTCCTCAAGACCCTTCCTCGCCCAAGGCCATCTTGGAGACCGGGGTGATTCTCTATCAGGCCCGACCCTGGCCATCCTTTTGCCCACCCCCAGGTCAGCCTGCAGAGGCGAGCCTCCCGGCTTGTTGTAGAGATGAGGAAACCGGGGGCTCAGGGCAGTGAACGGCTGACTGCACCACCCGGCAGATGCAGGCTTCCGACCCAGGCTGATCTTTCCCCGATCATCCGCCCGGATCCGGAATGCTTTGTTTGGGGTGCGCAACGCGACCTAGGCCTTCTAGAGAATCTGGAATCTGATCTCCACTGTGGCCCCTGTATTACTCGCCCGTCCATTCAGCAGGTGTTTGTTGAGCGTGTACCGTGGGCCGGGTTCCTGCTGAGGGGTGTTGATAAGGCCAGGCGCCCACGCAGGAGCCGGTGCCCTAGGAGTAGAGACAGACGGTCAGCAGGTGGGTCTCCGTGAAAGAGTGCGGATGGTGACGGGGGCACGAGGAGCTGCAGGGTGGAGGGGGCGGGGGCCCCCCCAGAACTCATGTCCCCCTGGAACCTGTGTAAGTGGCTTTACTTGGAACTAGGGACTCTGCAGATGTGACGGTTAAGTTGAGGCCATGCTGGAGCAGGGACTGGTGTCATCACAGAAGAGGGGACGCGGACACGCGCGCGGGAGGCCACGTGGCAGTGGCGGTGGGGATCGGCATCGCCACCTGCAGGCCAAGGAGCGTCAAGGACGGCCAGCAGCCGGTCGAGGCTGGAGAGGGACATCCAGCAGACGGTCCCTCACGGCATCGGAAGGGAGTGGCCGGCAGACCCCTTCCTCCGGGACTTCCAGCCTCCAGAGCCGCGGGGGGGCAGATATGTGCTGTCCACAGCCACCCCGTCTGGGGTGCTTGGTTCTGCCCTGCCTCCCCCAGGACACTTGCACGGGTTCCGGACCCTCGGCTCTGGATCCTGACGCAGTCCTGACTGGGGCTTGTCACCTCCACAAAGTCCAACAGGCTTTCTGAGGTGACAGGTGTGCTCCATCCCATGGACGGAGCCTCCGTCCAATATGTCAGCCACCGGCCGCCTGTCTCCACCGGGCGCCTGAAAGTGTGGCCCGTGTGACCGAGGTTCTGAGTGCCCAAAGCGTCACTCACCTTTAATTGACAGGTAAGTAGCACGTGTGACGAGTGTTACCCTGTTGGACAGTAGCTCTGCATGGCTGTCGAGTCCTGGGGGAGGTTTCTGCTCTGTGCCTGCCGAGGGCACGGCTGTTCCGTTGGTGGTAGCCGTTCTTTGCGGGGGCAGTTCCCCTCAGCAGACTTCCAACGGGGGAGGCTTGAGTTCAGGGTGCTGAGACGGGGTGCCGCCGTGTTGGTTCTGAGGAGAGCCCTGGTACTTGGCGCAACTCACGGGATTGCCTTCAAGTTAACGCTTGTGGGTGCGTGAGGAAGAGGGTAGGATGTCCAGATCCGCGTGGATTACACGGACCTTTGAAAACAGGATCTCGGGATGACTTTTAGCTGGGATTCCAGGGGACACATCTCAGCATCTCGGAACGAGGCTGTGGAGGGAGCTGGTGGGGCCGTGGGACCGAGGGCAGAGGGGCAAGAGCCCTGTAGTCAGAGCCTGAAGACCCACGTTGGACTGCAGGGCTCGGCACTTGCCTCGGGACTCCGGATACCAGATCTTAGCGGTGAAGGAAATAGGCTCAGAGGGGTTGTAATGGTGATGAGGGGATGGGGGTAGTGGTACGACATTTACAGGGATGACTGAGACGATGGTGGTGACGGTGGAGGTGGTGATGGAGGAGGTGGCGGAGGTCGAGGTGACGGGGGAGGTGAGGTCGGCAGCCGTGGTGCTGGCATTGGTGGAGGCGTGTGGTGATGGGATGCAGTCCTTGGGGAGGCTCTGGACGTTGCCTTTTCTCCCCAGGGTCGGCGAATCCCGAGGGAACCTGCCTGGCGCCGTGGGCCTGACACCCTTCCCCCCGGACATCAGGCTGGAGCCAAGCGGGCTCAGATCTCGGCGTCTCCACTTCTAAGACCCGCCCGCCGCAACACAGTGGTCCTGGGGCCGAAGTAGGCACCTGTCTTCACCTGGTCTGAGGACACAGCCCCCTAACAACCTCTCTGCTGCCACAGGTGGGTGGGTGGGCTTCCCTCTGCAGGACCCGCCTCTGGAGGGTAAAGCTTTAGGAGGTAAAGCTCAGCTGAAGGAGGTCCGGGTGCGGGAGGCCTGACGCTCCTCAAGCGTTTACCTGTCTTTCCGTGGGGCTCTGCTGGAATGCACAGAGCTGTGTGCGAAGCTTCGTGACCTCTTACACGTACACACCTGGGTACCCAGCTCCCAAAGTATGGGGCATCCCCTGACACCCAGGAGACTTCCTTGCACCCCGGGGCCAGTCCCCCATCAGGAGAGCTGCTATTCTGACCTCAGCGAGCGCAGCCCGTGCTTTCTGCTCCCAGCAACGGGTGCAGACGCTGCATGTGCTTTTGGTTCACAGCTTTCGCTCCCTGAGAGTCACCTGCGTCAGCAGGTCAGTCTGTCGTTCTCATGAGGGTCCCGCTGCGTTCCCCAGATTGTTTTTCTTCCTTTTTTTTTTTTTTAATTTTTTTTAACGGTTTTTATTTATTTTTGAGACAGAGAGAGACAGAGCATGAACGGGGGAGGGTCAGAGAGACGGAGACACAGAATCTGAAACAGGCTCCGGGCTCCGAGCTGTCAGCACAGAGCCCGACGCGGGGCTCGAACTCACGGACCGCGGGATCGTGACCCGAGCCGAAGTCGGACGCTCAACCGACTGAGCCACCCAGGCACACCCCCCCCCCCCCGCCCCCGCCCAGATTGTTTTTCTTTTCGCCTACTGGTGGACATTTGGATGTGTCCCGATTTGTGACAATTACGGACAGGGCCGATCTGAATGTCTTGGCTGACGCCTTTGTGCACCGGAGGCATTTCACCTTGGGCGTTGTCGGTATCTGTGGCCGGGACGGCCTTTGTGGGGTACAGTCGGGTCAGGGTCCACGGCTCACTTTTCCGCACCCACACAGCGGGCACTGAGCGTGGCCTGCGGATCCGGCTTCTGCCTGCGTGTGACCAGGTGACGTGCGCGAGGCCTCGGAACCGCTCTCCCCAGCACAGAACGCTCTGCCGTCAGAAAATGGCCAAGAATCCGGAATTCCACGGAAGCAGAGCGGGGAGCGGGGAGATGGGCGTAGAAACACGTGTTCGCAGCCAAGAGCACACAGCTGTTTCCTCTTGTGGCTTCCCCAGCCTCAGATGATTTGTTTTATTAGAGGCGAGTTGGGTTCGCTACCGACTGACGGCGCTGGCGGCCCCGGGAGGCAGATGACCGACAGCGCATCGCGGCGCTGACCCAGGTACGGGGTGCCGGTCGGTGGGCTCGGGGCTCGGGGCAGAGCTGGCCCGCTTGGTCGTGCCTCTTGGGGCACGCATGAAGTCAGGGCCCTCGTCGGTCATCGGCAGGGCCCACGTCTGCCTGTTGCCTCTGCACAGCGGGGTCACGGGGCGGGCCTGCTGAGACTCCCGTGCCCGCCCCCCCCGCGCCCTCCCGGGCCCAGGGCCCTGCAGGAGCAGAGGAGAGCACGCAGGGCCCAGTGGGCTCCCCCGGTGGGCGGTGGGCTGTGCGAGGCTCCGCCCTGAGTGCCGTCTCTCCCTTTCCGGCTGGGGCGCCTTGGCAAACCCCTCAACACCCCCAGGCTCTCGTGTGCCCTCGTCCGCCCCGGGGAACCATAACCTCACTCTCGGGGTGGGTGTGGGGCCTGGGGAGCCCTGTGTGTGACCAGCCCGCCACCGTGCATGGACTCCCGGTTCCCGCCTCGCAGCAAACCGACCGCCTATCACGGCGACCGATGGAGGAGGGGGGTGCTTGGCAGACTCGGGGGCAGTCGCCTGGATCCAGGCCCCAGAGCTCAACCCGCCTCAGGGGCTTTGGTGTCTTGCAAGAGGGCGTTTCCTCGTGCCCTCTGCCCGCACCTGCAAGCCAAGTACTAAGAGGTCTTTGGTTCGCTGCCTGGGGCAGATTGGGGTGTAGTCGGGCTGTTTGAGTTGCGTCCGTCAGATTACCAGGGTCTGCTCTGATGTTGGAGTTGAAATTCGGTCCATGAACCTTAGCTGAATGTCTAGCTCGGAGGCGGGTTTTAAGCCTGTGCCCGAAGCATCTGCCTCAGTGCCTAAGTCTGTAGGAGTGCGGTCGCCGGTGAGCAAGTCGAATTAGGACCTTCTCGGCTGGGATGTAGCCCCTGCCCGGAGGGGCTGACCCCCTCCCCCCAGAGCAGGGTCAGGCGATGGGGGGGGGGGGGCGCCTCTCCTGGGAAGCAGAGAGCCACCTGCCTGCCTTAGGGCGGCCACACCCAGAAAGCCCTGCTTCGTGCTCTCCCTCCGGCTGCCAGCAGCGATGTTCCCGGAGTCGGGCTCCACGCCGGCCACGGCTGCTTTGCACCTGGCTTCATGGGAACCTGTGAAATGAGATTTTCTCAGGATTCTGTGTTTGGGGGGGGGGGGCGGGGTTGGGGGGGAGCCTCCTCTGACATACTAAAACCCCCAAATGGATGGATTTATTACATAAATAGTGCACGCCGGCTCTGCCATTAAATCACTAAGCTAGAATGTGTTGGAAGGCCGTCCTGTCTCTCTGAGCTGCTCTGGCTGAGCCTTGTGACTTTTTATTAACAGCAGGCTGGCGGGGGCCCTGGGCCCCAGCATGGAAAATCTGTCTGGGTTCACAGCTTGGGCTGGAGGGCGCCCAGCCCCACGCGGCCTGGATGAACACACCCTTTATGTGAGCTTGGCCCCACATCACACCCTGCGGCGGGGTGGCCCCCAGGGTCTGCATCCGCGTGGCATTCTCTGTCCTTCCTGAAGCCCCATGCCGCACAGATGGCTGGTCACTGGTATGGCAGTGGGAGCAGCAAGCTGGGTGAGCTGGGACTCTCCCCTCCCTCTCGGGGCACCTTCTCAGCGAATCCTCCCCCACGGTCAGGATGGAGCTGTTCGGGCACAGCCAGACCACAGAACGAGGGCGCTGGTTGGTGGTCAGTGGGTTCACATCACACGGAGAGCCATGGTGTCCCCCGATTAGAGACATGGCCGGATCCTTTGGGCCTGCCGTGCAAATTCCAGCGTGAGGTGACCGCGGGGCACGCTTGGGACCCTGCCATCCTGGCCAGGTCACGGGTGTCCCCAGATGGGACGTGTCCACTGACAGCCTTTCCTCAGGCCCCGGGGAGCATGCTCTGGGGCTGTAACTGGGAGCTGGAGGTCTGGCCCAGCTCGGGGGGGGGGGCCTGAACCCCCGAGGGTTCTTCTGGGGTTTCTCACGGCGCCGGGGACCTCCCAGGGCCTGCCGTTCTCAACACGGGGTTTGGGAGGCAGGGGTCTTCCGCTCCCACCCCTAGGGGCTCAGCTGGGTGCCTGCTTCTGGGGACGAAGAGAGATCGACCCCTCTAGGGCATCGGGGAAGGGTCCTTCCTGGCAGGCCCAGGCTGGGGCCAGGAAATGGGAGCTGAGCTGAGCGGGGCGGGGAGGGGGTCTCCAGGCTGGGTGGGCACCATACAAGGCTGCCACCATCCACAGAGTGCCCGTCGGCCCCGGCACCTAGCTTCCCAACCGAGGTCAGCCTGCGTTAAATTCTTGGCTGCCAGCAGCAGGCCCCATTTCAGCTAGTTTATGCCCAAGGACGCTTGTTAAGGGTCACTTCTTAAGGGTAGCCCCCAGACTCTGTGGACAGGACTTGAACACACCCCAAAGGCCTTGGGCTGCTGGCAGGCCACAGGCCCTCAGGAGGGGGTCCCCGGGGCTCCCAGCTTCCCCAGAAGACTTGCTCGGGGCCCAGACGTGCGGGGCCCAGCTCGCAGGACTGCGTTCTAGCTGCAAGGGAGGCCGGACGCCCTCACCTGGTCTCCAGGATAATGCTCTTAAGGGCGGGGCAATCTTTGAGCTTAGAGAGGGTCCCCGCAGAGATGGAGTGCTCTGCTCTCTCAAGTTTCCAGAAGGATCTCTGCCAGATCTCCCGGGATCTGTTTAGGTCGGCCTGCCGGGGAGTGGGGTGCTGGGCATCTGAGTGCTGGACCTGGAACGCTGACGCCTCGGGCCTGGGCCCCCCTCAAGGCCCCCCTCCCCGAGAGGAGGGACCACGCTTTCAGGGTTAACAGGTAGAGGCCCACCCTCAGCAGGTAGCAGGAGCCCACGTCCCACCCCTGGCCGGCGCCTCTTACCCTTAGAGGGCCTCTGGCACCAGCCCCACACGGCCAAAAGCAGGTGGCGCCGTGGCCAGGCACGTGGCCCAGGGAGGCCCAGACCGCGTGAGACCCCAGTCTCCCCACCACTCTGGCTTGGCACCTGTGCCCGCACCAGGATGCTGGTTGAGGGCCTGGCCGGTTCCAGGGTCAATGCAGGGCCAGGCAGTGGGCAGAGGCCGGAGATGGCCTGTGAGGGAATGGTTGAAATTTGCAGCCAGGGCAGGAAATGGACAAATTGTGTAGTAGGAGTTGGAATGCCACCCTGGGTGCCCCTCCCAGCCTCCCCCGGGATCTGAGCCCAGAGCCAGGAAGTGCCCGCTGTCTTGGCCTCAGGAGTTGTGGCCCCCGCCGAGTGGGTGCCTGTCCTGCACCACCTCCGGTCCGCAGTGAGAGGCCTCTAGGGGATGTTTGCAAATAGACGGGGGGGGGGGGGGGGGGGGGCCAGGATGGCGGGGGAGCTGGGGCCGGGACAGTGGATCCTGTCTCTGCCACTGCCATACACATGGGGCTCCCCCTCGACTTCCCCTCCTGATGCATGAGCCCCTCGACGCCCTTGGCATTCAGCACGCTCTCACAGACGTCACGCTTTCGCGTATACTGTCTTCTGCACTTGGAACGCTCCTCCTCGGAGAAAAACTCCTATTCAGCATTCAAAACCCAGCTTTGGTAGCACTTCCTGGGTCGAGCTGTCCCCGAAGCACCCCAGCCCACAGACACTGGGCCCTCCCTTGCTCTCCTGCAGCTCTGTAGCCCTGACCGCAGGCACCGGGGCCACCTACCCACTCTCTGCCTCCTCCGCTAGGCCGTGAGTTCCAGGTCACCGCAGCACTTGGTGGGACACACAGTGGCCTCCAGGGTTTGCCGGGCTTGGAAACGAAACGCTTGTGGTTCCCGCTGCCTGAGAGGCGGCCTTGGGATCAGACCACGTCTTTGCCTTTCTCGGGACACAGTCCTCACCCAGTGTCGCCACCGTCCCGACATCACCGTGATCCAGCACAGGGCCTCGGAAGTCAGCATGCCGGCATCTGGCCCCTGGCCCCGCGAGCCTCAGTTTCCTCCTCTGTCAGATGGGCATCACAGCACACCCACCTCAGAGGGTGAGGCTGTAGGCACAGAGCCTGGTGCCCAGTGGGCGCTCAGTCACATGGGCTGCCTTTACTACCCCCCCCCCGCCGCCCCGCCAAGACCCCCTTGTCTGGAGAGAAGAGCGCCCCAAGCGGGGCACAGTAGTTGTGGGTTTCAAGGCTGGAGTCCCTCGCCCTAGCGGAGGGGAGGTAATGAGCACTGCAGCCCCAACCAAGACCTCCCGCCTCCCCTGCCAGCCCCGCCCATGACCTTGCCACGTCTCCCCTGGGCAGAGGCTTCCCTCAGGTGGCTGGGGGTGTCATGTGTCCTCAAAACCGTGAGGCCTGGAAGCAAGCTGGGTCCCCAGGGCAGGGCTGCTGGAGGCTGGGGTGGGATGCAGGCGGGGTCCCCATCGCCCTCCCCTTCCCTGGACCACCCGGGATCCCTGACACCTGCGTCAGGGCTTGGCTCCTCGGCTGGAGCTGGACCAGCCCCTTTGGGCCTCGTCGGGCTCAGACGCTCTTCACGCACGAGACAAGCGCCCTTGTCTTACCGAGCTCTGGCCTTGCGTGCCGCCCCCCGAGGCAGGGGCTGATGACCCGGGCCCCTCTTCAGAGCACGGGCCCAGGGGCCTCATCCGGCCGAGAAGAAGCCTTTCCAAGAGCTTGGGTTGACAGAGAGGGGCACTGAGGAGCCTCCTTGGAGGCTTTGCTCATCGGTCTGGGGGTTTTGGTCGGCTTCACTGGGAGCCCAGCCAGGGCCGTCTTCGTGGTCCCCTCCCCGATCTTTGCTCAAAGGAGCAGGTGGCCGTGAGCACACCTCAGCTGCCCCCGGCCTCTTCCCCGTCTGCCTTCCGTGGGGCGTGCTGGGGCCGAGACCGACAGGACTGGATCCTGAGGCACAGCCAAGCTCAGGCTGCTGCCATCATGGTTAGGAGGCTGCATTTTGTGTTCCCCAAGCGAACTCTGAGAGTCCCTTTGCATTTAGAGCAAGGAGGTCAGGGGCGTCTTCGGGAAGGGCCATGAAGTTCAATCTGACCCACTGGCATCCGTCGGGGTCCCTGAAAACAAGGCCCCATGTGCCTCGAGCTAGTCTCTCTCACAGCCCGCCTTGGGAAGGCTCCAGAGCCGTCTGTAAGGTGGGCAGGGCCGGGTGAGGAACTGTGTCTGAGGCGTGCGGAAGCCGGGACTCCGGCGGGGAGAAGGGAGGCTGGCGTGGAGGCTGGCTGGGCAGGACTGCCTCGGGGTCACCTGGCGGGCGAGGCTCCAGGGTGCACGGAGCCCCCGGGGTACAGGAGGGTCGGGGGACCACTCTTGCTGGCTGCGTCGCTGCTGTCCCCGAGTGCCCAGCAGCGAGGCCTCTCTTGCAGGCTGGACCTGGCCCCCCGCTTCCCGAAATTCATTGCCGGAGATCAGACTCGAGTTAAGGAAACATTTATTTTAAATGTAAACCGATCACAGCGGAATCCTGGTCGGGATCTGCCGGCCGCAGCCCATGGACAGTCAAGCAATGGTATAAATAGGGCACAGTTGTTGCTGCCTGTAACCCGGAGGGGCCCCGCCGACGCCCACAGCCAGGGGAGTGGACTGTGGGGCCGGAGCCACCCAGCCGGGTTCCCCGGCCCCCGTGTGCCCCGAGGCCTGGGCTGTCCTGCTCCCCCTGCACCCGGGCCTCAGGGCCTCAGCCCCCCGGCCTGTGCTCTGCACGTGGGCCTGCGCGGCCCCTTCCTGCCACTGGGCTCAGGGCCTGATGTCCCGGTGAGGATCCGGAATCACGCCGAGGCCCCTCCCCGCCATGACTCCCCTCTTCCGGGGGACCCCGCGTCATCGGAAACAAAAGCCAAGAATGCGGAGGGGCCCCTGGGACGTGTGACGGCATCTGGCCAGGCTCCAGAAGTCACCCGCAGGCATGCCGGGGAGCTGGCAGGCGGCCAGGAAGTGTCCCTCCCGCCAGCCGCCCTGTGGGTGTAGGGGCAGGAAGCTCACAGAACAGTCTCCTTCCTGGGAGGCACAGGGAAGGTTACCCGTTAGACCCCAGCCCACCCCGGCAACGGAAATCTAGCCCTGTCGTGGGTCTGTGCACCCGCTGTGCTGGTCTCGGGTGGGCGACTGGGGCCAGGAGCCTTGGAACTCTCTAGCGGGAACCCAAGTGAGGGGCAGGGGAACTGAGGCTCAGAGAGGGGATCGACGTCCTGCCGGTCCGTTTCCCCCCCCCCCCCCCCCCATTGCCCAGAGCACGGCACGCTCCTGAGTGTGGTTCGGTGGTCAGGAACTCAGACCTGGGTCATCTACTCCCCTCCCCGAGTCTCAGGACGGCCACGGCCCCCATGCGTGGAAGGGTTGGGGGGAGACTGGGCTTCGCTGGCAGGACAGGCATCCAGCATCCAGGCGGTCCGGGGAACGGCAGCCCCAGGCGGGACAGAGGTGCCCGCCATGGGGGACATGACCCCACGTGGACTTCATCTTCCATAAGTAACTCCCTTAAAACAGCACTGACCATAACAGGAAGGTATGACTTAAACAACTGGGGGCCGACATGGGGTTCTTTCCTTACCATGGTGTGACCTTGGGACCGTGGTGTGACCTTGGGGTGTGGCTCACCCCTCTCTGCCCTCGGTTTCTTCGTCTGTGAAATGGGGGCTCACAGGCCAGCTGATAAACAGATGTGTCTTGGACAAAACACACAACACACACGTTTGCTGAACGTAACATCGTTTTTTTTCCTGGGTTTCCAGGGTTTCCCACACGCACCTGCATTTTCTCTGCCTGGGTCTGGGCACCTCTGTGGCCCTGCCCCCACAGCTCTGGCTGGCCGCCGGATGAAAGGGACACAGGCGGGGCAAGGTCCTGGCTGTGACCTCTGGGCAGCCCAGAGGACGGGGTCGTCCTCACCCCCTCGCTGTCTTCCGGGAGCGCAAGACACGCCCAGAACACGCCCACGCCAGGCTGTGAGGTGGGGTCTGACCCTCGACCCCCCACTGTGCCCCTCGATGGAGAGGGTGGGGACATGCCTCCTGGGCCCCAAGGCCACACGCGGGGCCCCCAGGCCCATCCACACCTGGGGAAGGAACCGGGAGGGACACGGCGGCCAGGTAGAGGACCAGTTCTGCGACGCTCCACCTGGAGCTCGCTGTGCCCACGTCTGCACGTGACAGGTGTCCGTGGCTAAACGCGTGGAGCCCTTACACCACCATGAGGGCGCAGGGTCCAGGACGGTCCCGTGGCGGATGTGGTGCTGAGGCATAACGCCCAGGGCCCCGCGACCGGTGCTGAGAGGGCAGCGCGAGACCTTGTGTGACCTTGGGCGCATCCTCCTGCAGCCGCTCCCGTCTCTCAGGTGGGGCGACGCCGGTCCTTCCCTGAGCAGGGTGACATGGTGGTGGGCATCACACGCCCAGGCGCTGTTGTGATTCAGTGTCCTGGAGCTGCCCTCACCAGGGAGCAGACACCAGCTGAGAGCAGGGGTCCACCTCCCACAGTTCTGGAGGCCACGCTTCCGACCACATGTGCCGGGCGTCCCCGCCAGAGCCCCCAGGGACACTCGTTTCTTCACGTTCCACTTCTCTGGCTTCGTTCCTTCATCCGGTCAATGGTTCATCTGTTCCCTCTGTAGATATTTTGCCGTGGCTCCCGTGAACCAGGCGCTGGCGGAGCTGTGGCCCCGCTCCTCCTCTGGAAGTTTCTTCAAGGCCCCTTGAACATCAAAGGCCTGGGAGCTGGGTGACCTCTGCCCTTAGCTGGGCGTGGTTTCCGGGTATCCCTGGGGTGGCGGGCAGCTTTGGGGGCTATTTTGGGATTGCCACAAATGTCACCCTCCTCCCGCCGATGGAGAATTCTCATCAAACATGGCCAATATGAGGGTGATGTCACCCCAAATTACAAGGGCTCTGCCGGTGGGGCCGGAGGAGGGCAAAGGAGGTGACCCTGGGCACCTGCTGGGGGGCCTGCTCCACTGCCTCCTGCCGGGCCACTCCAGACTTGCCACCTGGGGGCAGGCCCAGAGCCCCCTCCCGGAGAGACCACATGGCCACACGGGATACGGTGTGTGCCTGGGAAAATCGAAAACGCTGGGCGAAATGCTGGCTTGTTTATTTAGGACCGGGCAGCTGGATGTGACAATTCCAGGGAAGTGACTAACTGGCCTTTGTCATTTCCAGGGCGGCCTGCCCGAGCCCAGAAGGGAGGGCTTGAGTGGGGCCCCCACCGTGCAGGAGGCCCTGGCCTCTTAGCAGGTTCCGTCCTGGAGCCTGTGTAATCCAAGCTCTTAGCCAGCCCCGGGGGAAGTCCAGTGAGCCCCCGTCCTGCCAGTGCTGCGCCCCCAGACCCCCCACACCCTCCCTGAAGCTGAACAAAGCGCCAGGTCTGAGGAGTCCCAGCTGGGCTCTCATTCAGCTCCCGTGGGGGCAGCCCAGCCCAGGGGGGCACAGAGAGGGGACACAGCGTCCCCTAGCTGTCTTCCCAAGACAGAGAAGAGTGGGGTGAGGGGAGGGGGACAGAGAGGCAGACGCAGAAACAGACGGAGAGACAGAGAGGCAGTGACAGAGGCAAAGGGGAGACGGGGGCAAGGGAGGGAGGGAAGGAGGGGCAGGAGCTTGACTGAGACAGGCCTGGGCTGGGAGTTGGGCTCAGGTGACTTTGGGAGGGATGCTGCTGTGTGCTGGGCCTCCGCTTACCCACCCACTTGGGCAGCCTTTGCTTACTGCCTCTTGAGTTTTGCTCCCCCGCCCTACGCTGCACTGGCGTTGACCCCACGTTCTTCTTTAAATCACCTCACTTTTTCTTTCTTTTACGCGTGAACGCTAACTGCATTTGCCCCTCTGGCCTGTCCTTGTACCTCCTAAATTACCTCTCGACCCCCGTGGGAGCCTTCCCGAAACTTGAGAGCTGCTGGGCATCGGGGAGTGCTTTGGCTGCCCTCGACCCGACACAAAATAGGCAACACTTGAGGCGTGAGGAGCAGGAGATGGGACGGGGCCACGGTGGTCGGCCGCTCAGCACCTTGTCCGAGACCCACGGCCGCCCTCGCGCAGCTGTCCTCATCCTCAGGGCGCTCTGGGGACACAGGCTGTTGGCAGGAGCACGAGACGCACAACTCCGTGTCCACATTCAGCAGAAGAGCGCGAGCGAAGGGTCTCCCCTCCCCGCGCTCGGAGGGCGAGTATTTGGACCCAGAGCAGAGTGATCAAGTCTGGGTTCACAAAATATCGTCTCAACATGTAATCCATTAAAAAACTGATCTGGGGGCGCCTGGGTGGCGCAGTCGGTTGGGCGTCCGACTTCGGCTCAGGTCACGATCTCGCGGTCCGTGAGTTCGAGCCCCGGGTCGGGCTCTGGGCTGATGGCTCAGAGCCTGGAGCCTGTTTCCGGTTCTGTGTCTCCCTCTCTCTCTGACCCTCCCCCGTTCATGCTCTGCCTCTCTCTGTCTCAAAAACAAATAAACGTTAAAAAAAAAAAAATAAAAAAAAAATTGATGTGGCGCGTGTGTTACACTTACCGTGCGTCTCAATCTGTACCCGCGTTTCCACCGGAAATGCTTGCTCTGTGTATAGATTTCATAAAATTTACAGTTGAAGAGTAGATTTACGTGGCTGGGTCGCCTGAACTGTACTTGACTGGAACATCCCCCCAGATTCACTTTTCCGCTGACGTCCGCATTTTCCCTGACAAGCTGTTTGACCTTGCGCCTGCCGTGTTCACGGGGTTCAGGAGCTGGGGCTCCCCACGCGCTTCTTCGGGCCACGCGTCCTCTGTTTGCGTCGCTCTGTGTTTGCCAGTCACCCTCTGTCTTTGATGGCTCGAGGCTGTTTTCCCTGATTGCTGCTTATCTGGTTCCTAATTTTCTAAAAAGCAAAAATATTTTCAAACGTAGAGATCGTGGAAAAACCTATCCGTGTTTTCTGCTAGGCCTTTACGAATTGTTGGTCTGTTTATTTATTTCAAATACTTGCTGTGAAACAGTGTGGATTCGAAGGGAGCAGCAGAGATGTTGTGCTTTTCACCGCTTTCCCCTGGTGGTTGAATTTTATACGACGATAGCACAATATCAAGGTGAGGAAATCAGTGCCAGGACAGTGTGTGTGTAGTTCAGTGGCATTTTATCACGCGTGTAGCTTTGTGTAACCACCGATGCTTCAAGGCACAGAGCTAAGCCTTCGCCAGCAAGATCTCTCTCATCATGGCTTTGTTTTGTTTTATTTCACATGCACGTCTAACCCATCGGTGTTTATCCCTGGTGTAAAGGGTGAGGAATTGGTCCAATCTAATCTTTTTTCATATGACTATCTTTTTATCCCCAAACCACATGTTTTTCCTTTTAAAAATAGCTTTATGGAGGTATAATTGATGTGCAACAAGCTACACGTATTTAGAGTGTACAGTCTGACAAATTCTGACATAAGCACGGACCTGTGAAACCTTCACTAAAATCAAGATAATGAACGTGCCGTCACCCCAGAGCTTCCTCATGCCCTGAGTAGGGATGTGGGGGTGGATGGATCCGTGGGAGGCATGGATGAATCCGGGGGTGGATGGATCTGGAGAATGGGCGTCCAATGCTTGTTCATCCATCCAACTGCTGGTGGGCATTTGTACTGGTTCCAGGTTGTAGTAGTACAAACGAAGCTTTGGTGAGTATTGTGTACAGGTCTTTATATGTTCGTATGGGGTCTTTATATGTTCATATGTTTATATGTTCATATGTTGATGGGTTCTTGGTCTCTTCTAAAACCTCGTAAACCATCAGGCCAAACAGGCTGCTCCCGTGGACAGACTGAGCCCCCGCCATGTGGCCTGTCGGGCACTGGGCTGCAGCAGTGACGGGCTGGGTGTGGTAGGAAGATGAACCGCTGTGGGGAGGGACAGCTGGGGATGCTCACCCAGGGGCATTAGCGACTCTCCCTGGGGGCATCTGAGCTGAGACCTGGAGGGTGAGGAGCACCGGGGCCCGGACGGGGCTGCAGCAGGGTGGAGAGCAGAGCGGGGCAGGTCTTTTCCAAGTGGAAAGGGGTCATTTGCGAATTCGAAAGCTCGCCTGTGTACACGGATGCGTGGACACTGAGGGGCGCTCGTCAGGCGTCCCCGGTGACGCGAGGGCCAGCTCCGGTGGCCTTGCTCCCTCTCACGGTAGGGTCTCGTCTTTCTTCGGTACGCGGGAGGTTCTCATCCCGGCCCCCCTGTAGGTCCAGCACCCTGGCTCTCGGGACAGCACTCCAGCTGGAGAGGGGAGGCCCTTCCGCACCCCCCTGCTCTCCCCGACAAGTGGCTACTGCCCAGGAGGCAGGTGGGCCTTGTTTCCCTGCCCCAAGGGTGTGTGCACAGTGGGAGGGTGCCAGAACCCTGGGTGCTGCACCCCTTGATTCCAGGGGGGCCCTCGGGAAGAGGCACTGAGACACGTCCCGTTTCCGAGGGCCAAGAAACACAGCCTGAGCTTCCTGGGGGAATATACCCTGTAATTCAGAAAGGGCTGCTTGATGTGGAAGCCAGCAGACCGCATTTTGAAAGAAGAAAAAGAAAGAAACTTGGAAAGCCCTCAGCATATTCTTAATGCTTGGGCATGTGTCTCAAAAGTTGGAAGGGAGGCTCAAAACACAACGCTGCACCGTGGCTGTGCCTGGCGGCTGTTCATCCACCACTCACCCATTTCCCACCGCTCCCCCACTCTCCCGCCCAATAGTTACTACCTTCTCGGTGTCAGGCCTTGGATGAGGGGATGAAGGGACAAGACAGTCCCGTCCTCATAAAGCTAACACTCCAGCACCTTAGAGCGTGGTGGCAAATAGGGGGCGGAAAAGCCACAGACTCTGCTGCCCCTGGGGCTCCCGTCTGCGATGTGGCTGAGTGGCTGTGCAGGGTTAGTTCCCAGGGAGAGTGGGGATAGATGGACAGTCTGTCTGGTTCCTCTTCCTGCCCTCACACTCACTCCCTAGGGCATGAGGGAGTAGAGGCCCGGCACCCACCTGCCTCAGCCTTGGGGGCTCTGTCCAGCTGGGGGCTTGAGGTTCTCTGCTGTGCGGGTGTCAGGGGTGCCCAGCACCAGGGATCATTCCGCAGAACTGACTGAGGGCCCCACAAGCCTTTGGCAGACATCGGGCTGGGGGCCACTTTACTGAGCACCTGCTGGGTGCCCCTCACTCGGTGGTGAACTCACCCACACTCAAGATGGATGGGAGGCTCCGTCTTGCAGAGAAGACCAGAACCTGGTCTGAACCCGGGTGCTGGTCTCTGGTGTGTGTTTCTCAACGAGGACCTGCCCCTCCGGGCTGGTGGTGGCTGAGGGCCCAGCTGGGACACCCGAGAGTCTCTCCAAGCCTGATTTCATTCAGGAGCTGGCTGGGGACGGCAGGAAGCCACCCTAGCATGACCTGTTATCCCGGGGCCTCCTGGCTCTGGCCTGGGGTGAGTCTCGGCTTTTCTGTGGCCTCTGCCAGGATTTCTTGGTGGAGAAAAAACAACTCAGTCCAGAGCTCAAGTATCAGCCCAGGAACAGCCCGGGTGGGCCGCCCAGCTGGATCTGGGAGCTCATCCCTCCCCCCCGGGACCTGCTGCTCCTGGGATTGGGGGGGTGAAGCTGGGGAGGGGCACTAGACCCGGGGTTGGGAGGCCCCACTGTGGATCAGACCCCTGCCCAGAGGGAGGTGGTGACGCAGGGGACCAGTGGCTTTCTGTGTGTCGGTGCCTGCTTGGACGTCGGGCTGCGGGGGCCACATGGGGATCGTCCTGAGGGGCATGCACAGAGGGCTCACACACGAGTGGCACGGACACCCCCCCCCCCCCACCTCCGTGTTCGTCTCCGCAGCCATGCAGGGCCCCCCGACTCCTCCTCTGCTGAGACACTGTCAGCCCGTGCGGCATCCCATCCAGTTCCTGGGTGCCCACGAGTCCCGTGACCATCCGGGAAGCAGACGGGCGGCTCCCAGGGGCAGGCCGGGCGACTCTTCCTGCCCTCCCACCCTCACAATGCGGGCCCAACACTCTGGAACTTTCCTGGAAGGAGTCATTCCAGCACCTGATGCTCTGCCTTGGACTGAGTTAAGTCCACCCCAGGCCCCAGTGTGGCTGTCTTTGGAGATAGACTTTTAGGGGGTCACTGAGGTTAAATGCGGTCACGGAGTGGGGCTCCAACCCAGTGGGACCAGTGTCCCTATCAGACAAAGACCCACAGAGCACCCCCACTGCACTGTGTGGGTGCACAGAGGTCGGGCCACGTGAACACACAGCAGTGAGAAGGGCCTGCGAGACGGAGAGTCTCATCAGAAACCAGCCCCACGGCCTCCAGCCTCCGGGACTGGGGGGGAAAGGAATTGTGGTTTGAGTGGCCCCGTCTGCAGGGTTTCGTCACGGGAGCCCCAGCAGAGTCATCCGCTCGCCCAGTCCCGTGGCGACATGGCCCCGTCTCCCTGTCCTGCCGATGATTAGGGGAAAGCACAGTAGGCCGTGTGGCAGGTCCTGGATTCGGTGTCCCGGACCCACCTGGGCCGCCGGCTCCTGTGTGACCTCCGACAAGTCCCTGTTGTTTCCTGGGCCTCCGTTTCCCGCCACAGGATGGGAATGTTGTGCTGAATCACCTCTGAGGCTCCTCCCCGCCTGACACTGGCTGGCCACTCCAAGGCCACGCGCAGGCTGGGGAGGGCTTGGTCTTGGCAAGGGCAACAGTACACACTCAGGACTCCAAGTCGGGGTGCTGTCCAAGGACAGCCAACGTTCCTCTCCATTCCTGGGGCATGGGGGACATACTGGGGCCCCCAGATAAGGGTTGTCCTCGAGTGACTGCTGTTCCTGGCAGGGGGCATTGCCCAACGGGTGCGGGAGAGACTCAGGACCCCCGACGTCCAGCCAGCCCAGCAGGAGGCCTTAACATGCTCACCTGTGCTGGAATGACATCTCCCTTCTGTGTCTTAGGGATGTGGCAGTCAGCCACAGGGAGTCTGATAAATGCTTGTGCCCCTCAGCTTCTGCTTAGGGTCAGGAATCAGGGCAAGCCTAGAGGCCCAGCTCTCTTTGGGCCTTGGTTTCTCCATCTATGGAGGGAGCAGTCGGGTCAGACCATTGTCAGGGTCCCCGTAGGTGTAGATCTTTAGGGTCTGGGTTTATCACCCATGGACAGGGGCAGGACCATGGCCATAGCGGCTTGAGGACAGGGCTGTCCCCCTGCCTGGGGCAGGACCACGGCCGTAGCAGCTCGAGGACAGAGCTGTCCCCCTGTCTGGGGCAGGACCACAGTCCTAGCAGCTCGAGGACAGGCCTGTCCCCCCGCCTGGGGCAGGACCACGGCCACAGCAGTTCGAGGACTGTGCTGTTCCCCCACCTGGGGTGGGTGGGCCTCAAGCTGTTCCTGCCTCCATGGCCCCAAAGCGGAGTGAGGCCTCATCTTTCATGGGGACCAGAGCCATCCTGCACTACTCCTTGGGGCAGGGGCCTCCCACGTCCCCAGGCCGGCCCACAGGGCAGCTCGCAGAGGGACTCCAGTGGTCTAGAAGTGGGGTCCCGCCTCATGGCCCCTGAGGGGTTCTGGCCCTTAGCAGGTGCTTCCGAGACGGGCTGCCACCTGGTCACCAGGGTGAAGGCGGAGGCAGGCCTGAGTCCCAGCACCCGCCACTTCAGGGCTTCTGTCCAGCTGGGGCCGCACGGGGATAGGAGCCCCTGTCTCAGCCCGGTCGGGCCGTGTGACCCCGAGGAGGCTGGGCTTCCAGTCAGAGCAAGCCAGTGTGCGTTTGGCCCCTTCGGTGGGACCCACAGCGCCCTTGCCAGCGCTGGCCCCAGGCGACCCCTCTCCTCACGCCTTGTGCGCGACAGAAGCAGTGGCAGCCAGGCCGGTCTCGGGGCCTGACAGTGATGGATGGGCCAGGGGCTCTGGGTTACTGCCCGTGGGTGGTGAGCCCGGGTCCCTCTGGCCGCAGAAGCAGGACGCGGCCCTGGGGCTGGAGAACGGAGTTCCGGAAAGCAGCCGGGCAGGTGGGTTCTCTGAGGCATCTGGCGTTTCTGTGGTCTTTGTGCAAGTGGCCCCAAGCCTCTGACCTCACCGGGGGCCTTCCTGCTGGACGACAAGCCTCTGCCGGGCGGGAGCTGAGGGGGCGGGGGCGGCTCTCCAGGAAATGGGCTGGTTTAGGGCAGTGTCCATGCCGATAGCGCAGTTTAAGTTTTAAAATCCACGGGGCGCCTGGGTGGCTCAGTCGGTTAAGCGTCCGACGTCAGCTCAGGTCACGATCTCGCGGTCCGTGGGTTCGAGCCCCGCGTCGGGCTCTGGGCTGACGGCTCAGAGCCTGGAGCCTGCTTCCGATTCTGTGTCTCCCTCTCTCTCTGCCCCTCCCCCGTTCATGCTCAGTCTCTCTCTGTCTCAAACATAAATAAAACGTTAAAAAGAAAATAAAAAAAAAATAAAAAATGAAATAAAAAAATAAAATCCAAAGGACAGGGCTATCTTTATGCATCAGGTACCTGTGACCTGCCCCGTGGGTCCTCTGCTCTCTGAGCTTGGTTCTCCCCAAGGGGATTCATTCATTCATTCATTCATTCATTCATTCGTTCATTCCCTACGGAACCCGGGAGGCAAGGCCCAGTCCTGACACTAGTCCGGGCAGTTTCTTGAGGTCAGAGCGTCCAGTACAGACCCAAGGGGAACTGCAGGTGTAACCCTAAAATTGCCCGGGTCTGCATTCGATCGCCTAAAAAGGAACAATAAAATGTAATTTCCACCCTGAACCTCAACCCAGCAATCCAGACTGCTGTCATTTCAGCTTGGGACCCAAATAAAACCCTCTCAGAAGGTATTTTTTTTTACCTTCTCAGGGCCAAGACTCGACGCCGCTCCTGTATCTGGCCCTCACGCTCACCTCCCCCCAGGCCACCTGTCCGACTGTCCCGGGGCCCTCGTTGCCGAGCTGGGGTGCAGGTCCGGGGCGGCAGGCGGACCCCTCGGAGCCGAGCGGGGGTGCAGGTCTGGGCGGCTGGAGGACCGCTGTGACCCCATGCCACTCCTGAGGCCTTTCCTGCTGCCGCGACCACAGGGCGTGTGTCTGGTGGGAAGGCGCGCGGCCCTCTGGCTGCAGTGGGACGCGCTTCCTTTACCTGCTCTCAGACACGCTTCTGGAATAGCACCGGCCCAGGCGGCCCGTGGAAAGGGTGTCCTGCCCACGGATCTGTGCAGAGAGAGCCCCTGTGCACTGGTTTCTGAACGAGGCAGGGGGTTACGTGGCCCAACACAGGGGGTTAGGGGAGCCGCCACCTCCCGCTCTTTCCCCGCAGCCAACCTCCCCGCGGCCAACCTCCCTGCACCCCCCCGGCTCTGGGGGCAGCAGCCACCGCACAGCTGTGCGCAGGGCCCTCCTGGCCACCCTCGGGCCAGGCCCCATGGCCCCACCGGGAGCAGGTGCGAGGTGGGAGGGCTCCCACCGCCTGGGCCCCGTGCTGAGATCTGCGTGTGGGGCGCAGGGAGCAGGGGTGAGCGTGCCTGTGCGCCCACGATAATCACCCCCGACGGGCACCTCCCCCTCCCGGAGCCCCTTTCATCTGATCCGCAAAGCGTTTTACAAACACTGACTCATTAGCCTCCCACGGCTTCGGGAGGTGGCTCAGTCCATCTTGTAGGAGGGAAACTGAGCCACATGTCATTGTTCAAGATTTACAAGTGGGCCACCCAGTGAGCCACCCCTTCCAGACTTCCCCGTGAGATCCCAGACTCAGGAATGCATTCAGGGAGCGAGGCGGAGGCCCCCTTGTCTGTTGAAGGCCAGGACGGAGGGGCCGGGTCTGTGGGGCAGTGGGGGCCTCTGAGCTGAGACCGCTCCTCCACGGGGCTGCCTCTGAGCACTGCATGCTATTCCACACAGCGCCACGTGTGTGCCCGACGTTCGCCCACGGCTGTCGCTTGATGCCCGTGCCCTGAATACCCTCGGATTCACACGGAAGCCCTGCAGGTAGGTTCCCTCCCCTCGCTCACAGGCGAGGAAGCAGAACTCTTCCTTCCAGGTCGGCTCTTTCTCTAAAGGCAGCACAGTGACTGAGCCACAGAGCTGCTGAAACCAGGCCCGACCCCCGAGGTCGCGCTTTCCACGCAAGCACGCTGTCACCGCGGAGGGGCATCTTGCCTAGGGACTGCAGGACGTGGGCCAGGGGATTTGTCAGGACCCACGGGGGGGAGAGCATAAGCAATGCAGTGAAATGCCATGTGCAGAGAGGAAAGCGACTCTAATTGCTGAATAATATGGTTTCTTCCTCTCGTCTTCCGTCTTACCCTAACTGTAATCAAACTTCTGTTGGGACTTAGAAAGTGTTTACAGAGAAACACCCTGAAACAGCGAGCACTGTGCCTGTTGGTTCGAGCTTTTGGACCCTGAGAGACAGACAAGCGAGGAGTGAGGGGGCCTTTCCTGGGGACGTGCCCGTTCTCGCCGGTCCGCCTGGGGCTGCTTTGATAGCCCGGACCTCATCCCGACTTTATTGTCGTCACATGTCAGTCAAGCCCCTTTGCGAAAGTACTTTCATTTAGACACCTCTCCTCCTATTTCGGTTGCTCATCAGCTACGACTTTAAGGTGAAAACCTGTCTTCTGGTTGACGGGGAGGGAGGTGAAAATCACTAGGCGCCTAGAAAACCGCGGCTTACATAAATAACACGTCCCCGGAGCTCGGGGCTGAGCCTGGGATCGGCCCCTCAGGCCTGTGAGCCTCCCGGCCCGGCTCCCCCTCCACCAGGTCTCTGTCTGCAGCCTGTCCGCCTCCCCTGGTGGGTGACGCTCCCCCGCGAGAGCGCGGCCCTGCTCCAGGCTTTCTTCCGGAGGGGGCTTTCAGACCCCGGCCCGGCAAGCAGGGCTCTGTTTATTGTCGACACCAAAGGCCGCTCCCCGTCCGTCCGGCCTGTTCCCGCCAGCTCTGGAGGCAGCAGGCGTGAGGTCCGGTTGACAAGGAGTCATCGTCACCAGACAGCGTGATGGGTGACTTTTCCTGAGTCAGGGCCCTGGATGGAACATTTTACCGGACTTGTCGAATTCGGTTCTTTCCATCCCGAGAAGTGGGTGCTACTGTCCCCCAGGAGAGCAGCCTGCCGGGGTGACCCCACTGGCCAGTGGCCCAGGCCCCTTCCCCTCCACCCCGACCTCCATTCAGAAAACTGGTCCCTCATCCAGCTTGTGAGAGACAGCACGTGTTTAGGGGAGGAGGTGGGAGGGAGATTTGGATCTGAGCAAGGGTGCCTCGTGTGGGGCCTCTGGGGGCAGCGCCCCACCTGCTCCGGCATACAGAAGGGCCTCCCCGTGGGACTGGGGAGGGGGGCTCCCAGCTGCAAGCGGGGGCGGGCCCTGGGCCAACGTTGTGAGGGCACCGGCCAAGGGAGCCGCACCTGGCCCCGTCTCACAGACGGAGCAGGGAGGTCTGGGGGACTCCATCGTCTGTCTGTCCCCACGTCGCACACCTGGCATGGCCCATACGCTCTTGGAGGTTTTGTGGAAGGCACGTGTTGCATTCTGGACGCCCTCTGCCCCTCACACTCGGGCCGGGAGAAGAGGGCGGTCCAGGGGCGTCTGAAGGGCCTCCCCCGGCCCAGTGTGGAGTCTGGTTGCTCTGTCTGACCTGCGCTGGCCTGTGTGGGCAGCTGTCACCTGGCAACTCTGTGGCCCGACAACCTGAGACTTGGCTGGGATTCAGGGCTCCAGGTCAGGGGGTCTGGACTCCCAGAACAGGGGAACCGTGCCTCTGGCCATCTTGAGGTCTGAGTTCCATCAGGCGTCTCCTCTGTCCCAGGCCCTGCAGGTGCCACAAGTGCCGGGGGGGACCTGCAGGCCAGGCCGGGCCCTGGGCAGGTGGAGAAGGTGGGTTTGGGGTGGGCCCACTGTGCGCTTCAGGCGCCTCCACGTCGGGCCCCAGGTTAGTCTCTCTGCGACTCAGTCGGCCCATATGGGAGATGGGCCACCGAAGTTCCTAGAATCCCCAATTCCGAGACTCAGGGTGGCATGCCCACAGAGGGACCACCCGCCCTCGGCTCCTTGCTGCTCCCCCCAGACCAGAGCCTGCTGACCCGTGGCTGCACCTGGGCAGTGGTTTTGGCCCACCTGCCGCCGGGGTGGATATTTAAGGGCCCGTACAGGTGACCCAGGGGAGGGAGGAGAGCCTAGTGTTTCACTGAGGTGACAGTTCCAGGTTGCCCCCGGCAAGCTGGACCCAGGAGGGGCGCCCCGACCTGCTTCCCTTATGGCGCTCTAGGGCCCGACCCCTCCCGGCTGGCCGGGTCTCCCTCCCCCCCCCTTCCCCTCCTACCCCGCCTTCCTCACCCTCACTCCCGGGCTGAGTATTAAACAGCAGGGTTAGGGGCGGGGACCAGGGACCAGTGATCTGGGGGTGCCCTGTGTGATCTGTAGTGGGCTTCACAGAGTCAGAAGAAGAGAGGCCACCAAGCCGTCGTTCCCATGAAGGCAGGGGCAGCAGACTGCCTGGGACAGACTGAGCTGACCCACGGGCCCAAGGAGCACAGGGCCCCGTGGAGAGCAGGCAGGGAGGGGCCCCCGGCTGGGCGGCCTGCACACTTCCCCGGCCGCCTCAGCAGCCTCACGGGCGGGGTTATTACACCAGCGAGTCTCCACGCTGAAAGTCGACTCGGGCAGGTTGCTTCTGCAGTGAGCCGTCGGGTGATTTGCCCAAGGTCACACAGCTAGAGCCCTCAGGTCCTGCTTAGCTGCGGGTGAGACGCTCGTGGCTTTTGCAGGGCTGTATAGAGTTTGGGCTGTTGGCCTCTTCCATTCCGAGGCTGAGCGTCCTGACCCTGCACACACGGCCTGTGGGTGGCCGCTCTGGGCCCGGGGCCCCCCGCCCCCCCAGTCCCTCAGTCTGCAGCCCCCCAGCTCTGAGCTTCCTGGCCGCAGCTCTCTGGTGCTCCTGCAGCCTGCCGGCCACCCACACCACTGGTGGCCCATGGTCTTAACTCTGTGTCCCCCAGACCTCCAGTCGGCCCGTCCTTGGCCCCCAGCCCCCGGCTCTCAAGCCCACGGACCACTGGCCCTGGCGCCCAAGTCCCTGTGTCCCGACTCCCGGTGCCCAGCAGCCCAGCTCCCTTGTCTGCCTCCCTGTTCGCCGCCCACGGTGGCCTGTGCCCTTTTAGTTCCACAGCTCTGCTCTGTCCTGGCCCCAGCCTCTCTTTCCAAGGACCACGGGGCCTGCCAGGCTGCCAGTCTGAGGGTGTGGGCGCTGGCCCCCCTCAGAGGCCACACAGAACTCCTCTGTGGGCCAGAGACTGTCTGGAGGCCGTGGGGAGGGGGGCCACGGCCACCCCACCTGCCAGTCTTTTTGTCGGAGGCCCCCGCGTCCTGGCTGGGCAGAGCGCTGACCAGTTTGAGAGGGAGGAAGGTCCCTGTGGCCACCCAACCCCTCCACCCGCTGGTCCCTGTCAGGCCCAGCTTTTTCCCAGGTTGGTGGCCTTCCTGCTGGGCGTGAGTGGACCCAGGGAGCCTGGAGGCGGTGGGGGGCCGTTGAAGGGATGATTCTGGCCTTTCCTAGATGCTGGAACTTTCAGAAGTCAAACACTCTGAGCTCTTCCCTTCCCCTGGGCTGAGTGAGTCTGGAGACTGCTTCAGCCTGGGGAGCAGTGAGACGGTCACTTAGCCAGGACGCCAGACTGGAGGCTCTGAGGCCCGGTGCTCCACAGGCAGCCGGTGGAGCCAGGGTCCTGCGCTCGAACCGGAGGGCAAGTGATCTCAGCTGGCCAGGCAGCTCCTGGGGCCACAGCCGGTCTGGTGTTTCCCCTGCTCTGCTGTGGCTCCAGGGAGCCTGCCGACCCACTTTTGGTTTGGCCGTGCCTCGGTTTACCTTTCACGAACAACACCTGTTTTCGGAAAGGCAGCCTCCCAACGGGTGTGGCCCGAGGCCCGGATGGCTCATTGGTGTGCTGGTAACCGACTCCTGGCTCTTTGGGGAAGAAAACCCCGATGGAGGGCCTGCCAGTTTCTGTGGGTAAATACTCCCTCCCACGTGGCTGATTCCAAACTGCCGAAGCGAGGTACCAGCTCTGGGAGGAGACGGGCAGGGACACACCCACCCTGAGGCTATGAGACTCGTAGATTACCTTCAGCACAGAGAGTGGCACAGCCAGTCCAGATACTTGGAAAATGAGGGGTTTGGAAAGTTCCTCGCTTTTGCTTTTAATGTAATGTGATAGTAACAACTGTGATTATCGCCAGCTCACGGATTCGCTGCTTCCTCCGTCCTGAGAGTGTGGGGGCCCAGGCGGGGGCTCCTGAGTGCCCAGAGGTATACTCGCACGACAAGGGAGGGAACTGGCTCACATTTTGTCAGGGAGCCCCCAGGGGGCACAGGGTTCCACCCTCGAAGCTGCTGTTCAGGCCACGTTGGAGGATCACTGGGGCGGGGGCCGGGGGGACAGAACCGACTTTATTTATTTATTTATTTTTTTAATTTTTTTTTTCAACGTTTATTTATTTTTGGGACAGAGAGAGACAGAGCATGAACGGGGGAAGGGCAGAGAGAGAGAGACACAGAATCGGAAGCAGGCTCCAGGCTCCGAGCCATCAGCCCAGAGCCCGACGCGGGGCTCGAACTCACGGACTGCGAGATCGTGACCTGGCTGAAGTCGGACGCCTAACCGACTGCGCCACCCAGGTGCCCCAGACCGACTTTATTAAACGGGTTTCGGCTTGCCGTGCTGTACTCAACGTCCACACAGAGCCCACAGGCCCCGTCCGCAGTCCCGCTCTGGGCCCCGAAGATGGGGTGCAGACCAGTGAAAGCCGTTCTGGAGGGAGTCTCGCCTGGTCCAGCCGAGGCCGGTCTGGGCGTCTCTGCCTGAGGTCCAGGCCAGGGCTGGGGCGCCGTGGGGGCGGGCCCGGCGGTCAGCCGGCCCAGAGCGTGCGGGGCTTTGTGGGCCCTTTCCTAGGTTTGGGCTCGCCCACCCCCGAGGCTGATGGGAATCTCCCTCTGACCAGGGGTCTGGGAAGGTTGGTGCTTAGAGAAGTCAGACAGCTTGGCTGAGGCCACACAGCACGTGCGTGAGGCAGGAGAACAGGGCCCACTTGTGCCCGAGGAGCCCGGTCCCCCCTCTCCCTGCCCGGCAGCAGCCTCATTTCTGCAGAATGCCGTTCCCGAGCCCGGCTCTCCGACGGCTAATGGTCTCCTCGCAGTCTGTGCCCGATGATTGATTAATATTGACCTGAAATACTTCAAAGGCCCAAGGCTGCTGTGTCAGGACCGCCCCATACAGGAAGGCGACGCGCAAAGAACCGTTTGCTTCCGTGAAAAACGCATAGCGATGTGGGCCGATGGCCGATCCGCCACCCTGCACCGTTCCACACGCGGCTGGCTGGGGCTTCGCGCCCTAGCCCAGCCCAGCGCCCACGCTGCCAGTGGGCAAGCGACCCTGGCCTGTGGGAAGTGTCTGAGCCATGTCTGTGCCCCTCGAGGGGCACAGGTAGCCAGGGGTCTGGTCTGGCCTGCAGTCCGCGACCCCTCCAGCCCCACGTGGCACGTGGTCACGTATGCGGTTTTCCCCAAGATCCTTCCAAGAAGGTGTTGGACAAAACGGGTTTCAGAACGAGGTCTGATAGACGTTTCTGTGGTGACGGTGGGCCCTGGGTCTGGGCCACTGGCCACGGAGCTCCTGAGGTGTGGCCGGGGCAAGGGAGGGACTGTTACATCGAACTTAATCTTAATTAACTTAAGTTCACACCAGAGTAGCCACCTGTGTCTCGTAGCTGCGGCACTGGGGGTGACGATAGTCCCGAGGGGCCGGGGCTACGCTGTGCGTCTGTCAGAATTCACCTCCTGTGTCTTTGGGGTTTGTGAGTCCCACTGGGGGCACGTTTTACCCCAGACAGATACCGGACCCGAGTTAGTGCTGTGCAGCGTGCAACCCTGGGGCCTGACGTCCACTGACGTCTGCAACTTACTTGCGTCCAGTGAAACGCGATGGGCTCATGGCGCCCGGTGAGTGGGAAGGAGACAGACGTGTGGGAGAGGCCAAGCATCCAGGGTTGATTCTGGAGTCTAGGTAGTGGGCAGGGAAAACCCCAAATGTGCGAAGACCCCGCGGTCTCCTGAACTCCTCAGGGACTGTGCCGACTCCTGCCCCGTGGGGCCGGGCTCCCAGCCCCACGGGGGGCAGCGCGGTGCCCAGACAGCCTGTGGACGTGATGGGGACAGGACAGGATGCGTGGGAGAGGAGAGGAGGAGGATGGCCTGAGGCTCTCACGGTGTCTGGGGAGGGGGGCCCATTCCAAACACTCCCAGAACACGACCGCCCTTCTCTTCTGGCTACCCCACCCCCCACCCTCCACCCTCCACAGAAGGCTGTACTTCCCAGGCCCGATCTGTGCTTCTGAGCCATGAGCCCCGTTGGGCGAGGGACAGCTGTCATTCACCAAAGGGCTTTGGGTATCTGTGAGTGGCCTCTGCTCTACCCTGCTTTGTAGCACCCTGCTTTGTAGCAACAGCCATTTGCAAAGCAGGTCACTGCCCTCTACAGTTTGTCTCCGCCTGGGACCAGGGTGCCTGAGGTGAGCATCCGGATGCTGGGGGCACTCCCCCAGCCCATCCCCTCCGGGTGGCCTCCAGGGTGCTTGTTGGAGCCTGGGGGTCTGGACACCACAGCACCTTCCCTTCTGACTCTCTGGGGCCACAGGTGTGCCCCCCAGCATCCCCTCACCTGAGCTGGAAGAGGGGGAGCTCTGCTCAGGGTTGCCTGACAGCCACGGGTCTGGTCCCAGGGAAGCCTGCCTGGGCCTGTTTTGGGCGTCACAGACACCCGGTTAGAGTAGAACCTGCTCCTTCTGACTCTTGCAGAACAGCCCACCCTGCCCTGTTGCTGTCCAGGAGATGCCAGCCCTGGGCCCCCTGTGGCACGTTGAGCTTGTCTGTCCCCTCCCAGGGTGGTTGGCTCCCTCTGAAGTGCTCCCTGAGTGTGGATGCTTCCTGGGGATGAGTACTCCTTCAGGGAGGAGTGGTGTTTCCTGGGGAGGAAGGGTGTTCCCTTAGACAAGAAGGGTGCTCCCTGGGGAGGAGGAGTACACCCTGGGGAGGGGGGGTGCTCTCTGGGGAGGAGGAATGTTCCCTCAGGCAAGAAGGGTGCTCCCTGTGGAAGAGGGGTGCTCCCTGGGGAGGAGGAGTGCTCAGTAGGGAGGGGGTGTGCTCCCTCATACAAGAAGGGTGCTCCCTGGGGAGGACGAATGCTCAATGGCAAGGAGGGGTGCTCGCTGGGGAGGAGTACTCCCTGGGGAGGAGGGGTGTCACTATAGTGCTCCCTGGGGGGAGGGATGCTCTCTGGGGAGGAGGAGTACACCCTGGGGGTGGGGGGTGCTCTCTGGGGAGGAGGGATGTTCTCTCAGGCAAGAAGGGTGCTCCCTGTGGAGGAGGGGTGCTCCCTGGGGAGGAGGGATGCTCAATGGCGAGGAGGGGTGCTCGCTGGGGAGGAGTACTCCCTGGGGAAGAGGGGTTCTCACTACAGTGCTCCCTGGGGAGGAGGGGTCCTCCCTGGGGGAAGGGTGAGGTGTCTCTCCTGGGTGTTGGAGAAGGACAGCTCCTGTCTTCCCCTGACCTGACTGACCCCAGGGCAGTGCTGTGGCCTCTCCCTTGGTCCCCATCTTAATCCGAGGCCAGGCCCTTCTCTCTGACCCCATGGCCCTCTGTGAGCCTGCCCAGATGGAGCCCAGGGTGTGTGCAGGACGGGGTGGGGAGCTACTGGGGGCGCACCTGGCCAAGGGTGGGAATCATCTGGACATTAAGGCTAGTGGCCTGGCCGCCCACAGCGCCACTCCCTGGACCCAGGACCCAGGACCCACATGCTGCCCCTGTGTCGTGAGGATCAAACGAGAAAGGGCTGCCACTCCCATTCTACAGACGAGGAAACCAAGGCCACATAGGGCACGGGCTTCGTTAGCACTCTCTGCAGCGGGAGCGGCTCTCACTACGAGTCTGGGGGCTGCTTTTCCCTCGAAACCAGTGTGAGCTCATCCCTGTGAAGGTGATGCAGAAGTGGGGGCATCGCCCTCCTTCCAGCCACTTTCCAGGGTGGCCCGTGTCGGTGACACGGTTGATGCCCAGGGGAGTCTGTGTGCATATGAGCACAAACGTTCACACTTGTGCCCGCGCACAGCCACACACACGCACGCACACACATGCACGTGAGCACACACACACACGTGAACGCACAATGCACTCACACACGCGTGTGCACACATTCACACACGTGTGCCCACGCACATGTGCATACTCACACACACGTGCACACTCATGCGTGTACACAAATCCACACATGCGTGGGCACACGTTCATGCACACGCCGTCTCGCTTTCACACCCTCACACACACACCAGTCTTTGATAAAGCGGCTTTCTGGAACCTACCTGTCCTGCTTCCAGTCTAACCACCCTGTGATCACGCACGTGGACACACATCCGCGAGCTCTGCCTGCTGTCCGCAGCCCGCGGGCACCACACGCCTCCAGCCCAGGGCTGGTTCCTGGGCTGCGTTTCTGGGATCGGGAGGAAATGGGCGCTCACGTTCGGTGGGCCTCTGCCCGGCCCCCTCCGAGGGGCAGCACCGCATACGCCCCTGTGGGGGAGGAGGGCACCGTGCGGCAGGGAGGCCCCTGTGCTCTGCCGTCTGGTGGGTCCGGCTTGGACGCCCTTGACTGCCAGTGAGCTTGGCCACCTCTTCCCGTGCGTTGGTGGTCCCTGTTTCCTTTCCCCGGGATGGCCTCTCCGTGCCCTTGGAGGGAAGCACAGTTTACACTTTTACTAACTGTTCTCCTAGGCTCCCAGCCCTGCTCTCCTGGTGGCTGAATGAGCCCTTGTTGGCCGAGGGCTGGGTGTGGGTTGAAAGGGGTTTTGGACCCAGCCCTGGGGAGGGGTTGTTCCGGGGGACACTGAGTCACGGGCAGCGGTCCTGGCCCAGATGGCCTGGCTCCCTCGCGGGCCCAGGGCAGCTGCTCACCGGGCCTCACTTTCCCCATCCTTCCGGGCTGGTTGTGTCACACAGGGACCCAGGCAGGCCCTCCTGGGATGTCATGGCCTTTGTGAGGCTTCCCAGGGCCTGTGCTGCCTCTCACTTGCGCCCCAGCCAGTCGCCGACCGCAGGCAGGACAGCCGCTGGGGGGC
>NW_024412447.1:242454-248409 GCF_014898765.1 Herpailurus yagouaroundi | reverse complement strand
GTGGCCCCGGGTCCTGCGGGCATCGCCTGTAAGTCCTCAGTGAGGGACCAGAGGAGCAGTGGGAAAGCTGGACCCCCAGCCTGAACTGCCCCTTCGTGGCTCAGAGGGTGGGGCCTCAGGCAGGGGCCTCCTTGCCACAGCACACAGGGTGGGGATGGCGAGGGGTCTCTCTCTGCAGTATCAGCGCTGGGAGAAGAGCTGGGCCAAATGGATTCTCTCTTTTAGAAGTTCGGAGGCCCGACTGGCGTGAGGGGGGGAGGATGGTAAGGGGACGTGCCAGGTCTTACCTGGTGTTTCCACCTCCACCCTTTCTAGGCCAGCTGGAGGCTTTGTGTTCTGGGCTTCTCTGTCTCGGGGCTGTAGGGACAGCGGACAGCCCTTTCAAAGCTGAGAGCCAGGGAAATACTAGTTTTTGACATGGAGGGGGGGCGGCCTATGCTCAGATACAGCTGCTGAGATAGTGACCCCCTCCCCCACCAGCCATGGGCCACTGGCAGGACACAGGGCAGCCCCATAGCGAGGAGGAAATAAATCACAGGCCTGGACAGCCATGGCAGTCTGTGCTGTCCAGGCTGGGTCATGGGGGCCTGCGGGTGCTTGGGTACTGACCGAGGTTGGCATTGCCCGCCTCATCCAAGACGGAGGCCCCAGGGGTGGCCTCCAGGGGTGTGCAGGTGTGGGTCCCTCTCTCTCTGGCCTCTGGCTTTGACAGCAAACAGCCAGACGGGAGCAGCCGGAAGCCGGATGGCCGGGGAGGCCCGTGAGGGCGCGCCCACCCTGGGCAGGGACCCAGGGCCCACCCTGGCCTTTGGCCCTGGGGCTCGGACACCCCAGTCCTGTCTGAGGACTGGTGATGCTGGGGACTCTCCGGGAGGTACGTGCAGAAGGGAAATGAGCTGAGGGAGAGCCCTGGGCCTCCAAGCTTCCAGAGCCTCTGCTGCCTCCTGGGCCGTGTGCCTGGTGGATGGCTCTCCCTGTCCCTGCTGGCTGCCCCTCCGAGCCTGGACGTGAGCTGCCGAGAGGGGCAGGATTCCAGGCAGATGGAGCCAACGGTCCTCTGCACGAACTGGGCTGGGATTCCAGCAAAACATCCTGCTTTCCCCGCCACCTTCGCTGGACGGCGCCCCGGCCTCCTCGGAGTGGTGCTGGGGCGCGAGGTGCCAGCGAGGGGTTCCCTGCCAAGAGCACGAGTGGCCGATGGGCAGAGAGGATACGTGGGCCTGTGGTCAAGGATCAAGGCTGGACCGACAGCCAAGGTCACACCAAGGTTGGCATAAGGAGTCACTCTTTGCTCATCTCTGTGGTAGGGATAAAAACCCGACTCCCAGGAAAATGTTCATGAACAATAATAAAGCCATGATGTGAGCATAAGTGAACTTGTTAAGAAGAGTAGCATTGTTTTACATTTTTGCAAATTTCCTTAACGTTTGGGCTTAAAATAAAGTACCCGGGTGAAAGGAAGCACCCTGAGCCTGGCAGACCGCGTGTTCTCACGGGGCACGGATGTGGCATCCTGGGGGTTCCCTGCCCGGCCCACCTCTGCATCCCCAGCACTGAGCTCGGGAGTTTCTCTGGAAGGGTTTGTGGAACCAGCATTCCGAACGTCTGCATAGCGCCCGTCTCCGGTTGAAGCAACACCGTGGCAGAGGCCGTGGAGCCGTTGTGGGCTGGGGCCCGTGGGGGCGGGGGGTGGGGAGCAGGGGACCGGCTGGTGGAGGCTGGACCTGCCCGCCTGCCTGTGGGGCTGCCCGGCAGAGAAGGAAAGCCAGGTGCGCTGCCTCCCGGAGGGGGGGGATGTCCTTCTGAACCCACATGCTCCCAGGGCCGACCGTCCAATACTTGGGAATTTTGCAAGCCGCTGTTAAGACTGCTGGTGCCAGACGTGCCCTGAGGAGGGAGGGTTTACACCAGGGAAATGGGCGGGTGCAACACCCTAGGGCAAGTCAGCAGCCCAGCACAGCCTCCTGCCGAGCCAGGGGCGGAGGTTGAGGGCACAGGTGTGGACTTGGCCGAGCTGGGACTGTACCCCTTCTCCGTGTGGCCCCTACATGGAGTTGGCCCAACAGGGACCTGGCGTGGGTTGTAGAGGGTGGAAGGGGAGCCCGGCGGCTCTGGCTCTCCGGGGGATTCTTGGTGCAGGAACCACGTCAGGCTCCCTGGGGGACAGCTTTGCAGCGACAATGCCCTCCCTGCACTTCCTCGCCGGCCGAGGTCCTCCGGCCTGCGCTGGCCTCCACGCGAGCTCCAGCTGTCCGCCTGCACCCGTGCTTCAGGACGGCTGGCCTGCTTCCTGGGGCAGCTCAACACACATCCTCGGGTTGCAGTGTTGAGGCTGGAAGTCAGGACCAGTGCCCCAGGGCCACGTCCCCGCCGAGGCGCTGGGGGAGGACGTGCCTGCTTTGGCTAGTGGCCGCAGCACTCCAGGCCTGACGTGGCCTACCCTCTGTGTGTGTGTCCGCGTCCAAATTTCCCCTTTTTGTAAGGACACCGGTCACCCTAGCTGAGATCCCGGTGGCCTCATTGTAACTTGATGACCTCCGTAAAGACACCATCTCCAAATAAGGTCCCACTCTGCAAACGCCAACAGATCTCTTTCTGGGGGACACAGCTCAGCTCCCAGCAGACGGCTGGTGATCTCCTGGGACCCCCAAATCCCTTCCTAGCTCTTTGCTCCCCTCTCCCTGCAATGGTTCCCGGGCTTAGTCCCTCCACAGAGCCCCTATCTGCACAGGGCGGTCCCGCTTCCCCAGCTCAGCCCTGGTGTCGCCCAGGGTCCCCGTGCCTCGTGCTCTGATCTGGGGCCAGACCCTGCTTCCAGAGCGTGCAACACGGCGAGTGCTCAGTGCACGGAGGGGCACCCGGGAGAGGTGAGCCCTTATCAGTGCAGGGTCCTCAGGCTCTAGAGTTTCTGTTCGTCCCTCCCGAGCTTCTGGAGCCGGAGACTCATCGTGCCCGTGTGGTCCGGATTGCACAAGAGGTTGTTGGCTTGTGCCGCCCGTTATAAAGTGTTGAAATGTCTCTGGATCACCTTTGTCATGGAAAGTGTTTGGTCAGCTTCTTTCTCTCCAGGAGGAAGCTTTCTCACCGGCCACTTGGAGGGTGGCAGGCGGCCGGGCGTGCGTCTCAGCATTCGTGTGGCAGGGGGTTCCCAAGTCTTCAGAGCCCGGCCACCGGGCGTGACTCATGCCAAACATGCAGTGACACGGGCGGCGCCTGGCGCCCACGGGACCCGCCTATGGTATCACGGCAGCTTCCTGTCTGTCTGTCCTCTCTTTAGGCCTGTGACGCAGGCATGACTTGTGTCCCCACTTCACAAGTGGGAAAACTGAGGCCCAGAGAGTGTGAGCATCTGACCCCATGCTGGGATCCGTGCCCTGGGCACCGCACGGGCCGGCAGCTCCTCAGGATCCTGGTGCCCGTGGCGGGGGGCACCGCCCCCCCAGGCTCCCTGGACACAGGCAGCTGGCACTGCTCCTGGTATACAGTCGGTGCTCAGCCAGTGCTGGTCGGTGTGAATTGGAGGAAGCAGACAGCTCTCGTGGAATACGCTTGTACGCCCCAGAGAAGGAGGAGGGTGTGTGGCTGGGCTCCAACACCCCAAGGCATCCGTGACTCGGTCCCAGGCCAGGCTCAGACGGAAAGCTGCGTCCGGCCCGGCTGCCGCCCCACCCCCAAGTCAGGAAGGGGCCCGGCCTCGGTGCCCGATGCGGAGGAGGCCTTGGTCTCCGCACAGGCTGGTCCTCGGGCTTCTGTCCGTCTGTCCGGGGCCCGGCTGAGGGCTGCAGGCACAGAGCAGGCCTTGCCCCCGCCCAGCCCGGCCCACCCTCCAGAGGGTCCTGCCTGCCCAGCCTGGGGAGGTGAGCGGCCTGGCTGCAGCAGCCTGGTGCAGGAACACACATTTCTAGTGGCCAAGGTAGCTGTGACAGGGAGAGCAGGACAGGCCTGGTGCACGGTGAATTCTACTTGTGTTTCAGTTTGTTCACACGAAAACATCGCGTCTCAGAAATTCTGAATCTGGAAGAGCAAACACAGCTGCAGTAAAGGCAGGGGGGTGGGCAGAAGCGGACCCAGCCTCACTGCTGGGGAGCAGAAGTAGGGGCTCTGGGGCCGAGCGAGGGGAGGCCCCCCAGGCACCCCCCCCCCCTGCTGCCAGCCCTCCACCCTTCAGACGAGCACCCTGAAAATCCCAAACCAGGGTCAGTGGAGATGAAAAGACGCTCCCTTTCCCGTGTTATCTGAGGCCAGAGAGACGGGCAGGCCTTTCAAAAACACGGACGGGTTCCTGGGAAGGGGCAGGCTGCTTCATCCAGGACCAGGTTCCGTGGGGGAGGAGGGTGGCGGGAGCCTAGGGGGCCGGTCCCCCCGCCGCAGGGCCTGGGGAGGTGGGGCCGGGCAGACCCTTCCCGCCTCTCCTGACCGAGGTAGGCCCAGAGGGTCAGGGCGCTTGCCCGCTGAGGACACTTGGTGAGAGCAGGCTTCTCCCTCCCTTGACCCTCGGCCTGTCGGGACAGTCCCCAGAGCACCCTGGTGGGGCGTCCTGGGCCTGGGAAGCAAGGGCTGAGCTGTTGGAAACCTGATCGGCCCGATTGCCTGGCAGGGATTAGCTGGGGAGGGGGGCGGGGGGCCTCTCCTGCAGGTGACCACCCCCAAGTGCCGGGCCCCCTTTGAGCCTGGATTAGTGCAGGCAAATGGATTAGTCTCTGGGGGCCTCAGACGGGGGACAAGTGCCGGCTGGACAGACTGCTGAGGCCGGGCAGGGAGGGGAGCCGGTCGGAGGTCGACCACGCGTGACCCTGCCCGGGGCCTGGCACTTTCGGTGGTCCCTGCTCTCAGCCCCACCAGGCCCCGAATCAGCAGGGTCCTTCTCCACCTGCCCCCACCCTGCTCTGATCCCGCCCCTCCCCTTCTTCAGACTGGCTCCCAGCTTGCAGCCCCTCCCTCCGCCCCCCTCCCCCTCCCTCAGGCCCCCTCCCTCAGGTCCCCTCCCTCAGTCTGCCCTCCTCCTCCTTCAGACCCCCTCCCTCAGGCCCTCCTTCCCCTCCCTCAGGCCGCCCTCCCCCCCAGTGGAGCCCCTTCTGAGTGAGGACGACCCACTACAACATCACCCTATTTCACTCTGAAAACAATTGCCACCATTTCCTGTGATCTTAATAGCCTGATGGGTATAGTTTGTGCAGTTTAGCACAAGGCCCATCTCTGTTACCCATCATCTATGTATGTATGTATGTATCGTCTATACCATCTATCATCTAGCTAGCTACCTGTCTCCATCTGGCATCATCGATCATTTCTCCGTCTCTCTCACTCTCTCTGTTTCTACTTCCCTATCTTCCCCCACTGGGAACCCCAGTAAGGCAGGGACCTGTCTGCCTCCTCTTTGCTGGGCTCCCTGCACCTAGAACAGCATGTGGAACAGAATAGTCACTCAACGAATATTTGTCGGATGGGTGCATGTGTGGTGGGCGGGTGGGTGGATGGATGGAAGGACGGATGGAGGGGGAGGGGTGTTTGCCAGCTTTCCTGAGACTGCGCGGCGGGGCTAAGACGAGCCATGAGAAGGTTCTGTCAACCCCGGCCGTGGCGGAGAGCATCGCCGACACGTCACCTCGTTCTTGTGACTGTTGGGGCCTGTGGCAGGGAGTTCGAGTTGCAGGATGAGGACAAAGAAACTCTCTTCTCCTTTTCTATTTTCTTAAATTTAATTGTGGGAAGGAAAGAAAGCCTACAACACATAAATGTACCGTCTTGATCGTTTGTAAGTGTGTGGTAGTGTTATCTGTATGCATGCTGTTGTGCAACTGGGCTCCAGAACGTCCCATCTCCCCACACCGAGACTCTGTCCCTGTTACACATGGACCCCCACCTGCTTCCCCAGCCCTGGCCCCGCTGTCTACTCTGTGTCTGTGAGTCTGACGACCCCGGGACCTCGTGGGAGTGGGTCCCAGTGCATGTCCT
>NW_024412447.1:236164-242444 GCF_014898765.1 Herpailurus yagouaroundi | reverse complement strand
ACTGACGACCTTGGGACCTCGTGGGAGTGGGTCCCAGTGTGTGTCCTCCCATGTCCATGAGACTGACGACCTTGGGACCTCGTGTGAGTGGATCCCAGTGTGTGTCTTCCCGTGTCCCTAACTCTGACGACCCCGGAACCTCGTGGGAGTGGGTCCCAGTGTGTGTCCTCCTCTCCATCGAGGAGGCTTGTGTCTGGCTTGTGTCACTCAGCATCACGTCCTCCGGGCTCGTCCACGTACTAGTCATTCCTTCCTCCTTACGGTTTAGTGATGCTCCGTTGTATCTAGATGGTACTCTGTCCATGGGCCCTGGGGCTGTGCCTGCCTCCCCATTACCGTGAAGAATGCTGCTTTGAACATGAGCATGGAAATATCTCTTTGAGATCTTGCCTTCGGTTTGTTTGCAGATGCACCCGGAAGCAAGATGGCCGGACCCTCGTTTTTGCAAGAAGTGACACCGTTTCCCCCGCGGCCGCCCCACCCTCCACTCCCACCGTCGGCGCTCCTGCCGATACCTGTTTCCATCTCCTTGATCGTGGCCACCCCAGTCTCCCTGTGGCTCTGACTTTAGCTTCTCCAGTGAGCAGTGGCCCCGAGCACCGCGTCACGTGCTTGTTGGCCGTTAGCGTGTCTTCTCTGGGGAGGTGCCTGTTCAAGCCCTTCCTCTGTTTTAAAATCAGCCTATTTGGTGTTTGCTGACGTGCCATTGTGGTTCTTGACATATTCGGGCTACTAACCCCTTATCAGATCAATGACTTGCAAACGTTCTCTCCCATTCTCTGTGTTCCTTTTTCACTCTGATGGTGGTTTCCTTTGCCGCGTAGAATTGGAAAATTTTGATGTGGTCCTATTTGTCTGTTTCGTCTCGCTGCCCGTGTTTTTGGTGTGAGAAACTCTGTCTTTCTGTCTGATTGTATCCAGGGCGGCCGAGGATCCTGGTTGTTTTCCGTTCTTCTGGGAGAGAGCTCGTTAATAATCAGACACTTAATTAGTTGGCACATTAGATGTTTCCAAAATATCTTTCTTTCTTTTTTCTTTTTTGATCTTCAGAAAACGTTGATATTCAAAGCAGGCCTTTGCTGCCTGCTCCCTCTAAAGACCTGTCTCGGCCCTTCCAGAGGAGTGAGGACTAAGGCATTGGTGTGGTTCTTCCCAAGGGGAGGGTCGGGCCCGGGCCAGACCTCGAGAGCCCCCACCCCGCCCTGCGGCTGTCTGGTGGGCAAATGGATGGCCTGGGGGTGGTAGGGAGAGCAGCAGAGTAAGGCTCCGGGCCCAGGGGTTTTCCAGGGGGAGGGGCGGCTTGGCTGTGCCGCGCCCCCCCCCCCCCCCCCCCCCCCCCGGGAGCTGCAGACCTGCCTCCTTGCAAAGCGCTAGCCGGCCACCCCCAGACCCTGAGCGAGGGGGGGCACTGGGGCCTCGGAGAGTTCTGGGCTCTGGCCGCGTGGAAGGAAAGACACAGCCCCCGAGGGGTGCCACCCTCCGTTGGGGAGGCGGGGGGTTCAAGCCGGTCGTCAAAGTGCACGGGGAGGACTTGCATGCAGGTCTCGGAGCTCGTGCTGCGTCTCGGATGTGTGGTGTCTACCGTCCTGCACCCCTACCTCGTTCTGCAGCGGCTGGTGCCAGCCCGCCATCGCTTGAGGGCCTCAGGCCGATGCCAGCTGGCCACGGCTCCTGGGGTGGTCACCGGCAGCATGACAGAGACGGGGGCCAATGGCAGCTTCAGAGGGCTCATCTGAGGAGGGACCTGCTTTTTAGTTGTAAATTCTTTATTAAAGCATCACATGCACACGTGGGGAAACGTGCATGTGTCCTGGGCGTCCAGTCTCATCATTAAAACAAACAGTTTGTTTTGAGGAGCCAGTCGAGGAACGGTGTGGCCAGCCCCTCCTGCCCCCTCCCTGCGGAAGAGTGCCCTCTGACCTGTGGCCCTGGTCTAGTTTTGGGAGGCCGGATATTTTTTGTTGGCTTGGAAGTTTTTCTGGAAGCACAACTGGGACACAGCAAAACGTCCCAACCCGCGGCACACTGTGGGCTGACAGCAGCACTGTCGTTCCTTGAAATGTGTTGGCTTTATCGTGGAGGCAGCTCTCCGAGGCGAAACAACGGGAGGAAGAAATCCCAGGAATTAGGCTGTATGTACACGTGTGTGCACACGCACACGTCAAGCCTTTGTACGTCGGGCTCTGTGCCAAGCATGGAGCCTGCTTGCGATTCTCTCTCCCTCTCTCTCTGCCCCTCTCCCGCTCATGTGCACGCGCGCGCGCTCTCTCTTGCAAAACGAATGAATGAACGTTACAAAGAGAGAACGCGGTCCTCTCCCCCCCCACCCCCGTCCCGCCCCAAGCTCTGTGCTGCCGGAGGGCCGTCCCGGGGGGCTTAGCGGCAGACAGGCAGCTCCCCCGACGTCACAGCGTACAAGAGCTATTCTGGGTGTGCTCAGGGGACACTGGCAGGTCCCGCGCTGCCGGGCCGTATGCTCTCCACGATCTGTGCTGGGTGGTGCAGACAGACGGTGGCTGGCACCAGTTATGCCCCTGCCTTCCCTCTGGCTCCTACCCCGTGGTGAGGATCTGGGGGGCAGGTGGCTGGTGAAGACTGAGCTCCCCACCCCCAGCTCCTGTCCCATCAGCACAGAGCCTCCGTGCAGGGGAGGGGCAGGGAGAGCTTCAAAGACTGCCAACGCCTTCCCGTTGCCAACAGGCCTGACTTTATTGGATCACACTGGATTCATTCACGCTCCAGGGCGCTGTTGAAATCAATAGGGCCATCAGCTGGCAGCAGATTGGTGTGATATCTATAGAGGCAGACGAGGCAGAGATTCAGTGGGAGATCATGGAAAAAGGCAATCAGAGGGGACCGAGCTGACTCTGGAGTTGTCCTTGGTGCGTCGGACCCCGTAGGTCCTTGGTGGTCCGTTGACCCTGTGTGTCCTTGGTGGTCCATTGACCCTGTGCGTCCTTGGGGGTCCATCGACCCTGTGTGTCCTTGGTGGTCCGTTCACCCTGTGCGTCCTTGGTGCTCCATCGACCCTGTGCATCCTTGGTGGTCTTTTGGACCCTTTGTATCCTTGGTGGTCCGTCGGACTCTGTGGGTCCTTGGTGGTCCATCCACCCTGTGCGTCCTTGGTGGTCTGTTGATCCTGTGTATCCTTGGTGGTAAGTTGACCCTGTGCATCCTTGGTGGGTTGGACCCCATGCATCCTTGGTGGTCTGTCAGACCCTGTGCGTCCTTGGTGGTCTTTTGGACCCCATGCGTCCTTGGTGGTCTGTCGGACCCTTTGTATCCTTGGTGGTCCGTCGGACTCTGTGCGTCCTTGGTGGTCCATCGGACCCTGTGTATCCTTGGTGGTCCATTGGACTCTGTACGTCCTTGGTGGTCCATCGACCCTGTGCGTCCCTGGTGGTCTTTTGGACCCTGTGCATCCTTGGTGGGTTGGACCCCACGCATCCTTGGTGGTCTTTTGGACCCTTTGTATCCTTGGTGGTCTTTTGGACCCCATGCGTCCTTGGTGGTCTGTCGGACCCTGTGTGTCCTTAGTGATTCGTACCCTGTGCGTCCTTGGTGGTTCATTGGACCTGGTGCGTCCTTGGTGGTCTGTCGACCCTGTGTGTCCTTGGTGGTCATCAAAACCTGTGCATCCTTGGTGGTCTGTTGACCCTGTGCTACCCAAACTGCTCCCTCTGAGGAGGGACGGGGAGGGGCCAGTACTGCACTCAACAGGCAAAGACTTTAAAGAAACAATGACAAATATGTTCAAGGAAGGAGGCCGTGTTGAGAGATGCAGAGGCAGGCGCAGTGACAGTGACTCATGACATAGAGACCATCTGCAAAGCGGTAAAAAGCATGAGAAGAACCAAATGGAAATTCTGGAGTTGGAGTATAATAATCAACACGAAAAATTCACTAGAGAGGCTCAACAGTAGATTTAAGCTCGCAGAAGAAAGACCCGATGAACTTGAAGAGAGCATGACAGAGATTGTGAACCCCAAAGAAAACAAGAAACAAAATAGCGAAGAAAAGGAACAGGTGCAAGGAGACGAGTGGGACTCTATCAGGCACCAGGGTACATATGTGATGGGGGTATTAAGAGAGGAAAGATATTTGAGGAAATAGTGGCTGAAAAGTTCCCGAAGTTCACAAGTAACAATGATCTACGTCCAAGAAGCTCGACAAACTGCAGCTAGGAAAAAATGCAAAAGTACCAAATACGAAACACGTAGCAGACAGATCACAGCCGAAGTGTGGGACTGGGAAAGCACTGGGGGAGAAAGGACTCAGCGTGGACAAGGGGGCCTGCCGGCTTCTCCTTGGAAACCGTGGCGGTTAGACGCCGAGGGCGCTGTGTGCAAAGCGCTCAAAGAAGAGGAACCGTTAGCCAAGAATCCCGTATCTGGCAAAACAGGTTTTCAGAAAGGAAGGTGAGATACAGCTATTGCTAGGAAATCAAGCACACAAAAACAAGGAACAAAGTTATTGCTGGCAGGGAAATGCGCACTTTGTTTTCCCGGCTGAAAGGGAGTGACCCTGGACAGTAATTCCAGCCGACACTGGGATGCAAAGGGTGACCCTGGGCGCAATTATAAAAGACACTCCAATTCCACGTGCATCTCTCACCCGATTTGAAAAGCAATTGCATACAGCAATGTCTCTAACATTTTCTGTTGGATCTAGAACATAGAGAAAGGTCACGTATTTGACAATAACAACACAGAGGAGGGGTGGGAATGAAGGTACACTGGAGAGAGCAGATGGCACCGAGGGGTAGCTTGAGTCCGCAGATGAGACAAAGAGGAGGGGGCGTGGCCAGTAAAGCCACGAGGTCCCATAAAGCGTCGATTACAGCTTGCACTGTTAGGTGCAGGCGCACCAATACCAGCAGGAGAGGGGGGACAGAGAGACACAGGAGAACTCCCGTGTCTTCCTGGAGGCAGGTTCGTATCTCCGGAAACAGAGGCTGCTAAATTGTGTATCATCAGCCCTAGAGCGACTGCTAAAAAATGAACTTCGAATATAGATGCCTAGCTGCAAATGATCAGAGGAACGTAAACGACACACTACAAAATGTGCACTAGCTACAAAGGGAGGCGGAGACGCAGGAGCCGAAGCAGGAACCACAGTGAGACGCACGGAAAACAAACGGAGGATGTCCCACGTACCCCCGGCCGTATCGATGACAGCATTAAATGCGAATGGATTAGATTAGACTGAAGGCAGACCTTGTCACACTGGAGTTTAGAGACGCAGGTCCAACCGTGGGCTATCGGAAGGTGACATGCCTCAGAAACATCAAGTGTGAAAGATCACGGTGGTTTTACTAATATCTTAATATCCAACAAGATACCCTTGGGCCCAAAGCTGTTACTAGAAGCAAAGCCTGAAATCCTTGCTATCTGGACGCTTACGGAGAAAGCTGGCTAGTCCCTGCGTTGAATGCCTACGTGAGAAAAGAAAAGACTGGTCTCAACTCCACATTATGGAGCTCTAAAACGAAGAGCAAAGTAAACACAAAGAAAACAAAAAGAGGGAGCATGGTAAAGATTAGCACAAGGTGAATGGCATGGAAAATACACAAAAACACAAAAAACCAAGAGAAAACAGATGAGTCCACAAGCTGGTTCTTTGAGAAGATGAATAGACTTGGCACACACCTTGGTGAACTGGTCAGAAGGAAAAAGCGAGAAGACACAGACTTGTGCAGAAATGTTCACAGCAACTGTATTTGTGATAGTCCCAGTAACCTGGGTCTCTGCCGGCGGGTGAATATGGAAAATGTGCTAACACGGTCATGTCACAGAATAGTACTCAGCAGCATGAAAGGAAAGACACATGCCAGCACACGGGCAAATCTCAAAATGATTATGTTGAGTGAAAGAAGGCAGAAAGATTTCAAATTCTATGATTCTGTTTGTACAAAACTCTAGGAAATTCAAACTCAGGTCACATTGAGGTGACGGATGTGCTCATTCTTGAATTGTGGGGATGGTTTCACAGACACGTGTTTGTGCAAATAATATGCATGCCTAACGTGTCACTTATCAATTTTATACTTTATTATTATTTTTTTTAATTTTTTTAACGTTTATTTATTTTTTTTGGGACAGAGAGAGACAGAGCATGAACGGGGGAGGGGCAGAGAGAGAGGGAGACACAGAATCGGAAACAGGCTCCAGGCTCTGAGCCATCCGCCCAGAGCCTGACGCGGGGCTCGAACTCACGGACCGCGAGATCGTGACCTGGCTGAAGTCGGCCGCTTAACCGACTGCGCCACCCAGGCGCCCCT
>NW_024412447.1:222320-236064 GCF_014898765.1 Herpailurus yagouaroundi | reverse complement strand
AGAGAGAGAGAGAGAGAGAGAGAGAATGAGCGGGGGAGGGGCAGAGAGAGAGGGAGACGCAGAATCCGAAGCAGGTTCCAGGCTTTGGGCTGTCAGCACAGAGCCCGACACGGGGCTCGAACCCATAAACCAGGAGATCATGACCTGAGCCAAAGTCAGACGCTTAACCGACTGAGCCATCCAGGCGCCCCAACAAAGCTGTTTTTGAAAGAGCTAATAAATACTTACAACACATCCCTTCTGAATTATTTTACGATATTTAGTTACCACATCAATAACTTATTTTTATGTCACTGACCGGCACGGCTGTGCTCCAGTAAAACTCCTGACAAGATGGGTGTAAGTCTGGCTCTGGTCCCGGCCACGGCTCACAGCCACCATCGCTGCGTAGAGGAACCCCATCTAGCGCACCTGCAGGGGGAAGGAGCCTCCGTCCCAAGTCTGCCCTCAGTGACGTCCCTGGTAGCTTGAGGCCAGCCGTGTTGGGAGTGGGCACCACTTCTCCCCGGGTGCTGGCCTGCCCAGCTCTGCCTGGGGGTCTGGGGAGAGGTTCTGTGAGGGGCAGGGGCCTGGTGGAGTCAGTCTGTGATGGGGACACTGGAGCAGAGCCTGGGGCCAGCGCCCAGCCGGGCTGCACGGGGACCGTCCCCCGGGGGCCCCCACACTGCACAGCACAGCACGTGGCACCCTCAGCGGCCCTTCTCAGCTCCCTTGGGGAGGTACGCCCTCCCCCCGTGCACAGCGGTGACCATGAGCCCATGGAATTCGGGGTAGGGTCCAGCTGGAGACCTCCTGGTCTTCCTGCCCGTGTGTGGCCCCGAGCAGAGGCTCACTGCCTCCAGCCTGGTTTCCTCCCCCCACGTGGATGGTGTTCTGTGACCTGAGGTCACACGTGGAGGAGATGCTGTGTGGGCCCAGCAGCCCTGTGTGTTGGGGGGGGGGGGGCATGGGCTCAGGGTGGCTGTCGCGGGGCGTGGCCCCTCTGACCCCCAGGGGCTCCATTTACAGGCCCCGACTGTCGCCCGGCCTTCCTGCCCACGTGGGCCACGCAATCGTCTCCTGCTCGGAGAGAAGGTGGAGCGCGGGGGGGTTTCTGGCCGTCAAGCCAAGGGGGACGCGCCGTGGGAAGGGAAGCCAGTGCCCCGAGCCCACATGTGGCACGGACCTGCCCCTCCGCATTGTCGCTCCTGTGCCTCCGTCCCCTGAGAGGCGGGTCCGAGCCCACGGGCTGGCAGCACGGGCATAGCCCGTCGGAGCGCTGAGCTGGGGTGGCCACACGGCCCACAGGTGTCCCGCCCCCCACCTGGGCCCCTGGTGGGGACGGGCTATCACACACACACATTCCACAGCGACGGGCTTCCCGAGAGAAGAACCTGTCCTTACTTGGGGATGGCGGCTGTAAGCCTGTCCTTGGTCAGAAGGTCGGCCCTGAGCTGCCCCGGGGACTGCCACCTGGCCCCAGGGTGGGTGTGGCCCTTACCCCAGGGACGGGAGGCCCCACCATGCACCAGAGCTTGCCTTCAGAAGCCCCACCCGGAGTGCGGAGCGTGGGGAGCCTCGCTCTGGTCAGCTGTGCCCAGTGTCCCCAGCGCCCCCCCAGCTCTACACCCAGGCTGGACCCCACTCCCAGGGGACTACCTTCGCCTTGGGCAGGCGTCACTGCCCAGTGGCCCTCACGCCCCAGCTGCAAGCCTTTCGGCGGCCCCTCCCTGCCCACGTGCAAAGCGCACCTCCTTGAGTTGACATTCAGGGCTTCTGCTGACCTGCCCGCCACTGCCCTTCCGCTCTCCTGTGCTCCAGGCCCTGAGCTGCCAGCCACTTCCTGCTCCCAGCCCACTTTGTTGCCTCCATGGGGTCCTCTCCTCCAGGAAACCCCCTGTAACACCTCCGTGGAAGCAAGCTGGCCCTCCCCCCGACCCCTCGAGTCCCCGGCCCATGCTGGTGGGGGGTACTGGTCACCTGACTCGGTGCCAGCTGCAGCTCGGACAGCAAACCCCTGAGTCCCCTGAGCGGTGGGGCCAGGCCTCCACACCCCTCTCTGCGGCCAGCTGGGACAGGGGCTCAGACCTTGGCCTTTGCCGCAGGATTCTATCTTTAACTGCTGGACAGCCAATTCCTCTCTATTTTGAGAGGAAAAAAAAATTCCACTCTGAAGTCTGGTTCAAAAAGTCCTCGCCCAGTGAGGCCAGTTCCCTGGAGGGACCGCTGGCCTCTGCCGTGCTCCCCAAGAAGAGGGGGCTGGGAGGAGCAGGCAAGCGGGGGGACGGCGTGAGGGAGGAGGGGAGGCGGGGGAGGGCAGGAGGGGCCCCGGCTGAACTCAGAGGGCACCGCGGCCGGCCCACCGCCGCCTCCTCTCTGCTCCCGCCGCAACCGACTTTTATCATCACACCGTGGTTTGGACCGTTTGGCACTTCATATAAATAGAACGAGGCAGCGTGTCCTTGTGTCTGGTTCCCATCACTCAGCCTGATGTTTATGAAATCGATCCACGTGCCGCTGCGTTCATTCATGACCACTTCTGCGTGGGCTCGGCCGGAGCAAACGCCCACCTCTACGGCTTCCGGGCCGGGTCGTCTTTGGTGCGACGCCTGAATCATCTCCGTGCGCGCACTTTTGATGAACACGGGCACCCACGCGTTTCCGTGGGAAATGCGGCGTCCTCCTGTGTTCTCCCCTCGGCCGCGGGGCCGCTGCCGGTGCTCTGTGGGGGCTGCAGGCGCCCCCCAACGGCGTGGGGCTTCCCCCCGGCCTCACCAACATCTGTTACTGTCTGTTTTTATTTGAACCCTCCTGGTGGGGACAGAGTGGCCTCGTTGTCGTCCCCCAGAGATTGTAAAAGGTTAATAGACATCCTTTTTTTGAGAGCGGGTTTAGGGTCATAGAAAAGTTGAACAGGAAGTACAGAGTTCCCACCCCACCACACACAGGTGGTTTCCCTGGTTGTTAACGTCGGACGCTCTTAACCGGCAACGACTGATGAACGGATATCGCCCTGTTCTTGTTAGCTGAGCCCGCACTTTACATAGGGGCTGTCTCTGACGTCCAGTTCTGCGGGTTCTGGCAAGCACACGGTGTCACGTGTCCTCCCTGACAGCCCCCGGGAGCACCGGTCCCGCCCGGCCTCCATCCTCTCGCACCCTGACGGCGTGCTCTATCTCCCGTATCCGTCCGTAGGCTTGCCTCGCGCCGAGCGCTCCTTCGAAATGCAAATCAGACCATGTCACTCCCCCTGCTACGAACCACCCATTCATTCATTTGTGCGTCCAACAATATTTATCTGGTGCCCTGTGTTTATCCGGCCTGGCGCTTCCCCAAGGTTATAAGACGGCCAAGAAGATTTGGTCCCTGCTCCCAAGAAACTCACTGGCCGGTGGGAGAAGCCGCAGGCGGATGAACGAAGCCGCTGCAGGCCGTGTCGGGTGTGGAGAGGCAGGCTAACGTGGGGAAGGAGGGAGACCGTGTACGCAAGTGGCCGGGGCGTGAGCGGGGCCTCTGGGGGGCGAATGACAAGTGCTAAAGCCCCAAGATGGCCTGGAGCTAGAGGTGCTCAAGGAGGCGACACGGGCCGGCACCACAGCCCCGTATGGCAAGGGGGGGTGGGTCAGAGAGGTGCAAGCTTGGGGGGCTCAGGTTTGCTGTAAGTCTAGCCCTGGGGTCCTCTCCCAGGCTGTGCACTGTGCCTCACACAACACCCCAGACCGCGGTCCTCCAGGACGGCAGGGCTCCGTCCGTCTGGGCCACTGCAGCGAGCCGTGCCCGGAATGGTGCGTTCGGTGAAGGCCTGTTAGAGCAGGAAGAAGCGACCCACAATTATGGGCAGGGCCTCAGGGGTGCTGCTGGTATGAACTGCCCGAGACTCACCCGCCCAGAAGCCAACACTTGGGGGCAGTGAACCCAGGGCTCAGCCCCAGGCAGGCGGCTTTGCGTGTGAGGGAGGAGATGTGCTGTTCCAGTGCCACTGCTGCGTAACGAGCGTCCCGCAACGAGCGGCCTGAAGAGCCCCCTGTCTGCCGTGCCGGCTCCTTTCAACGCAGATCCGGCCCAGGATCCGACCCGGGATCCCGTGGTCGGTGCGGCTCCCTGCAGGGATGGCTTTTTGAAAGGGATCCGGGGCGAGGAAACTCCAGAGGGCCTGAGGCCGCCTCCTTGGGGCATCGTGGGTGTTCTTTTCTGTGACATCTCAAACGGGGCTGGTAGCTGACTCCGGCCTTCCTTGGTGGGCGGGGGGGGGGGGGGGGGGAGGGGGGGGGACATAGGCGTGTCTTTTCCAGGGACATGGATCCAGAGTCCTTCCCCTGCGGCCAGGGACTGGGAGGGGAGGGGGGCCCCAGTGATAAATCTCCCTCTCAATTTCTGACGCCCTCCTAGCCTCCCAGGTCTCTGTCCATTCTACACCCAGGATGGGAGCAGTGAGCAGGGGAAGGCTCTGGAGGGAGGCTGGGGTCTCCTTGCAAGCTTGAGTGGGGCAGGATGAATCCCATCCCCGGCGAATGGTTTCTGGAAGGTCAGGGCTACGAGTAGCTGCTCCAGTCCCAGGTCCAAGCGCCGGCCGTGTCCTGAGCTCTGAGCCGAGAACCGCGGGCCCGTGATTCCTGCTCCTAAGGACCTGGTCCCAGGAGCTGCCCAGCCCAGCGGCAGCAGTGATCAGAGAACCCACCTTCCCTGTGTCCTTGAAGGTGGTCCCTCTTCCTCACCTTTTCCTCCCCCACCCCAGGCCTCCTGTGAGCTGAGGGGCCCCCTTCCCTGGTCTCTGTCCCAGCCCTTTGTCACGTAGATCCATCGGCCTTCACAAAGTCCTGCCAGTCAGGATTCAGGCCTTGCTGCCCGCCTAAGAGGCTGTTCCAGGCCTACGTGGGCTGGGGTGGGACAGGGGGCCTCAGTGATCATTAGTGTGAGCGATTGGTAGCACACTCGGGGATGACACAGGTTCCCCTAAGCCACCACCCACTGGGGCAAACCTTCGTGTTCTGCCATAGTGCGTACGTCACAGTCCGAGGGCATCTCACTGCCCGGCCTGCTGAGAGGGCAGCAGCCAGCCCGTGTCAGGGACGCTGAGCCACGGCCCTCTGGTGTGGCCTCCCTGACCTCCACGTTCCCACAAGCGGCCAGACGCCCTGCCTGCCGGGGAACCCTGCCCGTCCGTCTGCTGCCGAGCCGGGGCCTCTCGTGAAAGGGGGGTGCTCCCTCCTGCCCAGGTCCGTGGGCCTGCTCTGCCCTCTGTCCCCACCGTGGTGGCACCGTGTGTGTCCAGGGCAAGGCTCAGCCACTCTGACTGCGTTGGGAGCTGGAATCCAGTTAAGGACAATGAGCTCCCTCCCAGGGGTCAGGACTGGAAACCACAGGGCAGGGCAAAGCCTGGACTTGAGCCCCCGTTGACGTGGGGCCCATCAACGCTTCAGCGTCTGTGTCTGTGAACTGGGACTATTTGTCCCCCTGGGGCGGCCATCATGTCAGTGCCCGGGCTGCACCTGGAGCATAGTAAGTGCTCAAAAATGATGACTCTTCGTTTGTTTGTATCTGGGGTTTTCTTCATCATCCATGACATTTGCGGCCGTCTGAGATGGTTTGCAACCTTGGGAACCATACTGAATACTTAGCGAGCCGAGAAATGTCCCTCTGACCCTGACTTGCCGAGGGTCCTCGTTAGGGATGGGTGATGGCTTTTGTCAGATGCACTTTCTGGGTAGTTTGATAGGGTCACATCATCTTTCTTTTCAGCTGGTTGATGTGGCGAATCCTTTCTCTGATTTCTAAGCGTTGAACTAGCCTGGAGTACTTGGGATGAACCCCACTTGGTCGTGTATATAGCATTCTTTCTATGCCTCATTTGACTTGGTTTGCTTATATTTTGCAGTGGATTTTTGCAATGTGTTCAGGAGAGATCGTGCTTAATAGTGGTTTTTGTTTGTTGGTTTTTTTGTCTTTGTCTAGTGTTGGTATCAGGATAACACCAGCTTCATAACATTGGTTGAAGAGCCTTTTTCTCCTTCCTCCATGTTCTAGAAGAAATTGTGTAAACTTGTGCTGCTCTTTCTTTCTTTTGTATTTTATTTTATTTAAGTTTATTTATTTTGAGAGAGAGAGAGGGAGAGACGGAGGGGGGGAAGGACAGAGAGGGAGGGAGACACAGAATCGGAAGCAGGCTCCAGGCTCCGAGCTGTCGGCACAGAGCCCGACGCGGGGCTCGAACCCACGAACCTTGAGATCATGACCTGAGCTGAAGTCGGATGCTCCACCGACTGAGCCACCCAGGCGCCCCTCTTTCTTTAAATGTTTAGTAGAATTCTCCAGTAGAATCATCAGATCCAGGAGATGCCTGTCTTACGAGCTTTTGAACTATGGATCCAGTCTCCCTTGGTTATGGGACTGCTGGATTCACCTCTTCCGTCTCGGTTGAGTATTGATGCTTAGCGCTTATCGATGGTCTGTTCCTTCTGGGGTGCAGAACTCACCAGCAGTGACTCACCGCCCTCTCTTGTCCTGGCGAGGCTGCGGGAGCCGGTGACGGGCCCTGGCCGACCCGGGAGCGGAGGCTCTGCCCTGTCTCTTCCTCGCCGACCTCCGCCCCACCCCGTGGCTGGTCTTGCGCCTCTGACTGTCCTCGTGTCCGGCTTCTTGCAGCGGGGTCCGCGGGGGCCTGGGGATGCTGTCTGGGGGGTACGCAGCGCTGTAACTCTCCCTCCGAGCACTGCCCTGTCCAGACCACGCACCACATGTGGTGCCTTCGTCACCGCTCACACCGTGGGTTTCTGTCTTTGACCAGATGTGACGAGTTTGCACTCAGTGCTCATTTGAACATCTTCTGGCTGTGCACAGTTTCCGGAAACTGGTGGGTCCCTGTGATCGCTCCCCTGGCCCTGGGGGTCTGTTGGGTTTTCCTGGGTCTGCGTGCTCTCTGTGGCTCATGTGGGGCTGTTTCTGTTGACTTGTCTCCAGACGCACAGACTATGTCCTCCTCGTCTCCTCTTTGTTACTCAGCCCGTCTGCTGAGTTTTTGCTTCTGTTACTACGCTTCTCAGTTCTGTCGTTTCTGTTTGGTCCTTTCATATAATTTCCATTCCTTTGCTGGGGTTTTCTATGTTTTCATTTGCTCCAGGAGGACTGGTAAGTGCTTTCCTGTAGCGTTCCCACATGGCCACGCCGAAACCCTCGCCGGAAAGTTCCGGCATCTTGTCCCTCTTGGTGTTGGTTGCAGCTACGTGTCTTCTCATCTGGGCTGTGATTCTCGGTCGTACCCTTCACGCTGTGGCTGAGTCTTTTTAAACATTTCACTGTAGCCTGCTGCTGCCCTGTCCAAGGTTATCACGCGGTCCGGGCCCATGCCGTGGCTGAACTTGATGACGTCTCAGTTTTCAGAGCGTTTGTGGTGTTATTCGGATTTCCTCGGTTTATCTGGGGCCTCTGGGGCATCCTGGGCCTTCCTGAGGTGAGGGGCTTCCCCACGCCCCGCTGTGGCTCTGGGCAGGGAGCTGCCGGGCCGGTTGTTGATGTGGGGATCCCCTTGCTGGGGCCCCCTAGTGTGTCTTCGTGGGAAGGGATCTGGCCTGAGGGGACAGGGGTCTTTCCAGGGTGGGAGCACTGGGCTCCAGCTGATGTGCTATGAACACTTTGCTTCTGGTTGGACATCAGGAGGTGCCGGGCTGTGGCCCCTGGGTCCCGTTGGCGGGGCGTGGGAAGGCACCCAGTCTATACCGCCTCTCCAGTCCTGGGGTTCCTGACCACCCTGCCCAGGTCCCATCTGGAACTCTCCTTTCGTTGCCTTTTTTATTTCCTGGGTTTGCACCTGTGCTCCGTGGAAAGGAGCTGGTGGCTCTCAGGCATCTTGTTGGGCCCACGTCTCCCGACGTCCTTCTGGAAGAGGACCCTGGCAGGTCTCTTGGCTTTGCTTTAGCACCCTCCCCTGTCAGGGTCCCTGCGCCACCGGGCTGTTCGGAGGCAAGGTCCATGAGTGCTCAAGGCCTGAAAAGCACGGGAGGCTCGGGGGCCCCGAGAGGTGGCCTCTGATGCCATCTACCTGGTTCCTTCAAACCTTGTCCTCCCGTGACTTGCACGTTTCACGGGAAACTCCCGGGGTGGGAACCACGGCAGCTCTGAGCCGACGAGGTGGCCACAGGGTCACTCTGAGCTGGAGAGGAGTGAGGAGAGGCCTCCTGCTGCCTGGGGAAGCCTGGCCTTCATTCGGCTCGGTGGGTGGTGCAAAGAGGGGCGGGGGGGGGGGGCGGCAAGGAGAACTTGGAGGGTCCACATGGGGGTTGGAGGTTCCAGTGTAGTGAGTGCAGCCGGATGCTGGGATGGGCTCTGCATGGAGCAGCCCCCGCCTTCCTGCCTGTGCTGCCCTCCCGTGGCCCAGAGCCCCGCCTCCCCAGGGGCTGAGGGAAACCCTGTAGGGCTGTGGAGGTTAACACCCCACGAGCCATGTTGCTAGTGGGCCCAGGGACACAGGTGAATTCCTCTCTACCTGTCGGCAGGTGAGGCCAGGGCTCCGACGGGGCTGATAATAGGCTGTTTTCTGGGGAAGCTGTTTCTCACCCAGGAACCAGCCACCTGTCTCTCCTCCTCCCCTTGTCTTGCTGCCCTGGGGCTGTGCCCACAATAAAGCTTGTGCCTGTGGGCTTTGCCCTGAGATCTGCGTTCCAGGAAAGCCGGGTTCCTCTGACCTGCCTTGGTTTTCCTAAGGCTGGGGCGTCCTGAGAAACAGAAGCACCCCCCCCCCCCAGCCCCCCACCTTGCTGCCTTTGCACCATCAGATTCATGTGTTGGAGCCCTAACCTCAGTGCCTCAGAACGTGGCCTTATTTGTAAATAAGGTCATTGCAGATGTAATTAGTGAAGACAAGGTCATGCTGGAGTGGGGTGGGTCCTAGTTCAACATGACCGTGTCCTCATAAAAGGGGGATTTGGACACAGACGTGCACGCAGGGAGAGCGCAGTGCGATGAAGGACGAAGGGGTCAGGAGGAGGCGTCCACAGCCGAGGAACCCTAAGGATGGCGAAGCCTGGGGGGTGAGGGGAGTGGCCTGGAACAGCTTCTCCCTCAGAGCCTCCGGGAGGAGCCCGGCCTCCACTGGGGACCCCCCCTCCCAGAGCTGGGAGGGTGTGCATTTCTGTTGTCACAGCCACCCCAGGACACGATGTGGGCTTCTCGTGCTCCCTGCTCTCAACGCAGGCCTGGCAGCAGAGTGCCAGGACGGGGGCCTGGGGGGCCTGTCACCGAGGGCTGAAGGGCCTTGAACTGACATCCAGTGCCTGGAAAGCCACTTGTGGCAGCTTGGTCAGACACTCGCTCAGAGGCTGGCCTGTGGGGCACATCCCCACCCAACACCTCCCGCGGGTCCCAAGACGCCGTGACTTACACCCACGCTTTCTGACGATGCTTGTTTTCTGTGCAGCGTCCGTGACCCAGGCTGCCAGCCAGCAGGGAGGTGCCACCCGCAAGGCTTGGGGCTCCTGCGGGGTCGCCGGCCTGGCCTCCACTCCCTCTGCCCTAGGCAGTAGCCGGGACAGCGTGGGACCCACGCGCCCTCCCCCCACGTGGTGGCCGGGGAGGAGGCTGCATCTCCTGGAGCCCAGGCTCCCGCCCCAGTCTTCACTTTGCCAGGAACTAGAGCCAGGTCTTGGGTGGGTCACTTTCCCTCAACTTCACAGACCAGGAAAGTCAAGTTCAAAGGGTACCACCCCCAGCCCTGGGGCTGCGGCCAGAGTGATGACCGCCTTTGGGCACCTCCTCTTCAAGGGGTGGCTGTTACCACGTGACAGATTAGGGACCGGCTCAGAGGTGCCAGCACAGGACAGGGCAGGTGACGGCAGGGACATGAGCGGAACCAAGCAAGAAACATCTGTGGCACGAGTCCGCCCATGCAGAGGTCCTGTGGGCCCCCTTGGGGCCCTTCCCGGCCCCGGCCCAGTGTCCCTGCACCCGAGGGAGGGCAGGGACAGTCGGCCTCATCACCTGTGCTGTCTGGTGGGCTTCCAGGAGGTGGAGTCTCCCCTGAGGCCCAGTTTGTAGTGTCCAGAAGCTGGGCTGGGGGCGCAGACTGGGGCAGCAGCCTCGGTCAGTGGACCAGAGCCTGCCTGAGGCTTCATTACAAATGGGCGTTCTCCCCGTTTCCAAGGCCCCACGGGCGGCCCACGCGGAGACCTTGGGGAAGGGGCCTGCGTGGCCGGGGTCGGGGACTCGCACGGGGGGCTGGCCAAGGGCTTGCTGTTTCAGAAGTGGACATCCGCCTCAGGCTTGGGGTCCTGGTGGAGGGAAGGGTGGCCCGAGGCCTGGACTGGTGGGGAGGTAGGGGGCCTCTGTCTCCCAGCCGTGCCATTTCAGGATGGGTGTGGGGACCTCACAGCGGCCTCGCGGGGGCCGCGTGGGACCCCGGAGTCTCTCTTCTTGTCCCCACAAAGCATGTTGGTGTCTTACCCTGGTGCACTCTTATGGATTTCTTGACTGGAAAATAAACGGTCGTAATGACGGTAATTTGTGCTGTTTATTATCTCTTCCGTTCCAGGCAGTGTGCACGCCCTTGCTAATTTTACCTGATGAATTTACGAGGTGATGTTGTTATCCACCCATTTCGCAGATGAAAAACTGAGGCTCAGAGAAGGTGAGTCACTGGCCCCACATCTCAGACCCAGTGCGTCTTTGACTCTGAGAAGAGCTGTTAGTGGTCTGCTGAACGCGGCCTGCACTGGGTGCCCTTGTGGTGGGAGAGGGGCCGGGAGCCTTCCTCTGACTGTGATGAGCCCCTCCCCGGACCCCCTTTTCCTCTGCCTCTGCTGGAGGAGGAGGCCGAACCCCACCCCCTGGCCCACGTGGACCGAAGGCCGCACGCCCACGTTCCCCGCGGAGCCGGGACATCGGAGGAGGCCCGGTCGGTCCACCCTGACCCCTTCGGGACTGCTCTCGGCCTCACTCTCCTTATCCAGGCCGACCGTGGTGCTGGGTCAGAGATGGCCCCCAGCCCCTCCTGTGACGGGCGGGGGGGGGGGGGGACCCGACTTGGAGCCCCACCAGCTTCATCTCTGCACAGGCAAGGGCCTCCTCCCTCGTCCTGGCCCTTCCCTGCCCCCAGAAAGCCTGAGAGACCATCCTGGTCAGGCCATCTGTTTCCTGCCCCTTCGGGAAGGCCGTCCCGCCCAGGCCTTGGCAGCAGAAATCCCGCATCTCCTGTCCCCACGCCCCTCCGTGCCCGGGGTCCTGGCCCTGGGATGGCTGGCTTAGTGCGACCACGGCCCGGCTGCCTGTTGGGCTCCCGCAGCCCCTCCGGCGGGGCCTCCGCCCTTTTGGCGTCCGTCTCCTGCCCCTGCCCTCCTGGCCCATTGTCTTTCCCCAGAAGCAGGGTGTGGGGCAGTCCGGGAGCCCGGGACCATTCCTTTTCCTGCTGTGGAGCCAGTGACAATGATGGCCCACACCCCGCCCCTGTGCACAGGGGCCACGAGCTTTCCCTCCCCGGGGGTCTCAGCCCGTACTCGGAGGAGGGGCCCCATGCAGAGCTTCCCTCAGACCCAGGCCTCGTGCCCCCAGTCCGGAAGTGGCTCCTCTTGGGCAACATTCCGAACATCGGTTTGCAAGGACTTTCCCTTCAGCGGTGAAAAGCCCTCACCTGGGCTAAGCTCCAGATTCAGAACCCCTCTTGGGGCAAAGCAGGGAACCTCTCGGTGCTACCTGAAGACTGTGCATGGACGCTGCCAGCCTCTGACCCGGCTCCTGCTCTCGACACAGCGGGCTTGGATCTATAAGCTGTGTGGTTCTGTTCTCCTCGGGAGGCCGCGTTCCTGCATTCATCCTGCAGACACCTACTGGGACGTGGACCTGCTCGGCCCGGGAACAGACAGGGGCACTGCCCGAACCCACAATGAGCCTGGGCCCGCGGGCATCTGATCCCAGCCCAACAAACAACCAGCGCGGAAATGGGGACGCAGGTTGCTTGAGGCCGTGTCTGCTGGGCTGAGTGAAGGGAGCGCAGACGTGAACGAGGCCACGGTGGCCGGGGTGGGGGCGCGTGGCCACGGACTGGGTCAGCACAGGCCAACAGAGCTGCTCGTGATGATGGATGTCGCACATCCACGCTGTGACCCAAGAGCCCTGGAAACCGGCTTTCTAGTTGCCCTGATTTGTAATTACCTTAAATTTCACTAGGATCGCACGGCCAGCAGCTGTTGTGTTGGGCAGCACCGTCCTAGGCAGGGATGGCCGCGTGCCTGTCCCCTGGGGCTGGAGGCCGCTCACGTGTCTGAAAAGCCAGAGGAGGACAGTCAGAGGCACAGCGGGCAGCGAGGTGCAAGAGGGTGGTTCTTTTTGATTCTAGATGACGCGTTTCCGGTTTTTTTCAGCCCCGGGAGCTGCGGGTCAGTTGTAGTATGCAATCCCGAGTGAGGACGAGAGTTGCCCTGCCGACCCTGGGCTTGCACTCTTGCTCCCCTTAGCGGAGGACGTCAGGGGGAAGCTGCGAAGGGGCAGCTGCTCCTGATGTCCCAGAAGGCAGGTGCGTTAGTGAGGCTCCCAGAGACACAAACCACTAGGTTCCTGCGAATCCGCTCCATCCAGACTTCCTGACTCAGTCCACCGATCCCAGTGTTCACCTCATCCAGAAACATCCTCACGGACATGCCCAGAGCGGTGCTTGACCCGATGTCTGGGCCGCCTACGGCCAGTCAAGTTGACGCACAGAATTACCCATCATAGCAGGTGCCTCGTTCCGCCCTAAACATGCACAGGATGCCGTGGGTGTTAGTCAAGGAGCCGTCTCTGTCCGCAGCCCCCGCGACCCAGGCCCTGGGTTTCAGCTCTGCAACTCCGCTTTGGCCGTGCCTGATCCAGGAGAGACAACCAACCGGAGACACCACGTTCAGAGGCTACCTGGAGCCCTGTGGCCAGTGCAACCAGGCTTCCAGCAATGAGCCGGACAATCAGAACTTCTCTCTGTCACGGGGCTGGGACTCAGGAGCTTGAAGAATCACTAGTGAGTAGAGTCGGTGCAAGGCCAGGACCTCACTTAAGGCTGACACACAAGGGAGCAGAAGCCAAGGCTGGAGGGAGCTGGGTGTGCAGACCAAGGCGGGGGGTCTGAGAGGCCTGGAGGCCCCTCAAGTGAGGGGTGCTGCTCTCAGCTGCTTCCAGATGCTATCCTCCAGCATCAGCACTGACCTGACCTTAGACTTCCCTTTTCCCATGATAATGACAACCAGTGTGAGCCGACACAGAGCCCGGCATGGAGGGGACACAAAGTGAAACAAAGGTTGGCTAGGGTCAGTGCTGGGGGGGGGGGGTGGGCCAGGACCCGACCCACAGAGGCCAGTCACAGGGTGCCCTTGGCCAGGCTGGAGGACATGACCTGACTTATGTCCACCCTCCCCACCGTGGACCCCTCTTCTGCAGCCTGGCCTGTCTGTACCATAGCCTCGTCTCTCCAGGGAGGAGGGCACCACTGACCATCTCTGTTTGCCACAGAATTAAGAGGATGAGGACCGTTTTTGCCAGGGCTGTCTCCGGTATTGGGTGAGTACTTGTGTTGTAATTATTAGCAGCAGAAAATGCTGTGCTCGACCCCCCAAATCATCCTGCCCTCTACTTCTCATGTAGAAAGTCCCCTGGTGTCTTGCATGGAGATGGACAAAATGTAGGCACACAGAAAATACTCCTGAACAGACTGCAGGTTTCCAGTTGCGTTTGTCTCCACATTTTCTACAGTTTGCCACACTACTGAGTTATCTATCATTCCATCCACTCACCCACTCACCCACTCATCCATCCA
>NW_024412447.1:216596-222310 GCF_014898765.1 Herpailurus yagouaroundi | reverse complement strand
GTCCATCCGTCCGTCCATCCAGCCATCCATCCATCCACCCACCCATCCATTTATACAGCCCCTAGGAAGCACCTAAGTCTACTATTGCTGATGAGATGATCCTTATAACAGGCTATTGACCCATTGCTCAGGCAAGGAAGCTGAGGCTCAGAAAGGGGAAGGGATTTGACAACGTTTACACAGGTCTTCACAGGCTCTATGCACCGTTCACTCTTGCTGGGAGAGTTGGCACCAACCCCATCTCCTTCCACTGTTGCATTGTTGCCTGGGGCCGGACCTTGTGTCCCAGGCCCTCCAAGCAGAAGATGTGTCCCTCCGTTCCCACACCTCAAGCACTGGGCTGGCACAGAGCAGACATGACACTATAAGGACCCCTTCTCCCGTGCCCCCCCCCTCCCCCAACCTGCAGCAGTGAGACAGTGGAGAGCCGATGTGGAGCCAGGGATTCCCAGGACGTGTCAGGAGGGGCGGGGGGGGGGGTGGTGGTGCTGTGAGTGGGAGGTGGTGGCAGAGGCCGCTGTGGCTGGCGTGTCCCAACCTGGGCCGTACAGCCGCCCTCAACTCCAACAAGCGGCCGCCTGCCTGCAGCCCTCCTTCCTTCCTTCAGGATGCCTGAGCCCAGCCCACAGGGCCCCTCCCCACGCCTCCCTGCCCCGAAGCTGCCGCCCACCTGCCTCTCTTGCCTTGCCTTTCCAGCTGGAGAAGAAGAAAACTTCCTTCTCGAGAAGCCGACAGCCACCAGCCAGGGCAGAGCCTGCCTGCCAGCAGCCTGCAGGGCACCCCCCCCCCCCCCCGCCACCATGCCTGAGGGCTTTCTAGACCCTGCAGCTCCTCTTTGGGGACGGTCTTCCCCCCAGCCTCTGGGGTCCCCATCACCCTCTGCAAATCGTGCTTCGTCTCCTACCACTTGTGACTCCACGTTCCCTCCCCCGGGTCTGTGCTCCACGGTCCCCATGCCCGCGGGCCACCCTTCCCTCTGCCCAGTGAGCTCCTCACCATCCTGCCAGGCTCCTGCGGAGACCTTCGGACTCTCATCAGCAGGCAGCGGGGAGCAGGGGGAGGGTGTGGGCCCAGGAGAGGGAGGCGATAGGAGTCAGAACCACCCCTGCTGGCCCCTCACGTGATGACTCTTGGGGGGTGCTGGTCTGCCCCCTCCCTGTCGGGCCCCCACACCAGAGAGACCACCTCTGCTCTCCCCCCCCCGGGCTGGGCCCTCCCAGAGTTCCAAGGCCCGGGACCCGCTCCTCACACGGCCTCTGGCTCTCTGCTCGGCCGCGGTTCTTCCATGGCCCCGGCAGCGAGTCATGCCATTGGGCGCCGAAAGCCTCCATGACCTTCAAGTGAACGTTCACATCTTAGCCCGAGACGTGCCATTATCTTCACTCTTTTAGCTTTACATACTTTTCAGGGGTTGCTTGCCCTGGTGCCTCCCTCGTGTCCTACTGGGCTGTCCTTGTTTTCTCCACCTGTAAAACAGGCAAGTGCTGATGCCCCCTGCCAGGCTCCATGCAGGGCTCACTTCGAGGACTCACCCCGGCCTGGTCTCACGTACCTCGGGGTTGTCGCTTTCTGAGCTCTGACCTCCCCAATCAGAGGGCTGGAACCCACCACCTTCAAATGGAAACGGACCTTGGGGTTTGGACACTCAGGGCCAGTGCAGTCGAGGGCCCCCCGAGGGTCACCCAGCTGCCGGGCAGAGGGACGGCACAGTCGAGCTTCCTGCTGGAGGCCGTTCGGTGAGAGCTGGGCTGCTCTCCCAGGCCACCGGGAGACTTTGGGGAGGACAGCATCTGTTAGTGCAGACTCCGGTGGGGTCCGTCTGCGGGGTCCCTGTCCCTATGGCCCTCCCTGTGGGCCTCCCTGTAAGCTCCGTACCCCTGGGCTTGCCCTGCAGCCGTACCCCAGTCTCTTCCAGCCGGAGGGAGCCAGGAGGGGCCGCCGTGGGCCCATCTGATGATGAGCTGTGTGGAGGGCGGGCTTGGTGAGTCAAGTGGCAGGGTCCCCACACCCTTCCCACGCACCCTATTTACTCACCCGTCACTTGTGCATTCCAGCAGGCATAAGGCAGACGGGCCTTGTCTCCCTGAAGTGAACATCTCTGGTCGGCGTGACGAATCTGGAGGCCAGACGAGACTGTCACTGCAGCTGGATCCGTGTGTCCGCCTCCCTGTCCTGTCCGTGTCCCAGCCCCATCACTGTACATCCAGGCCCCCCCCCCCCACAGCGAAGGCTCGGTCCCCACCTGCCCCTCCGGCCAGCCTTAGCATGTGGGGGTCGGGGCTAAAACAGAAGCCTGAAGCCCGAGTCGGGGTCATTTGTTTCCATGCCTTCCTGGTGCAGCAGAGCACGAGTCCCACAGCAGAACCATGTCTCTTTCTGCCTGTGGGTCCTCAGCAGCTGGTGCAGACGTCCTTTGAGGCAGGCGTGGACGAGTGAATGAATGGGTGTGAGAATGAGTGAATGATCATCAAGAGACCTGAGATCCTTCTGGTCTCAAGTGGCCAGGAAATCATCATCAAACAGCCCAACGTGAGAGCAGGTGGGAAGTTGTAGGAACCATACAGATTCAGCGGAAATGTGAGTGTGAGGGAGCCGTGACCTGAAGGGAGACTCGGAACAGAGTCCTGGCTTCCTGAGACAGGAGGGTCATTGTGGAGGCCCCGGAGCTGCCCCATCCCAGGAGGAGGCAGAGCCCCTGAGCGAGCAGCCCGGAGCCAGGCCTTCGTGGAGAAAGAAGGTGCTCCGGGCCCCGAGACCCCAGCAGAGGTGCCCCGGGAAAGTGTCCCGTTCCCGCGTCCGCTGTCTCGCTCGTGCCACCGTTCCTGTGTCTGGCATCCACCCGTCACAGAGCCCAGGGCCCTCAAGCATCAGGAAAACCCGGCTGGAACTATTTCTTGGGTTTTGGAAAGTATATTCACAATTGCGCTTGGGGACACAAGCAGAGTGCTTCCTCGGGAGCTGAAGGTGAGACGCACCTCAGCCACGAAGACGCAGCGAGGGGGGCAGCCGGGCGGCCCAGGAATTTGACCTCCTCCTTCCCCCGGACATGCCCTGGCTGCCGCCGCAGGTGACATCGGGGCCTCTCTGGCCCCCGTGTCCAGGCTTGCCTGCACGCACAGTTGCAGAGTCTGGGGAAACGGTGTTGTGGGGGACAGAGGCCCCCGGGGTCTGAGGCCCGGACAGGCCAACGGAGTTTTCACGGTGCCAAATGCAGATCAAAGGCGCGGGCAAGCCCACGAGTTTGCGGTCCCCGCCACAAAGCCTGGCGGGGACGCCTCAGCTGGAGGCACAGGGCTCGCGGCCGTGGCTGTCCTGCCGCAGGACCGCTGGTCACCCATGAGGCGGCAGATTAGGAATTTCCTCTTCTGTTTTTCCTGCAAAGTTTGCCCTGGCAAAGGGTGTTTGCTTTGGGAACGTTTTCTCCCCTTTGAGCCTCTTGGCTGCACGTGAAAGGGTGGTCGGGCCGGGGTGGGACGTTCACAGCCCTTGGAGATGCTGCTACGGATCAAAGCTGCATCGTCGCCCGTTTTTATTATTTGGGTGAACCGTTGCAGAGCTGGTGGGGGCGGGGCGCTGGTCTGCTGAGCTGAGGACAGCTTCCAGGACAAGTAGCATTGGTGGTCTCTCTGGGCCCCCCGCCAAGCCCCCGGCCGAGGAGGAACCGGAGGCAGGTTGGGAGAGGGCCGCCAAGAAGAGAGGCGGCTGGACCGGCACCCACAGGCCTGTGAGTCTCGGGGCTGGGTTGGGCCGACAGGCGGGCCCAGCCGTCCCCTCGTGTCCCCAGCGACAGCTCAGGGCTCATTTCTGGCAGAACCACCCCAGGGGCCTCCTGCTCCCAGGCCCAGCCCAAGAGATGGTTCAGCTCATCTGCCTGGTCGGCAAGGGTCTCGTGGGCGGGCTCCTCCCTCACCGACCTCAGGGCCTCCAAGCCTCTGTGGCCCGGCTGGGGTCTTCCGAAAAGGACGAGTGGGGGTCGCCGGCCACGTCCCCAGATCCACCTCCCTCCTGGTGCGTGGGCAAGGGTGCAGATAAGTGGGCTTCTCCCACCAACACGGGGCTGGGTTGGTTCCACCATCCCGGAGGGCCGTGCCTGTCCACCCTCATGGTGTCTGTGGGTATTTCGGCACCCTAAGCGTGTGCCACACCCCAAGTGTGCCAGGCAATCGCTGTTCCGGTGACGGTGAGAAATACGACACAGATTAACAGCTCACCGACAGGGGGCTAAGCAGGTCGTGGTAAAGGAAGGAGCGCCACACGGAACAGAACCTTCATCGCATCGGCTCATTTGTGCAAAGCCTGCACTTTGCAGTGCGTGTGATCGCACCGCACGGAGGGTAGGTGCCTGATACGCATCCCCCGTCGCATCACTCGCCAGTGACAGTCTGGCTATCAAATCCCAGGGGACGTGATTTCCTTCAAAATTCTGGATACTTCATTTGACTTGCAGCGCCCCACCCCCCCACCGTGTTGTGGGAAAGCCCGAAGCTGCTTCCTTAGCCCTCCTGTGACAGGACTGGGTCCCAGGCCGTCTTTTCCCAGCTCTGGGTCCAGCTGTGACCGCTGCCCTGGGGCATCCTGCTGTCCCCGGCCAGCAGGCCTGGAAGTTTCTGAATTGTTTCTTCAACGATTTCCTTCCCTCCGTGTTCTCTATTCCCTTTTTAAAAGTCCTATTAGGGTGTTGAGCCACCAACCTGGTCACCCACAGGCTAAAAACTCTCTTTTCTCTAGTTTTCTGTCACTTTGTCCTTTGGCTTTGCTTTCTGGAAGATTTCTTCAACCTCGTTGTGCAGATTTTTTTTTTTTTTTTTTTTTTTTTTTAGTAGGCTTCATGCCCAGCGTGGAGCCCAACCTGGGGTTTGAACTCATGACCCTGAGATCAATGCCTGAGCTGAGATCAAGAGTCAGACACTTAACCGACTGAGCCACCAGGCGTCCCCTGATCTGGTTTACTGTTGAATTTTTTTATTTCTAAGAGCTTGTCTTTGTTCTCTGGGCTTCCTTCAAAGAGCCCAGTGCTGTGTTTCAGCTTCGACCCTGCTGCTGGATGCACGGAGGGTATCTGTGCTGCCCTCTCCTTTGATGAGCGTCTCCCCCACCCCACACCCTGGTCTCGCCCGGCAGGCGGGTTCTCTCTGTGTCTGTTTGGGTCTGTGTTTCACACAACCTGTTTCCTGCTACAGCTGGGTGACTGTGCTGCGAGCCTCCGTGGGTTGATCAGGCCAGGCCATTTCACCAGGAAACCCTCAGGCCGCATCCTCCCTGGGGGTCAATTTTCCGGAAGACTCCCCCCTCACACACCCACCCGCAGAATCTCCCCTTCATCCTGAGGCCTCCTGGCATCCCAGACCGGGGGTCTCTGAGTAAACCCCCTGAATCCTGCTGGGTCGGTGGGGGGAAGTCATGGGGATGCAGAGTGGGGGGTGCTCACGCAGGGTCCCTCCATCTGCTCTCCTGCCCTCGTCACCCCCATGGCTCCAGACGCCTGGTGCCACCACCCCTGGCTCCCCCTGGGTCCTTCATGCAGCCTCCCCCTAGTGTCAGCCCCCCATTTCCACCTTCCTCTGGGCTGTGGCCCCAGCCAGCCATGGGCTCCCTGCAGAAATTCCCCCAAAACTCCATTTTGGTCCTGGGACAAATGTCCATCTCCCCCTGCACCCCCCCCCCAACCCGTGTGTGTGTGTGTGTGTGTGTGTGTGTGTGTGAGAGAGAGAGAG
>NW_024412447.1:208002-216586 GCF_014898765.1 Herpailurus yagouaroundi | reverse complement strand
CCGTGTGTGTGTGTGTGTGTGTGTGTGTGTGTGTGAGAGAGAGAGAGAGAGGGAGGAGGGGGCTCTTCCCCCCCTCCCCCCGTGTGTGAATGTGGGTGACAAAGGGAGAAGCCACAGTTTGTGTCCTGCCCCTGCTTCCTCCCTGGAACCAACATTCCTTTTCAAAACGTTTTCTCGAAAACAAAGAGTCTATTTATGACACGTTCCATTAAAGGGGGGTGGGCTTGGTGTCCAGGTGGGCCTGGGCTGCATCCAGGCCCGGCAGCTTTATAACCTGGGTGACCTTGGCCACCCCCTTGCCTCTCGGAACCCTGTCTCCTTATCTGTTTAATGGGAGCAGGATTCCCACCTGGCAGGGCTATTGTGGGGCACAGAAGAGATAATGCGCCATAAAGTGCCCGCCGAGGGCTTGGTGCGCAGCTGGCGCGGCCGTGAGAGCCGGCTTTGTGTCCTTGTTTGTGTAGGTGTCTTATCTCCCTCTGGCCAAGCGAGGCCGGCCGCTGGGCTCACCTCGCCACCAGCCCGCAGGGCCACGGACGCCGCCGACTGGGGCGCAGGGTTTCTGCTCCGGGGACTGGCACGCGGGTGCGGGCTGGGTCCCCAGGAATGCGATCAATCTCCCGGCCCCAGGGCTGATCTCCCACCGCTGATAGGCCACCTGCAGCCTGGAGAGGCCACCCCGGGGGCTGGGCTGTCAGCACCAGTGGGGGCCGCCTGTCCCCGCAAGACCAGACATGTGCCCCGAGCCGCATCCGGGATTCGGCAAGAGCGGCTTCCTTGCGGCTGCAGCCCGTGTCTCCTCTTGTCCAGGAATGTCCTGCCGTCCTCCCTCCCGCCCAAGCCGCCTGCTCCCAGGCCCCTCTGCCATTCGAGTCCCCACTTAAGGCTCCACAGGTTTGGGCCAATCACACGTTTCCGACCCACAGACCCGAGTGTCTGGGGGAGAACTGGGTGTCGCCAAACGGTGGGGGTGGATCTGGGGGACTCTTCCTTGGGGTCCTCCCTGGGGGGGGGCGTGAATCTGGGTTCAGGGTTTGTAGGGGGAGCAGTGCCTGTGGATTCAGAAGTAGTGTCCCAACTGAATAAAACAACCTGTCACTTAGCTACTGGGTGGAATTCAGGACATTTGTCCCAGGACGAAAATGGAGTTTTGGGGGGAGTTTCTGCGGGGAGCCACAGGTTTGGGACACGTGCTTGGACCCCAGGGGGAGGCTGCCAGTTGTGGTGACCGTGTGGGTCACCACATCCCTGCAGCTGAGACACAGATCTGTCCTTTTCTTCCCACTCCCTTGGTGGTGTCGGGTGCCAGCTGGTGGACCGGACCGAGGTCTGGAGGGCACACGGAGAAATGGGACCACTGCGGGACCCGTTCTCAAACCGGGTGCCCATAGAACACTCTGTGGGACCCTAGGGGCACTTCCCAGACACCAGGGTTCTGATTCAGCAGACCCAGCTGGGCCTCGGGTCCCCACTCTTGTGATGGCTTGGTGGGCTTTAGGCCAAGCCGGAGAGACCCCACTCTGAGCCCTGAGGCCACGGGACACGTAGCCTCTCCGGATGGGGTGCGTGCTCCCCCGCGACCTTCCCTCTGCAGCAGGTGGGGCCTTCTCAGCCCTAGTTCAGATTCGTGGCGCCTACCCCATGCCTCGGGCAGCCCCTCCCTCGCTGGGCTTCAGTTCCCCGGCCTGGTCAGTTTGTCAGTTTGCAAAGCAGCCTTTCCCCTGAGGCCCGTGGTGTGCCTAACAACCTTCCCACAGAGGATCTCTCGTGTCTGCAGGCTGTTGGACCTGCCCGGGGGGCTGGTGAACTGGGACTGATTTTATCCTCACAAGACCCTCAGCTCCTCAGGGAGCTCATCTGGGGAGCAAAGCTGACCAGCGAGGAGGTTGGCACCCTCTGGGTAGGCTGGGGCTGGGTTCAGCTGGGGAGGGATTGGCTTTTCAGTCCCCTCCCTCCCACCATCTGAGAGACGGGAAGCCACAGGCCTCCCCGTGTCTCACTGAGGGTGCGGTGATGGTGGCAGCCGGTGAGACTCCCGCTGCCCGTCTGCCAGAGCACAGCCAGGCTCCAGGGCTGGTCCGGGGCTCCCCCTCCCTCCGGGCATCAGGGCCGCTCAGCCCGTGGACCAGTACCCAGAGCTTCCGGCCTTTGCCCCCCGCACACGCTCTCCCTCTGGGCCTTTCCTGCCCCGGCCTGTGCAGCGTCCCCACCCTCCCCTCTCGGCCTGAACCCTTTCCTCCTTCCCTGGTTCACGGGTGAGTCCTTGTCAGGTCTCATCTCGGGACGGCAACGCTGTCCCTGGCCCCACGGCAGCAGCAGCCCCGGAACCCACGAGGAATGTGAATTTCTAGGCTTTAACAAGCCCGAAGGCGATTGTGATGCTCGGGGTGAGACCCGCTCCCCACCGAGGCAGGCTGGGGTGGGGCCGGCAACTCAGGAAAACGCCGGGATGGCTGCGGCCTGATCGCGGCAGCCAGGTCGGGCAGTCCACGGCCACGGATGCCGAGTCCGCTCGGCCGGTGAGCAGGAGAGCACCGCACATCTTCGCGTGTGAAGATCCAGATAAACATTTATCGAAAAGGAAATTCGAAGCTTTTGTGTGCCAAACACCCGTGGCCAAGGTAAAAGGCTCATTACATGGGCATGCGGATTTGCAACAACTACAGTGAGGGGTTAACATTTCAATTATGTGACGACACAGGTGATTTCATGATGAAAAGTGCTGAGATCCCCCCAAGTGGAGTGTCAGAGGTCAGGAAGGGGCCTTTTGCCAAGAGAAGGAGCCGAGGACGGGCGAAGGCTGGTGGAAAAAATAAATACAGCAGCGGTCGAGTGTTGGAGCGATGACAAAAGGGAGGAGGGTATTGGCTGGGGAAGCATCAGACTGGTGAAATGATTCCCTTGTGTGACTTCTTGTTTTTTTAATTTTTTTTTTCAACGTTTATTTATTTTCGGGACAGAGAGAGACAGAGCATGAACGGGGGAGGGTCAGAGAGAGGGAGACACAGAATCCGAAACAGGCTCCAGGCTCTGAGCCGTCAGCCCAGAGCCCGACGCGGGGCTCGAACTCACAGACCGCGAGATCGTGACCTGAGCCGAAGGCGGCCGCTCAACCGACCGAGCCACCCAGGCGCCCCTCCCTTGTGTGACTTCTAATAAAACTTCTTTTTCCTTATTCTGCACTGATCCAGCATGTATCGGTTTGTTGAAAATAAGAATAGTAACAACGTGTTCAGTTATGTGTGCTCACGCACGTATCCTACACGTGTGTCTTCTGTGTGTGTCTTACGTGTATATTCCACGTATGAGAGGACGGAATGGTAGCTGTAAGACAGGAACCGGTGGAGAAAGCAGGGTCGCCTGTTACGATGCGGCCCCCGCACCCAGCCTGTGGGGCAGGGTGGGGATATTTGAAGGTGAACTTGCATTAGCAGTGAACGTATGTTGCAAACTCTGGGGCAACCGATAAAAATAATAAAAAAGAGGGGCGCCTGGGTGGCTCAGTCGGTTAAGCATCCGACTTCGGCTCAGGTCATGAGCTCACAGTCTGTGAGTTCGAGCCCCGCGTCAGGCTCTGTGCTGACAGCTCAGAGCCTGGAGCCTGTTTCAGATTCTGTGTCTCCCTCTCTCTCTGCCCCTCCCCTGTTCACACTCTGTCTCTCTCTGTCCCAAAAATAAATAAACGTTAAAAAAAATAAATAAATAAAAAAGAAGTATAAGCTACGAAATGCTTATACTTACAAGATTTATGAATATTATATACTTACAACGAAACCATGTAAAATGCCCAGTTAAAATTGCAAAACGGAGAAAAGGCGTGGAAGACAAAGCCAGGAACAGAGGACAAGGGTGACAAACCGAAAACCGCCGAATCTGGTGGATATTAACCCATCTGTGTACCAGCCACCGCTTGGGACGTCAGCGGTCCACGGGCTCCGGCGAAAGAAAGATGGTCAGGGTGGATCTGAAGACAAGACCAGCCGGTGCGGTCCGCACGGAGCCCACCTCAAACCTAAAGACACGTACACGTGAGAAGTGGAGAGAACAGTCGCGCCCATCCCCGTGGGGAGGAAGGAGCTTCTCCAGCAGCGAGCGTCATCGTGGCTGGAGTGGGCGTCACGCGAGGGAGGCGGGGCTCCCGAGCAGACATGATTCCTGATGCTGAGCAGGAGGCACGGGTGGGGAGGATGGGTTTTCGGCAGATGGCTCTGGGACGGTTGGGTATCCACACACAAGAAGTGAGACGTGTGCCTCTGGTTCACACGACTGTGACACACACACACACGCCTGGACAGATTGAACGCTACATGTCGAGACTATAGCGGTTTTAGGACAGAATGTGGGGGACATCTTCATAATTGGCGCCCTGTACAGACTTCTTCCACAATTCACAAAATAATCATCATAAAGGCAAAGATTGATACAAATTAAGATTAAGAAATTCTGTTTCATAAAAAGGCACCATAAAAGGAGACAAGGGACAAACCTTGAGGTAGGAGGAGGTCTGCCCTACCCACACCGAAAAACGGAAGGTCCAGCACAAAAAACAAACTTTAAAAGGCATCAAGGGGACAAAGCACCAAACTAAAAACGGGCCAGTGATTTCACCAAAGAGGAAGCCCAGATAGGATCAAACCTCATTAGTAACCAGGAAAAGCCAGTGAGAATCACAATGAGAGACCGTTACTCATCCAGCAGGTTGGCAAAAGTTTAAAAAGTCTGACCATACCAAGGGCTGGCGAGGCCACAGGACCCTCACGCCTCCGGGTTGGGGCCCTTGGCGCCAGTGTCGGGGAAGGCTCCCCGCTCAGCTGTCTGTCTCGGGGGACGTCTTGTGCGGTGGACTTGGGGGCTTTGTGGGAATGTTCGAGGCAGTGTGATTTACAGAGCAGAAAGCTGGACGCGACCCAGATGTGCACCCCCAGCGGCGGGAAGGACGTGTGCGAATTCACACAGCGCGGTCACCACCAGCAGCAGGAAGGCTCTCTCAGCGGAGGGGAGGGGCCGGCCACACACCGTGGGAAGCGTGACCTTGTTTGTTAGACTGACTAGTGCATGATCAAACTGTATAGGAAGCAAGGCAGTGACCTCACGCGACTCAGGGCAGAGAGCGAGAGGGGAGAGAATTAAACTTCGAGACGGAGTGGAATAGGTTCTCCTCGGGGCTGGGATCAGGCTGCCACCTTCTTGTTCCCCTGTGCCCCACCCCCCCCAGGCGGGTGCACCTGCTTCCGGTGCTGGCCGTGGCCAACAGCAGCCGGAGCCCTGTCTCCGAAGGTCAAACGTCCCGCATCCCTCCCTTCCTCCCCCGAGAGCGTTTTCCATTGACTTTGGCTGCTGCACACACAGGCCAGCCGCCCACCTCAGATCCCGTTCGCAAGTGGTCAGGGTCTGAGTAAATACGTCGCCGGAGGAGCTGGGGTGCCCGGCTGGGCCCTGCAGAGTAAGCAAACCCTCCAGGAAGTGGCCTGGCCACCCCGAGTGCCCACACCCGTCCTGGGCACCTCCCCGGGGCCTCTGGGGAAGGAGGAGCACCCCCTGCCTGGGGTCTTGGGCTCTGCTGGCCGCCCCGTGTCTGCAGGGCACCCTCCGGTCCTGGACCGAGACCCGGAAACCTGTGCGTGGCTAGCCAGGGGTCTCGGGGGCGGGGGCAGCCTGGGGTCAGCTGTGTGTGCAGATGCTTTCTGACGTTCTACCCGTGAGATCAAAGTGTTTGTTTAATTTTCAGAGAAGAAATAGCTTCCAAGCATCTTTGAGAAGACAGTGTTTTGGAAGGAGGTGGTCCGGCGCTGGGCTACTGGGCAGGCTCGGCAGATCCCACGGTCTCCTGGGCCTGGGTTTCCCCCGACTCTGTCCCTGAGCCCCTCTGAGGCCAAGAGCCTCTGACACCAGCCCCTGGCGTTCACCCTCTCTCTCCCCCACAGGTGGGGCAGGTTGGGATCGACGGTCCAGATGGGAGGTGCAACACAGGACCTCGTAGGCCCCTTGGGATGTGGTTGGAGGCCGACTCCCGAGTTTCCCCTTCCCTAAACACACAGGCTTACCGGGAGGGGTGGGTCACCGTGAGGGGAGGGGCTTACCGGGAGGGGTGGGCCACCATGAGGGGAGCCGCCTCAGGAGCAGAAACGTTGAAGAACCCAGGGCCCAGGGCTGGGCCGGGCCTGACCTCTTTTTTTTTTTTTTTAATTTTTTAAAATATTTATTTTTGAGAGCACGAGAGAGAGACAGAGCATGAGCGGGGAGGAGCAGAGAGAGAGAGAGAGAGAGAGGGAGACACAGAATCCGAACAGGCTCCAGGCTCTGAGCTCTCAGCACAGAGCCCGACGCGGGGCTCGAACTCACAAACCGTGAGATCATGAGCTGAGCCAAAGCCGGATGCTCAACCGACTGAGCCACCCAGGCGCCCCCGGGCCTGACCTCTTGGTGCCCAGGGCTGGCATCTGGAGATGGGCTCCCAACGGGCAGGGTTCAGAAGGAAAGGACCCTGTCTCCTCTCAGAGCTTGCTATGGACAGAATTATGTGTCCCCCGGTTCATGGGCTGCAGCCATACCCCCAGCGTGACTGCGTCTGGGGATGGGGCTTTAGGAGGTAATTAAGGGTAGATGGGGTCAGATGGGCGGGTCCCTGATGCCATAGGACTGTGTCCTCATGGGAAGAGGGGGAGAGCTCTCTCTCCACGCACACGTGCCCGGGGAAGGCCGTGAGCCCACTGCAGGGATGTGGCCTCTGCCAGGCTGGAATAGAGGCCTCACCAGAAACATCCCGCAGGATCTTGATCTGGAACGTCCAGCTACTCAGCCTGAGTGACAGGAAGGGGCTCTCAGACCAGGGTCCTGGTTGGTCCTCGAGGCCCCTTATTGTCCCTGCACCGCCCCTGACAAAGTTCCACAATCCAAGCTCCAGAAATGCTGGAAAGTGTGTTGATTATGTGTAGAGGTAACAGGTCACCCCAAAACTTGGTGGCTTATGAGGACAGTGACCACATCCCTGTCTCGTGGCCTCTGTGGATCAGGAATTTGATGCTGGGCTGTCTGGCTTGGGTTGTGTTCAAGAAGCGTGACCTTCCCAGGCGGCTCCGTCGCGGGGCTGGGACGCTAGTCCTCTCGGAAGAGCTGCTTCCACAGAGATCAACGGGCCTGCCGTGGGTCACACCCTGTCACCTCCTCACGTTCACGGTGGGACTGGCCACATACAGGGGCAAGTGACAGGCAGCTGGGATCATTGGGGGCCCCCTGGGGGTCTTGTTATCACAAAAACCTTCTTGAGGAACGTTTTTATGCAGAGGGAGAAAGGGAGTTACCGGTGCACCCTGCCCAAACCATCTTGGTGAAGATTTCTTTCTTTCAGCCTCGGGGTCCCACAGGAAGGCCTTTGTTCCTAAGGCACTCCTTCTTCCCAGAAGCAGGTAAATGGGCCTGGAGGGGACTCAAGCGTCCTTCCCTCCGGGGAAAGTGCAGGAGAAGCGGTGTCTCTAGCATGGCTCTGCCTGGCGCGGGGCTGGGTTGTTGACACTTTCCGATGGGGGTAGGGGGACTGCTCTGCACGGGATGTCCCTGGAGCTGTGGCAATGGGCACATGATTGGCTGGAGAAGCCCTCCAAAACCCAGGGCAGCTGGGGTCCAGGCAGGTGGGGCCCATGCGGGACAAGCAGGGGCGTAAACAGCACCTGACCTGAACTTCTGGCCAAGCCAGGGGTATCAGTGGTTAGAAAGGGATGGAATTGTATTTGGAAGAATGTCCTCCACCTGCCGGTTAGACTGTTTGGTTTTCTGCAAAGTTGCAGGTCTCGAGCAGGGCCATGGGCCTCTCCCCTCTCCCTCAGGAGGTGCAGCAGAACAAAGGAGGCCCCTGTCAGCCTCTCTAGGTGCCCGTGCACCTGTCTTCCCTCAGCCTTCTGGGGTCAAAGACAGACACCAGCCCGACCGCACCTCTGGGAGGGGGCTCAGTGCTCACAGCCGCTGGCCCACTCCAGCCTCCATCTATGTGGGCAAGCCTCCAGGATGCACTGAAGGCCATGCCTGGCTTCCCTAGCCACCTGGCCAAGGATCAGGATAGGCCAGAAGTGTTGTCGAGCCAGTGCTCTGGGAGCTGCTCTGGTCAGCGACCCCCATCATGGTAATGATGATGGTGCTGGTGAAATGGTGATGGTGATGATGGTGATGTTGATGGTGATGATGTTGGTGGTGATGATGGTGGTGGTGATGATGATGGTGATGCTGATGGTGATGGTGGTGATGGTGCTGGTGAAATGGTGATGATGGTGATGGTGATGATGATGGTGATGATGATGTTGGTGGTGATGATGGTGATGGTGATGATGGTGATGGTGGTGATGGTGATGGTGCTGGTGAAATGGTGATGATGGTGATGGTGATGATGATGGTGATGATGATGGTGATGATGACGGTGATGATGACGGTGATGATGACGGTGATGATGGTGATGTTGATGGTGATGATGACGGTGATGGTGATGATGGTGATGGTGATGATGGTGATGGTGATGTTGGTGGTGATGATGGTGGTGGTGATGATGGTGATGGTGGTAATGGTGATGGTGCTGGTGAAATGGTGATGATGGTGA
>NW_024412447.1:197440-207992 GCF_014898765.1 Herpailurus yagouaroundi | reverse complement strand
TGATGGTGATGGTGGTAATGGTGATGGTGCTGGTGAAATGGGGATGATGGTGATGGTGATGATGATGGTGATGATGATGGCAGTGACCTGGGTCCCGGTCTGATCACCACCATGGAGAGGACCTGAACTACAGAAGAAGCCTCAGGAGCCGTGAGGGGTCTGAGACCCACGTGGCTTTGCCTTGGTCTCCAGAACAGAGCTGCAAAGTGAGGCTCAGAACAGCCGGTGCCCAAGGACCCAGGACGACCCTGAAGGGGAGCAGGTGGTGGCTGTGCCAGGAGGAGCAGGGCCTCTCTCTCTGGAGCATCTTACAGACCTGCAGAACCAGCTCTTGTCCAGAGACAAGTGGGGAGAGCTCAAGACTTTTCTCGGCCAGACTTCCCTGCACACCCAGAGGCATGTGTGCAATATGTAGTCATGCTTTCTAAACATGGAAACCCCGATCAAGACGTCCATTTATCAGGTATGTACCGTGTGCAAACCAATGATCTTACCTGGGCCATCTCCTGTGAGCCACTGATATGGGCGCTGTGTGGCCTCCACCGCCCAGCCAAGATGACGTGGGACTCGCAGGAAGCCATCCTGCTCAAGTGAAAGGGCAGGGACCCCCCCCGCCCCAGGCCTTCGTCCCCAGTACCCAGGCTGCCCCGCATGCCCCCAGTCACCCTTCTGTGGGCCCGCAGGGGTCTGGTGAGCCCGAGGCACTGTGCCAGTCTCGGGCACATCAGAGAAGTACATCCTGTGGTGACCAAATGCACATTACACTCCCTCCTGGCATCTGTTCCCTGGCAACTTGTATCGGCCTGGGAAGAATGTCCGGGAGCTTGTCAGTGTCTGCTGCTTGTCCTGAGGGCTTTCCCTGTGGGCGCTGGGCCTGCAGTCCTGAATCATGAGCATCTGGACCATCAGCCAGATGCCCCCTGGCTCCCTCCTCTGTCCCTGTTTGTCTTTGTGCAATTCAGACTCTCCCAGATTCCTTGGAAACAGGGCCACGACCAGCAGTGGCACAGAGAACAGAGAACAGGAAGCAGGGAACAGAGGGTACGGGGCAGAGGGCAAAGGGCGAAGAACAGAGGGCAGAGGAATGACCTCCCTGAGCTACTTCCTTCTCTACTTTCCTCTAGTCCTGGGGACCCTGACCCTGCGTGGCCTCAGAAGCAAGTGCCCCCAACCCCGGGACCCTTCTGTCCTGGGGCTGTGCTCCAAGCCCCTCCGTCCCGCTGTGCCTGCAGCCCACCCATCATCTCAGGGACCAGCTCAGGGCCAAGTCCACAGCCTAGGGGTCTAAAGGGCACTCCCTCACCCCGCACCGCAGGGGTAGTCGGGGGTCCCCCGGACGCTGGTTCTGTGATCCTTTGCCGATTGGTTCAACGACCTGAGTTGCTGCACCCAGGAGGGGACTTGGAAGTTGGCACAGCGGAGGGAGGCCCGCCCGCCAGGGCCGGGTGGGTGCCAGGAGCACACCCGGCCCTCTGAGGACGAGCAGGCCAGCTCCCCGCCCCTCAGCCCCTTCCAGGGACCTTTGAGGGCTCTCACCACAGGCCGCTGAGCTGTTTGCAAGCAAATAAAGGGGAGAGAGGTTGGGAGGAAGCCTTCCCTCCTGTAATTAATTCAGGTTAAGTTGAAACAGGCGCGCAGAGTGCTGACGGCACAGGGGTGCAGTGCCAGGCGCCCGAGGCTGGAGGCCTCCGAGGGTCTCCGTCCTGCCCCCTCCTACGTGGGGCTGGCTCAGACCGTGACCAGAGCTCTTGGAGGTGGTAGACATGGGGTGGCATTAGCTCCCCATCTGGGCCCCCCAGGTCATCCTGAGGAGCCACGGGCCCCGGAGGAATCAGCAGCCCCTACCTAGCCAGGTGCAGGAAGGAGGGGGGACGAGACGTCCGTGGCTCCCAGGCCACGTGGTCCGATGGTCTCGGAGAAGCCACGGAGGGCCCTCCTCGAGACCTTCCACTAAAGCTCTGTTCTTGGCTGAGTCCCGCAGGGGACGTAACAGTGAAAACTTGGGTTTGCAGTTTCCAAACATTTCTGCATCTGATGCCTGAGGACGTGTGGTGCCCCAACGTTGGAGGGGCCTGGGCGCAGAACAGGCAGGATTCGCTCCGGACAACGCAGAGGGCAGAGGCTGAGGGGGTCTGAGCCGCCACCCCTCTATAAGCCCCTGTGGGGCTCTGGGCGCAGGGCAGCTAGTGGGCACGAGTGACTTACCCTGGTGTCGGGGTCCTGCACCCCAAACCCTCTGGTTCCATGAGGTCGTCTCCAGGCAGCACGGCGGCCAACGGTGACGTTGGCATTTGACACAGAAAACTTGCAGACCCACCGTGGGAGTGGGAGACCCCATGTCCGTCTCCCCTTCAGTTACGTCTGTGCCCCTGTGCCTCTCTGCCCCCCTCTCCCCTGCACCCCTGTCCCCACTCACATAGCACGGCTCACTGGTCACAACTTTCTCCTGGGTCGGCTGTAAAAATAAAAACAAGACCAGACAGCAAGGGGTAAAAAAACCCCCAGAAATGATCACTCCTTCGTATCATCTTTTAAAAAGCAAGCATTTTGCTTTTGGTGCAAACTTCGACCCAGGACAAGTGGACGTTGTGTCTGCAAAGGTGGGGGAGTGGGTGAGAAGGGGCGACATAGCGTTTGGTCCCCTGGGGAGACTTACACGGGGTCTGTCTCCTGCCCCCAAAGACCCAGTGCGAGGTGCCATAAGGACGAAAATGGGTGTGAACGAGTAACAGTGAGTAAATCATCATTTTACTGCGAAACTGAACTGGAAATGATTGTTATGAATATAATTTCAGTGAAATGAAAGACAGAGAATTGAAAACTGGTATCAGGGTTGGACAATTGAGCCAGGATTAATTATGTGAGATTAATAGACTTTGCTCTGGAAACTACTTTCTGGTGGAACATTGATCAATGAAGGCAAGGTTATAGTAACCGTTTTTATATTTAAATATCATTGAGGCCCACACATCTTCCCTCTGCGTGCACACCCATGTGCCTGCGCACACAGGCTCACACAATGCTCTCACACGTGCACACGCACACACGCGTGTTTCCACACACGTGCACAGGCACATACACGCGCACACACGTGCACACACGTTTACATGCACATCCATGCACACATACGCAACACACGTACAGGCCCTGTCCAGGGCCTGCTAAGTTCTCCCTCCTTCGCTAGAGCACGTCTCTTTTTTAGGGGAAAAGTCAAGCCTCTGGGGTCAGAGGGACCTGCTCTCCGGCTTCAGGGCTTGTCTGGGACTGAACGGGAGTTCAAATCCTTATCAACATTCCCCAAACTTTCTCCGCGCCAGCCTGGTGAGCCATTTCTCCCTAGGAATTTGTCCATTTCATCTAAAATTACCACTTGGTTGACATAAATATAATTATTATATTATATTATAATAAAGTAATTCAGTTGACATACAGTAGAGAAATGATGGAGCCCAGTGGGGTCGGTCTGGCCCAGGCCCCCTGTCGGCTGCCCCCAGGGCTCCCTGCTCCTGCCCTCGGGGCCTCTGGGTTGCAGACTCCCAGCCTTGTTGGAGGAGGTCCCCTGTCGGTCCCCACCCCTCCACTGGGGCCTCTCCCACCTCCTGGACAACCTTGGGCCCTCCCCCTGCTCTCCCAGGGAAGGACCCTAGCCTGTTCCTCTCTGACCGCCTGGCTTCTTTGGGCCCAGACTGGAGATGGGGGGACTGGACCCCAGATCTGCCCGTGGAACCTGGCAGGCTTCACCCAGCTCTGCTTCGCACCTGCCGTGGCACCTCGGGCTCAGGTGGGGCGCTCTGCCAGGGGCCCCGGGGCGACCCAAGGTGCACAACTCCTGGGATTCTGCAAGATGCCCTTCCGCGGGCCCAGCTCTGTCCGCTTCACCCCAGGGGGATGGGGTTTTGGAGGCAACGTCTTCCTCCCCTGTCCAGATACTCCATGAACGTTATGAGACGGCACTGGGGCATGTGGGGTGGGGTCCCTCCCGACCCCCGTCCAGTTTCCTGAGTGTGGAATCGGAGGCAGGTTGACCTGTCTCCATTTGCCCCTCGCCCACGAGAGACCCAGAGCTCTGCCACCAACGGGTGAGGGCCCACCGCCCGTCACTGGGCATCAGCTGTGTGGTCACCTGGGAAGCGTGCCCCTTGCCAGACCCGAGTATGAGGAGGGCAGGGGTGGGTCTGTCTGGGCCCCTGGAGCCAGGCCTCGCCCTGGACCCACCGGGAATGGCTGTGGGGGCTCCCCTCAGAGCTCCTCCTGGCTGGGGGTGGGGGTGGGGGCGGCTAGGGGCACAGCCTCCCCCTCCCCTGCTCACTTCACAGCCCCGGGCGGATGCCTGCCTTATCTCTCCCGGGCCTCTCCGGTTTCAGCCTAGTATTTGTTCTGACATTAGGTGGGGTTTATCTCCTGCTCTGGCGTGTCAATAAAACCCCAGACGCTGCTGGGAAGTCTCTCGGAGGCTCTGGGGCCCCCTGGGACAGGTTGGGGGGGCGGTCACAGCACATAGAGGGGACTTACTTCTCCCCAGACCCCAAGCAGCAGAGGGTGTGAGGGTCTGCGTCCAGAAGCCGCCAGGGCAGTTTCACAGGTGCCTCTGTTGCTGCTTTGTTTTAAGGCATCAGCTGTGTGGTCACCTGGGAAGCCCAGAGCCCAGGTGCCCAGAGCAGAGAGGTAAGTGAGCCTGCAGCCAACCGGGTACAGGAGTGGTGGTGGGCAGGCAGGCAGGCAGGCGGGAGCCTTGTCACATCCCCGCAGCACAGCCCAGGCCTGGTGGTCCCGGCCGCCTTGTCCCATACTTGCCCTCCGCAGAGTGGCTTTTTCCCAAGAGAATTTTCTGGAAAGACCGTCTCCGCCCCCTTTCTTTCTCAGATGACCCTCTGAGTGTAGAGCCTGCTCATCTGGCATGAGTGCAGAGGTTTGGGGAGAGTGGCCGCAGCCTGAGGACCCCGATGGAGGGGACAGGCCCTCTGTTCCCCCCCGGGGCCCGGGGCCTGGAGCGGACACCAGCCAGGAGCACCACTCCCGTACCTTGTCCCCTAACCGAGCTCTGTCCCCTCGCTTGGTGCCCCAGAGGCCCTGCCCGTCGGCTGCCCAGGCCCTGACGAGGAGGATAAGCTCTCAAACCAGCCCAGACCGGGCCCTACCGCGGCCCTCCAGCCAGGAACACAGTGGGCCACAAACACGGCAGGTGTCATCGGAAGTCTGATTAGATCCTCCGCGGAGCTGGAAACGTAAATATTGATAGAAGTCGGGAGGCCTCAGTGATCCCTGCCATGAGCGATGATGTCACCTCCAGCACCTGTTTGTGGGCAGAGCTGTGGGGACACGTGACAGTCCTTCCTGCCAACGCCAAGTGGAGCTGATAGTGCGGCCGCCCGCAGGGCCCCCGGGGAGGGCCCCGGGGTGAGGACGAAGCACGTGGCTGGGCAGGGTGTGTGCTGAGCTGGGTCCCGGCCTGCAGGCCCTGCCCAGCCCAGCTGGCCCGGCCCGGCCTTGGCCGGCGGACGCGGGGCCAGACAGAGCTGCTCTGGGCCTCCCGGAACTTATCTTGAGTCAATAGGACGCTGGGCGGTTATGGAGGCTGTTGACAAGAGCCCGGAGACAAGGGCCGCGTTCAGGCCGCAGCCCGGTTCCCCGTGAGCTCAGCCGTTCCACAGCTGGGGCCGGGGACAGGCTTGCACCCACTGCCAGGCCTGCTTTCCCCTCGGGTCGAGGGGGGGCAGGCAGGGGACGGGTGCAGAGCCCCAGAAGAGGGGCCCAGGGCAGCTGCAGGGGCCTCGGAGGCAGCACAGTCGCCCTTCCCGCGTTCCGCGTGGGGCGCGGTCAGTGCACCGGCCCCCGCGGGCCCGCCTTCTGCCAGGCGCGACAGGTTCCTAGGCAAACGCGTGTGATGGTCAAAGAGGCCGGGAGGTCACCGGAGTGAGAGAGCGCAGACCCCGGGATTTCTGGAGCCTCGGGCTGCGCTAAGACCTTGGGCCCGAGGACACGCCTGGTGTGGCTCCGTGGGTGGGAGTGGCTGCTTACTCGTGGCTGCCCCCGCCGTGGACAGGTGACCACAGTCTGGGACAGGTTGTCCATTTGGCCACCGGCCAGCGGTTCTCGACCTTGACACGTGCGCAGGCCCCCGGGTGTCTTGTTTGGACACAGCTTCTGATTCGGGAGGTCTGGGGCGGCGTCCCCAGCCTCCTGTGCTGGTGATGCCACTGCTTTGGGGGCCCCAGGCTGAGTGCCAGGCTGAAGAGGACGAGGGCGGAGAAGCCGCTTCTGAAGACACGGCCTTCAAGTTAAGGACGTTTAGTTCTCCAAAGAGCCCGAGTGGGGGGGACGACTGTCTCCCCTCTGGTGGGAAGGGCACCAGGAAGGGACGGCACAGGGCAGGGACCCTCGAGAGCCGGCGACCTGGGGTCTCGGGGTCAAGCAGGCCTCTGCCACGAGCCTGCAGGGCTTGTCCTCCGGGGCCGCGGGGCTTCAGTGGGGCTTCAGCGGGTCAGTGCTGTCTTCCCCGGACCCTTCACAGGAAGCGCACGTCCACCCGGCACCTCAGCCTGACATCCTCGGTGGCTGTCAGAGCACCGCAGGCCAGGGGGCCTTCACACCGTGGAGGTCCACTTCTCGTGGTCCTGCGGGCGGGAAGGGCACGGTCCTGCGTGGGGTCCCGCCCCAGGCCCCCGCCGCCCGCCGGCCGGGCAGCTCCTCCTCCTGGCTTCTCCTCGGAGAAGCTCTGGCACCACAAAAATGAGCCCTCGTCCCTCAGGGCAGCCTCGCAATCATCAGCAGATCGCAGCCCGGACCCGCGTCCCCACCTCCACCCTTCTGAGGACCGCGCTGAGGGACGTGTCCTAGGTCCTCGGGTCACCACGAAGGGGGGCCCCCAGCTTCTGCAGCCAGAAACTGCACACGGGTGGACCATCCAGTGACCGTCTCCCTGCCCCACGCCCACACCGGGCGCCCCCTGCATCAGCCTTCTTGTGGGCTGTGATGTGAGGAGCCCCAAACCAAGGCCGACGTGGGGGTCTAAGCCTCTGCTGGGGGGAGGACGTTGAGACTTAGCTGGAGGCGACTGGGGGCCACGGCCAGGCTCCTGGGGGGTGGGGGCTCCCTGGGCGGGCAGCACGGACACGACTTCTCCCTCCAGCTCAGAGCATTGAGGTTGGAGGGGCCTCGAAGGGTTGGTGAGGAGCTGGGAGGAGTGAGCACCTGCTGGTCATCTGAGCGGCCGAGAAGTGCTCTCTGAGCACTGCACTGTTTGCTGGGACGACCCGGGAGCAGAGCAGGGTGACCTCTGCCCTCAGGCGTGCAGGCTGTAAACAGCAAAGGGTCAGAGGGTTCGGTCTGTCCTTGAGGAGGGGATGCCACCAGAAGCTCAGGCTGTCCTAAAGATGTGCAGAACTGGGCTCCGGAGGTCACGGAGATGGCAGGTCGGGCACCTGAGGGCTTGGAGGTTTCTGGTGGCGGCAGTGACACTGATAAGGGTCATCACGGAGCACTTTGCACCTGCCGCGGTGCCACTCGCCTTACAGGACACAGCTCCCAGGCAAGCCCTCTTGGCCACCAGACAGCCTCTTCTGCAGGAGGGCGGGGGGAGGCCTGCCCTGGGCCACACACAGGCAACCAGCAACATGGAACCCAGGTGTGCCCAGCCCCAGCCAGGAGAGCCCAGAGGATCCCAGGGGGACGCCACCCCACGCCCGTGTCCTTAGGACGCCAGACAGCCAGTATGCTCTGCACAGGTGGCCTTCGTGTCTCCCTCGCCACCCAGCCAGTGGGGATCCAGCTGGGTCGGTACTGAGCCCTGTGCCCCCAAGACCTGGGAAGGTGTGCGGTGAGTGGGGCAGACCCGTGTCTCCTATCTCAGCTCTGTAGCTCAGGGACACTCAGCTATCTTCCCGGGCCCCGGTCTGCTCCTCTGTGGAAGGAGTCGGAAGTCCTCTCGGAGAGGGGCTGCGTGAGGGCTGACATCACCAATGTCACTGCCCACCTAGGTGCTCGTGGAGGCGTGGCTCATGCGGACCGGCTCGCTTCGACATCCCTGTGGGAGAACGCGATGCTGGGGGCCCTCGGTCTGTCCAGGAAGGGCTCTGGCTGGCTCCCGGTCCGCCGGCTGCCTAGGGGTTACCGCGTCTCCCCGGCCTGTGCCCAGAGCACAGCCACCCCGAAAGCCCCAGCCAGGCCCTGGCCAGTGCCCTGCGCCCATCGGCTCCAGCGGCCAGCTGCACCTGAGTACTTAATTTGCACTCATTCTCACGCCTTTAATACACACAGCCTGAGACAACATTGCCTGGAAGATGGGCTTATCTATGATACAGTTTTTGTCATTTTTTTGAGGAAAAAAGCCTCACATTTCAGCATTTCCAGCTACTTCCCGTTTCTTCCCCTCTGTTCGGTGTTTGTTGCTAAATGGATGGACAGGAATTCTGGGAGAAACTCAAGGCCATCCGTCCCGTTTCACAGTAGTGCGTTCTCAGTCTGTGTCTGCTCCCACAAGCCCCCCACCCTGGGGATGTGCTGATGTGTCCTGCTCTGGGACAAATTCCTGACACGGGGTGCCATGGGGGCTCAAGCACATGGCCAGCCGAGGACATTTGCCACATGTGAGTTGCGGGCATGTCTGGCTCTGAGGCCCCTGCCTCAGTGTACTTGCATCAAGGCTCTGTCTGTGGACCCCAGAAGTGCTGGCCCAGTAATGCATCAGGAGTGACCCCCGACTGACTGCGTCATAAATATGATCAGTACTCCAGCCTTGTGGTCTCTCAGAGGGGCCCAGTGCAGGCAGGCCGGGGGGCCAAGGGAGTGTCCTCTTGCAAAGGCTCCTGTTCTCAGCGATGCCCTCACACTCCTGCTGCCTGAAATCTCCTCCCAAAGAAACCACCTGCACCCCAATCCTTGTCTCAGGCTCTGCTTTGAGGGAACCTCGGCAAGAGGATCATGTCTGTTTCCATGTGTGAGCATGTGTGCATGTCATGTACCTGTGTGTACACGCATACACAATTAGGTTTACATGTGTAGGGGGTAGGCTGGACAATGTGCCCCCCCAAAACTGCTCAGATATCCACATCCTAATTATTGGAAACTGGCAATGTCACAGGTGAGTATATGACAATGGGGCTTTGATCTGAGGTGCGCTGTCTTGGGCTACGTGGGAGGGCCCCAAGTGCATCAGGTGCACAGGGAGATGGGGGAAGCGAGGGTGGGGACAGGTGTCTCGGGCAGAGGAAGTCTCCAGGCCAAGGCCAAGTGGCAGGAAGGACGTAAAGGGGGGAGAACTGGAGAGGCTGAGGAGGGACAGTGTGCAGTGCCAGGATGGGGGCGGGGAGGCAGGGAGCCAGGCAGTGCAGAGCCCGAGGGGTCGCCCCTGCTAGGCCCTGGGGGCGGAGGGGTGGCGAGCAGCCGAGATCGCCTTGTCAGCCCGTTTCATGACAGATGGGAAGGGCTGACCACTGGCTCCAACCTCCAGGATTCACATTTAGGAGAAAGCCCAACTCAAACTACCTGAGGTAATAAAGGCGTGTATGGGCTCTTGAGACTGGGACGTGGGGCTTCAGGGCCCGTGCGATCCACGCTCAGAGAGGCTACGTTGCACCTGGCTTACCCACCGCGACGGACCATCCGGCGCTTGTGCCGGGCTATTGCCATCTCATTGGCTGGGGCCAGGTCACATGCCCACGGACGAGCCAATCCCAGGGCCAGGGGCGGGGCTTCAGAGCCAGGTTCCGGCCGCTCCAGGGGTTCGCTCCCTCCTACCGCCCCAGGTGAGGGTCAGGGTCTGCGGAGCGGGGTGGTGGAGGCCCGCCGTGGGGAGCCCCAGAAGTGGAGGGGCAGAGGAGTGGGGTCCGTGCCCCAGGTCTGGGGGCGCTGGGGCTGGGGGCCTTGGAGCACGTGCGCTGGGTCTTCCCTGGGTTCGCGGTGAAAGCGCAGAGCCGCGCCGCTCCCGGTGCCTCTTCTGGCGGTTGCTCTGTGCATGTGCGCACTCGCTTGTGCACGTGGTGGGCGGGTCCCCCTGCGTGCACACGTGTGGGTTCCGGGGTGCAGATGCTGCGGTGGACGTGTGTACGCATGCACATGTGTGCGCCTGCGTGTGTGAACCAGGGTGGGGAGGTGGGGCCGCGTTCCCCTGCAGACCTGCGCTTGAGCCGCCGCCAAGTCGTCTCCATTGTCATGTCAACCAAATATTTTCAGCCTCCACGCCCAGGAGCCTCCGGAGCACGCTGTCTCCTCGGCTCGCAAACCCCGGCCAGACTTCCAAACCGCTAGGCAGATTTCGATCCCCTTTTTTTAGCTGCCGAATGAAAAAAATAAGCAAACACAAATCTGCTGATCCCAGGCCTCCTCCTCTTCTGGAGAATTTAATTTCTGAGCTTTGATCTGATACCAGGACCCAGAGGACTTGTTATTTCTAAATAATGAGCTGAATGTTTGTGCTCTGAGCCTGAACTTTTCTGGTTTGGGGAAAAATATGACTTTCCATAGAAGTTCTTTGATGCGGCCAGTGGTGTTGTCCACACAGGGATGAAAAGGCCTTTGAGAGGGCTGGCGGCGGGCGGGGGCGGGGAGTGGGGGG
>NW_024412447.1:194803-197340 GCF_014898765.1 Herpailurus yagouaroundi | reverse complement strand
CCCCCCCCCCCCCCCCCCCCCCAAAGCTCCAACGGGGGAGGGGGGGGGGGGGCAGCTGGTCCCGCCCCTTCCGGGGGGGAGGGGGGGGGTCCTTGCGCTCCCTGAGCTCCAAGGCCAGATGGTCAGGGACTTGGGGGCAGGATCCCCCGAGGCCAGCATGCACTGGGTGTCCAGGGTGAGCCGTGGGGCCCGCTGCTGTTGTGCTGGGGAGATCCCAGGCCACCCCTCAGGACTCTTTTGGAGGAAATTCTCCTACCACCTTAGTCCCTCAAACCGAGATTGGGGGCTGGACCCCTGCTCTAAGGGCGGGGCTGCTGAGGGGTTGTCACTGGCACTGTGGCCTCTTTAGGAGACAGAGCTGGTCAAGGTGCAGCCTCCTGGGAGGGTGCAGGGCCGGGTGAGCAGATGCCCTGAGCCGCTCTTGTAGGGGCCCTGGGCCTGCACTGTTTCAGCCACGGTGGTCCGAGGCTTGGTGAGGGTGCTCAGGGGAGGGGAGCCCACTGCTTCGTCGCTGCCCCGGGGTGCCTTGGCACCTGCAGGGTTGCCGCACTTTCCCTGGGAAGTGATCGTTCCAGGTCAGGGCTTGGGGCGGGCCTGGGGCCCCCTCCTTGCCCAACCCCAGCAGTGACTTCATGCCCCGGGAATGGCTGATTTCACACTTCAGATAGCATTTCTCCTGGAAAGCAGCCCTACAGGCTGCAGCAGGCATCACCGGAGGTCAGGAGGCAAACACTGTCAGTCATCTGCCACGGCGCTGAGCTCCAGGCGGCCGGGGGAAAACACCCCCTGTCTCTCTGCCCTGAACCTTGTCCTCCCTCGTCTGCTGGCGGAGTGGAGGCCAGGCCAGCCAAGGTCTCTGCCCTTCAGGGCTCAGACACGCCGGAGGCTCAGTGTCCTCACCGCCCTCCCTGCCCAGGAGGGGAGCCCCCGAACCAGCCTGACCTGGCCCGGGTGTTTTCGGCTGTGGGGTCGCGGGTGGGGGCCCATGGGTCCTCGAACCATTGAGTCGTGGGTCCGGGCCCACTGAGACATGGTCGAAAAAGAAATGGAAAAGTGTAATTAACAGGTAGCATAGTCACATGGGTCACAACTCTAGTCAGGCGTGCAAACAGCAAGGAGCCCAGTGGGGAAACCGATGAAATGCAAATAAAGTGTGGGCTTCAGCTAACCTCTTGCCTTATTGGCTCATGAATTGCGACAGACGCACCACACGCATGGAAGATGTTAGCGACAGGAGGGAATGGGTCCTGGGGTTCCTGTACAGCTTTTCTGTAGACCTGAGAATGTTCTAAAAGAAACTCTTTATAAAGAGGTGGGCCTGACCACGCAGGCATTCTAAGGAAATTGGACTTTTGACTCGTGCTTCTGCAAGTGCTGTCCCGAGGGCCACTGATGCTGCGGGGCCCAGACAGGATCTCGCAGCCCAGAGGGGGGGCGGTGGGGGCCCGACCAGAGGGCAGTGGCGAGTGGGGAGCAGGTGGGAGTGGAGGGGGTGGTTCTGAGCGCCTTGCCTGCAACGCCTGTGGGTCTTTCCGCTGGGGAAGCCTTCTTGCTGGGATCCTGCTGCCGAGGGCCTGGCTGTGTGGGGGTGCCCCAAACCTCGATGTCGTCCTCCCCCCCGGTGGCATCGCCAGCCCTGCTGAACCTGCCCTGTGTCTTAGCGGCCTCCCTCTGTTTCTCAGCACCCCTGCTCGCACCGTTTCACAGCTGTACCTGCTTCACAGGCGAGGCACCGAGCTCCGGCCTCCACGCCCTGGCCGTTTGGCCGTTCCGATGTATACAGGCAGAGGCCTTCTCCCACCTGGCTGACCAAAGCCCGAATCAGACTCTTCATTCGTTTTAAAAACTGTGTTTATTTTATGGACCCGATATGATTTAATAGTTTCCTATTAATGGGCTTTTAGGTCATGTGAATAATGATGCAGTGAATGACTTTGCATGGGACTCGTCCACCTGTGTGCGGCTGTATATACCGGGTAAGTGAGGCTGTATACACGGGGGAAGTGCGGCTGTATACACCAGGTAAGTGCAGCTGTATACACGGGGGGAAGTGCGGCTGTATACACGGGGGGACGTGCGGCTGTATACACGGACCGGGTAAGTGCAGCTGTATACACGGGGGGAAGTGCGGCTGTATACACGGGGGAAGTGCAGCTGTATACACAGGTAAGTGCGGCTGTATACACGGAGAAGTGCGGCTGTATACACGGGGGTAAGTGGGGCTGTGTACACGGGGGGAAGTGCGGCTATATACACGGGTAAGTGCGGCTGTATACATGGATAAGTGCGGCTATATACACGGGTAAGTGCGGCTGTATACACGGATAAGTGCGGCTGTATACACGGGTAAGTGCGGCTGTATACACGGAGAAGTGCGGCTGTATACACGGGGGGGAGTGCGGCTGTATGCACGGGGAGGTGCGGCTGTATACACGGGGTAAGTGCAGCTGTATACACTGGGTAAGTGCGGCTGTATACACAGGGGGAGTGCGGCTGTATACACGGGGGGAAGTGCTGGCTGTATACACGGGGGGACG
>NW_024412447.1:169126-194703 GCF_014898765.1 Herpailurus yagouaroundi | reverse complement strand
GGGACGTGCGGCTGTATACACGGGGGGAAGTGCGGCTGTATACACGGGTAAGTGCGGCTGTATACACGGATAAGTGGGGCTATATACACGGGTAAGTGCGGCTGTATACACGGAGAAGTGCGGCTGTATACACGGGGGTAAGTGGGGCTGTGTACATGGGGGGAAGTGCGGCTGTATACACAGGGTAAGTGAATCACTGGGCCAGAGGACACAGGTGTTTACCCTTCGTATTGGTGGTGACACTTCCTGACTGTGAGGGTCGCACTAACTTGTGTGTCTGTCAGCTGGGTACGAGAGTGTCTGTTTTCCGACGAGTTCACTGATATGGAAGGTTGTCCAGCACTTTGCTCTTTCATGATCTGATAATTAAGTGGAATCTCCCTTAGTTGTTTTGTTTTTAATTTTTTTAATGTTTATTTTTGAGAGAGAGAGAGAGAGAGAGAGAGAGACAGCGCAAGCAGAGAAGGGCAGAGAGAGAGGGAGACACAGAATCCCAAGCAGGCTGCAGGCTCTGAGCTGTCGGCCCAGAGCCCTGTGTGCGGCTGGAACTCACAAGCTGTGAGATCATGACCTGAGCCAAAGTCGGATGCTTAACTGACTGAGCCCCTCCCTTAGTTCTAAGTTACATTCTCTTGTTGTATGACTGAGCATCTTGTTAAAAAGCCAGTTGCTTATTTGGATTCTTTTCCCATGTTTCAGTTAGGTCGCCGGACTTTATCTTATTGTTTTGTAGGAGCTCTTTACATATTTTGGAGATTAGTTCATGGTTTATTATAAAATTGTTAATATCTTTTCCCCAGTTGGTTTACTGTCTTTCGGCTTTACTTGTAGTATCTTAATATTTTCTTTATGTATATATCCTGCGTGTTTCTCGTTATGTTTATTCCTAGGCATTTGTTTTGCTGCTACTAAAATATGCTGTTTAATCTCTCTGCTTGGTAACTGAGGCCAGCACTCTTGGTAATGCTAAATAGAGTCAAGCCAACCAACTGGGCAAATGACAAATGTTTAATGGGCACCCACCTATCGTTTAAAATATTCTCTGAGTGAAGAGGCTTTATTGGGTGTTGAGGAGACCCAGAGATGAAGATTTAGTCCTTGTGAATCATTCAGAATCTATTGAAAAAGACAGGACCCCAAAATGCACAGCGGACGGTGACCGGTGGGTGATGCCAGGCAAGTGGTCGGGACCGGCTTGTCACAGATGAACTGTGCTTGCTACTCAGGCACCTGAGGGGTCGGGCCACCCAGGGGGCAGCTGGGCAGCTGGCTGGACCGGCTGGGATTGCTGCCCGGGTGGAACCTGGGCCCGGGACATGGACCGGCCATTTCCACATGACAAAGGAATACACACCGTGAATGTGAAAGCTCCCCAGTGCCTGAACAGCAAAGTGGCGAAGGATCCTTTGGGGGATGAAACCCAGAGTGAGAGGGACTGCAGCTAGAAGAACCCCATTCCGCGGGAGAGACCACTGTGGAGAGCCGTCCCAGAGAACACATGCATAGCACACACAGCGAGAGCTGTGCGAGCCTGTCCTGCCCTCCTTCATCCCAGTGGTGCGCTGCGAGGGGGCCTACCGCCTGGCTCAGAGGGCGGGTTGGCAGATTAGTTAGGCCATCCATACCTCGGGATCCCAGGCAGCTTTCCGCGTGGCATTTTGGAGCACGTAGTGACCTCAGATGAGGTCGTAAAGACACGTATATGGCTACAGATGGCTGTATGCTTGAGTACGTATGTGGGGCAATGTCTGCGTGCGTGCATGATACAACGAGAAACAGGATGGCAGCAACCACTTTGGAGAGAGAATTACCCTCTTGCTCCCGCAAAAGGCCACCTGACAATAAAGCAGTACCTTTGTCCCCGCCCGAGCTGTGGACCCGCGTTGGGGGACCCCTCGCTTGGATGCCCCGACACCCGCCGTGCTCCTGGCCGCCAGCACTGGTGGGTGGCGGGCCTGGGGGCCCAGCTGTCCCGCCAGCCACTGGGCGGGCTGTCGCTGCTCCGGGAACACTTGGCTGAGCAGCTGGGTCCCCCCACGCCCCCCAGAACCCTGCGCACCTCTCAAAATGTCCGCTTGGGGGGACTCACAGAGGCCAGTTTGAGGCAAGGTTCTTGTTACTTTCTACGGAAAGCAGCCTGCTTTAAAAGTGTGTTTCTTTGGGGCACCTGGAGGGCTCAGTCGGTTGAGTGTCCAACTTCGGCTCAGGTCACGATCTCGCGGTCTGTGAGTTCGAGCCCCGCGTCAGGCTCTGGGCTGACGGCTCAGAGCCTGGAGCCTGCTTCTGATTCTGTGTCTCCCTCTCTCTCTGCCCCTCCCCCGTTCATGCTCTGTCTCTCTCTTTCTCAAAAATAAATAAATGTTAAAAAAAAATTAAAAAAAAAAAAGTGTGTTTCTTTAACGAGATCCAAAAGCGAGATTGAGGTGAACTCAGCCGAGTGGCCGGGGCCCCTTCCTGGCTCTGACACGTGGCAGCGGGGGGCCTGCCAGGCCTTCTGCTCTCTGTGCCCGACTGCATCACCTCCCAGCTGCTCCCCACCTTAGGGCCGTCTGAGGTCGGACCAGCCACCTTGTGCCGCCTGCTGGGAACGGTGCCTGGGGCAGCTGATATCCCTTCCGCCCTCCCCTGTGGGTGACCCTCCTCCGTGGCAGGGTCCACAGCTGGGCGCCGGGCACTGGGCTTGACCAGGCTCTGGCCTCCCTCCCACGTCCGCGCCCGGACAGTCCTCGTGTGGGCAGAGTCCTCTTTCCTTGGCCGTCGGAGCAGGGACGCCCGTGCCCACTGAGACCCCAGAGCCCTGCAGCCCGTCGCTTCCCCCTTCCGGAGGTTCTCACGGGTCCACGTTCCCCAGGCCCCTCGTCTGTCACAGTCACGCGTTCATCTACCCGGGCGGTCAGCTCGCAGCACTGGGGCACAGCGCAGGGCACGTGGAGGTGAGCTGAGCCGGCGGGGGAAGCCTGTGGTCTTGCTGCCGTGTGCGAGGGCGCCCCACAACTCCGTGGCGGAAAGCAGCATGGTCCCTCCACGACCGCGGGCGGATTCTGTCCGCCGGGAATGGAGGGAGGGCCAGCTTGTCGGTAGGAGACCCACACCTCCCTAGGGTCCTGCAGGGAGAGCCACAGGGGAGCGGGGGCCGTGGTGTCGTCTTGGAGGAGCACAGGCGGCTACACCGTGCGGCCGTGGAGGTCAGCCGCCAGGGCAGGGTGAGGGGCCGGGCGCGCAGGCCGGCAGGGACGCGGGCCAGGCCAGCACGAGGGCGACGAGGTCCGCCGAAAGCAGGTTCTGTGGATGATGAGATTCGGGGGACGTCACAAAGACTCACTCTGGCCACATCGCAGGCGAGGGCCTCCCCTTTACGGGAACCACACCTCTCCTCGTGGTCTTGGCCTGAGGTGGCCGTGTGCGTGGCATGTGCCCCACGAGATACGCCCGCCAGGTCGACCGGGACGTGCGCAGTGAAACAATGCCCACACGTAACTCAAGCAAGACAAACATCTCGAGTAAGGCTCGCGGCACAGATAAGTGTGGGAGAGCTCCCTAGGCTCTACGTGCTGGCCAATCAGGTAGGTTTGCCCCCGAGTTACCGTGTGTCGGGAGATGACCTCATAACATTACAGCTCGTTACTGATTAATCTCGTTTGATACGGGGAGGCTGTCTGGAGTTTTCGTAAGGACTACTTGAAATTGCAGACTGGCCAAAGCTTTCGGAATCTTCTTGCGTTTAGTTTAGTTTTTATTTTGAGAGAGACAGACAAAGCAAGCAGGGAGGGGCAGAGAGAGGGAGAGAGAGAGAATCCCAAGCGGGCTCTCAACTGTCAGCACAGAGCCCGACCCCAGGGCTCGAACGCACCAACCGTGATCTTAACCGACTGAGCCACCCAGCCGTCCCTGAAGCTTCCAGAATCATGACGTGCATTTCAGGGTATTTGAAAAGCACAGGAGGACACGGGCCGGCGTGCCGGGCACTCCAGGCTTGGTGATTACCTCAAGCTGCTGTGTAAGGAAAACCCCAGGGCTCTCGTTAACTGATGGCATGGAATCAGCAGGTCTCGGGCCTGCTGGTGGGGCCGGCCAATCTGTCCATAAACCTCCAGCCTGGAGCTTCCTCGCCGCCTCCCAGGGGTGGAGGTCTCAGTCTGTGTATTCTGGAGGGTTGGTGAAGAGGGAATACTTACAGAGAAAACGCCGAGGACCCCGAAGGCAGGGGAGCCACTGTGTCCCTGACCCGCTGTGTCCTTTACTGAGCAGTGTGACGACAGCCGGGCAGCCGCATCAGGTTCCCCACATGGGCACGGCTTGCTTCTGGGCAGGGGCCCCTTCCGGGGTCTTTGGGAGCTTGGCCCCAAGTGCCGGCTAGCTGGCGAGCAGAGCAGCGGGCCGGCTGGGCCGCTGCTCTGATGCCCGAAGCGTCCCAGAAAGTAAGGGCAAAGACAGAACCCAGTCCAGCTGCACACGAGGGGAGGGTGTCCATGAGGAACACAGGGGCCAGACCAAACTGCCTTAACTGAAACAGGGCTGACGGCAGAAGGTACTGGGAGTCCCTGAGACACGGCAGGGTGGGTGTGTGTGTGTGTTTCTCAGAGGTGGTTTGATCCATGGCTCACTGATGCTGTGGATTTCTTTCCATCTCTGTGTGCCTTCTGCATAGTTGGCCTCGTTCCAAATCCAGCTCTCCCTCATGGGCACAAAATGGCTGCTCCAGTTCCAGACTTGACATCTGAGGAAAGAGAAGGTCTGTGCCAACCGTCTACATAGGGAACCACCCTGACTGGACCTTTAGCTTACGCAGCCACGCCTCCCTGCGGCCTGGGACCAGGAGAGGAGGGTGTGATGTATATGAGTGAGTCTCGGCCCTGTCTGAGGGGGGGGGGGGGGGGGGTGGGCATCTCTAGGCCCCAAGCACGCGGGCTGTGGTTACTGGGATGGGGAGGGAGGAGGGATGCGGGCGGTCTCCGTGCTCAAGACCGCGGAGACAGGGCCAGAACTATGCATCCCAGGGCCGGACAGAACAGAGCCCGTGTGCTGCAGCAAGGCATTGGGTATTGTTTCCTATGAACGCGAAGGCGAGAGATGCCTTGCGGGCAGGACAGAGGGAGGTCTGTGCAGGCCAGTGTCCCCTGCCTCACCTGGGAGGAGTAGCATGTCCTGGCAGGAAGCTGGCCGTGAGGCGCCAGAGGGAGGACTTGCGGGGCGGGGGATGGTAGGGGGTGGATGGGGGAGGGGGAAGCCGGCACCCCTACCCACCCTCCTGACACTCAGCTCTGGCCCTCGCTCCGCCCATTCTGCCCTCACAACCGGTCAGTCGGGTGGGCGCTTCTGCACTCTCCCCTTGCGCACGTGGAGACCTCGGCGCAGAGCGGCGGCTCTCAGGATCACATGGCCAGTCCGCGGTGGCAGGATTCGAACCCAGTCCCGTCAGCCTCTTTCCAGCGTAACTCTCAAGCGCAGGGCCCGCTGCTCCGGGAGAGCAGCCCAGGTGTGGGTCGCGGAGGCCGTGGGGAGGGAGCATGGACGGGGAGCCCGGCCCCAGGGAGCTGCCCAGCTCGGGGCTCAGACCTGTGGCACTGGAGACAATAGAGCAAGGAGGTGGTCTGGCCAGGTGGGACGAGTTGTGGGAGGCCCTGCAGGGGCTCGTCCAGCACACCCCCACCCCCACCCCCCCCCCGCCACCCCGGGGTACCTCTGCCTCTCCGGTGAGCTCTTGTGCAGAAAACCGATTCGCGGCCCTGGAAATGAAGTTCATTTTGTTTGGCGAGTGTGATCGATCACTGCCCTGCAGGGAGACCTGCCTCCTGTCGTGTATAAACTCCCTTCCGCTCTCCCTCTTTCCTGTGTGATGTGGGGATTGCATTTTCCTGCCAGCCAGTTCCGACATGCTGCTGGTTTCCTCGTTAATTAATGAGTGCCACACAGTCTCGGATACCTTTTGTGCCTGTACGTTAGTCGCGATCTTACCTTTCAGGAACAACCCCTGAACACCCCCTGGTCATCTGAGGTAGGCTCTGGGGCTCAGTGGGCAGGGCCTGGCGATCCTGGGGATCCTGGGGACCTGGGGACCTGGGGAGGGCTCCAGGAAAGATAGAAATGCTAAGCTGGAGGAGGCTCGCACAGCCGCCCGCCTCGCCCTGCACCCCCCTCCGGAGAGCCCCCCGTGGGGCTGGGATGTCGCAGCCCTGCCTCCCCCTGCAGCTGTCCGTGACCTGTTCATACAGGTGCTACCGCCTCCAAACTCCTGGCAAATCCACTCTTACTCACTCTTACTGCGGTGTTAGTGGCTGATGGACATTTTTGGGGCTTTCTGTGGGTACGCCTTTAGACCCAGAGGACACGAACAGTGTGCCCTTGACCTGGATCTGGGGGCGCAACCCCAAACAGCCCTCCCTAGATTCAGATTTTCTTCAACATTCCTGTTTTTTAAACCGGATCTAATGGAAAATTCGAATTCGGTGCCGGAGGACATGTGTTTATTTTCGTACAAAACACTAGTGGGACAGGTTAGAATCTGTGTGGGATTTCCAGACTCCATGGCTCCCTCAAAGGGGTGCCTGCAGGTACCAGTCTGAGAGACCTCCCTAGGGTCTCCCTCAAGGACGGCAGCTCAGGCAGGGGTCCCTCCTGGCCACCTCTGAGAGCAAGACCCTTTCTCAGCCTGCCTGGGAGTAGATCCAGAGACCCTAAAGTGGCGTTTGGGGGTGGACAGGGGAAAGGGGGTGAGGGCCAACGGGACCTGGACACCTGGGCTGACTCTGGCCTCCCCGCTCAGTCTCACCACGCATCCCAGTGGACGGTGGTCCTCCCGCCCACCCCCACCAGAGCAGAGTGAGGGGCAGTGGCAGGCAGGGCTGAAGGGCTCTGCGGGGCCAGGAAGCCCGTCTGGGCTGGGGGTCAAGAGAGCTCATCCGGGCCTCGGCCCAGGTCAGAGGCCCCCCCCCCCCGGGCCCAGTGTTTCTGCCCAGGCTGGAGCTGTCCAGGCTGTGGGAGGGGGCCAGGATGCCTCAGCCCACCCCCCAACTTGGTTTCTCCGGGCTGCACGCGTTCCAGCGAGACGTCTGATGTTTCCCTGGCAGTGTCCCCTTGGAACCGGGGTGGCGGTAATGAGTTCAGGAGAACCAGAGTCCAGGGCCTTAGAAAGGCCTGGCCGAGTCACCTCAATTGGCGGAGGCCTCCCGCCGCCCCACTCCCCAGCTCCGTCGCCCATGGCACACATTTCAGGATGCTGACCCCCCCCCCCCCCCCCCCGCCAAGACCCTGCCGCCCAAACCTGCAAACCTGGGTCCCTTCGGTCCGGGGGGCGGGGCGGGGCTTGGGCCGAGGGGCGGGGCCCGATCACCACTCTGCGCGCGCTCCAGCCGGGCTCCGGGTTCCGAGGACAGGTCCTTCCCTGGCGCTCTGCTGCCCCCTGGTGTCGCGGCGCGGGCGTGCACCTCTGGCCTCACCTGTGGGCGAGCAGGTGCTGTGCGTGTTCCTGGAAGGCCACCCTGACGCAGTGACAGGGAGAGGGTGGGGATGGAGGGGAAGCTGCCCACCCCTCTGGACTCAGCTTTCGTGCCTCGAGGGTCCCTGACAAGTGCGTTGCTGCCTGCGGTGCGGGACCACCTGCGCTGCACCTGGGGAGCCGTGGTGCTTCGCCCGTGAGGACATTAGCTCCCACTGCATCCGCTCACTGTCCTGGGACATGGGGAGAGCCCCCAACAAAGATCTGGTGTGTACACGGAGCCTGTATTGTAATGGGGAAGGCAAGTGAACAAGGAAACCAATGCCCCAAATTGTAATGTAGCTAATCAACCATAACGCCGTAGAGCGTAACATCATCATGTCTCATATGGGAAGTGCAGTTATGAGCAAAGCCAAGGGAGAGGCCGGTGATTGCTGCCCTGCTGGGTTCCACGGGGTGGCATTTCTACAGAGATGTGAGTGAGGACACGGAGTGGAGATCATCCCAGGCCAGGAGACAGTGGTGCAAAGGCCCTGGGGTGGGAGCAGCTGGAGCCCAGTGAGTGTGGGAGAGGTAGGCAGCACGGAGGAGAAAGCGGGGTGAGGACGAGCAGATCCCAAGGCCTCGTGGGACTGTAGTACAGACGTGGACTTACTGTAGGTGTGTGAGAATCCTAGTGGGGACCCAGGGCACGGCAGGGAAAGCGTGGGCACGGTGTGATTCTCGAAGTCCCACTGTGGCTGGAGCAGGCGGGGAGCAGGGCCCAGGGGAGAAGGCTGAGGAAGGAGTTGCCGGGGGGGGGGGGGGCGGTGAAGGCTGACTCCCAGGTGTCAGGCCCAAATCACCCACAGGTGTGCTGGGAACAGGGCCAGGTGACGTTTTGTAAATGGCCCCACTTTTGAGCCTCGGGTGACATTGCGCGCATTATCTCTTCATTTAGCACAATAACCCAGGGTGTTCCGTGCCTTATCTGACTTGATTGGCACAGCCACCTTGTGAGTCAGGGTTATTGCCCCGTCTCAGACACAAGGAAGCAAACGCTGAGGGAGTGACACTGTCCCAGTTTCCATGGCAGCGAGAGTGTGGTCAGGGCTCACCCAGGTCAGGTCATGTGTGTGCGCACGGAGTGGAAAACTTGGGAGGTAATCCGTATGGCGTGGAATTCACTATTTCAACTTGTACGGTTCAGTGTACCAGTAGGCTCAGCAACATACCTAGTTCCGGAACATGCTCATCACTTCAAGAGGAAGCCCCTCACCCGTTAGCGGTCGCTCCCCAGTGTCTCCTCCTCCCTTCCCTGGGCTTCTCCAGATTCGCCTGGGTGTTTCCTAGAGCACTTGGCCCCGGCGACTGGCTTCTGTCACTCAGCACGCCTCTGGGCACGTCTGTGCGGTCGCAGGGGCCAGCACTTCTGCACGTTTTATGGCCGCGTGATCTTCCACCGTCTGGACAGGCCACATTGTGCGCGTCCGCCCACCCATCTGTGGGCATTTGGGGCGTTTCCACCTTTTGGCTGCCATGAGAGTGCGTCCACAGGCGTCTGCTCAGCCCCGAGACTCGCACGTACGAGTGGTCACAAGGCAAGTCTGTGCCTCCCTCTTGGAGCAGTGGCCGCACTGTTTTCCAAAGTCATGACAGGGAAACTACAGACCGGTATCCCTCACAGACGTAGAGTCCAAACAAAATTCTATAAAACGGGTACCAACGTGTGTAAGAAGACAAATAGACCGTGACCAAGGGCGCTCGTCCCAGGAACGCAGGGTGCTGTAACGTTTGCGAATCAATCGACGTAGCTGACCATGCTAGCAAGTCGAAAAGAACAGCCACGTAATCATCTCCGTAGGTGCAGAAAAAGAATTTGACAGATTCCGATACCCATTCCCAACACAAACTAAGGATACAAGTAACCTTCTTTGACTTGATGAAGGCCGTCTGTTTATAAAACCCAGTGCCATCACACTGAGCAGTGAAGACGGAATGCTCTCCCTTTAAAGTCAGAACAAGGGACGGAAGCCAGGAGGGGTGGACGGCAGGAGGGTGGGGGGTAGGGAGGAGAAGGAAGAGGGAGAGAAGGAGGGGAGGAAGAAGACATCTTCAGACTGAGGAAGGACCACTAATGGAAAGAAGGACTTAAGGACATAATTCAGGAAGGAGAAAACTGACCCGAAAAGGAAGGTCTGAGATGCAAGAATGAGCGGTCAGTGGAGAAAATGGCCAACGTTTGGAAACTCTCTTCAAGCACTCACCGAGCAGGGTGCTAAGAAGACAGGGGCCGTGCACAACCTGCACAACTGTACTCACAAGCCTGGTGGAGTCTCATCAGTTACCACGTCCACCTCCACGCTGGAGGTGCCGACCACCCGGTAACGTCTGTTCTTCTAGTTGAGTCACAAACCCGTCTGACAACCGGAGGTCTAAAATGTAATGCAGAGACACCGGACGGCCTGCGTCAGGGCCTCACTCTGGGCACGTCAACGTTTGGAGCCTGATAATTCTTCGCAGTGGGAGCTGTCCTGTGGGCTGTAGGGTGTTCACCAGCATCCCTGCCTTTGCACAGTGCACACCGTGGGCACCGCCCCCCCGGTTGTGATCACCAGTGTTGCCTCCAGACTCTGCCACGCGTGTCCTGGGGAGGGGGGATCACTCCCTGGAGCACTACGGGGAACAGAGCAAGAAGGAGGACGGTGAGCAAACTGTGGCTGGCACCCACGTCCCTTTTGTGTTTTCCCCAACTGCTGTGCCCCTCGCTCCCTCCGTCCTCAGGCTTGGGTTCTGCCCTTGGCAGCCTGGGTCTGGTCTGTGGTGACCCTGTTTTGTGGCCGCGCTTTCATCCCCAGCCCTGCCGTGTTGAGGGGCCCCTCGTGCGCTCAGCTGGGGGCAGTGGCACCGGGAACGTGGTCAGGGAGACGTGACCACTGGTAGGCCCGCGAGCTGGACCGGGAGACTCGGGGGCTCCTTGCCCATCCTGGGAATGTGGGTTCGCTCCCCTCCCCCGCTCCCAGGGCTGCCCCGAGGACGTGGCCTTGAGATGGGGATGTGGCGGTGAGAACACCGGCTTCGTGCAGGTGACCGAGTCCAGCGAGGGCCTCTTCAGTTTGGGCGGGCGGATGCGGGGCCGCTCGGAAGCCTGATTCCAGCCCCAGGGACTGCTGTCCAATCTCCAGGGGGAGCAGTCCCCCTTGGCGATGCCTTGGGAAGGGTTCATGCCGGAGAAATCCAGGGCGGAGCAGCTAAGCAGCCACTGGACGCATTTGTCTATCAGAGAAGTCCAGGTGGGTGCTGTGGGGCTGGCTGGGGGTCAGGGGACCCCCGTCCTGTAGCTCGCTCACCCTCCACAGATGGCTTCCGTCTGAGTTCTTCAGGAAGCTGGCAGGCAGTGGGACGGGGTCGGGGGAGGAAGCCTATTCCTCCCGCTTGAGGATCCGACCCGGAGGGGGTGCATGCAGCTTGTGTCCCGGCCTTTGAGCCAGAGCCTGGTCACAGGGTCCCACACCATGCAAGTGGTGATCGGGGCCCCAAGCGACATCCCCACTGCGGCCTGAGAGGAGCACCTGGGGCTTGAAGGCCAGGCCTGCCCGCTGCAGCTCCAAGGCCTACGTGCGCTGGCCCTGGGTCACGCCGGGCAGCGATACAACCCCTGCGTGAATAGGGACGTGCTCTTCCCCGCCCGCCCTCTGCCCTTGGACTCCTGTCCTCTGGGTGCTCAGCGCCACAGGCCGGCCACTGGTCAGACTGCAGGGTCCACGTCATGCCGACCACGGCCAGCTCTCCAGCACCTTCCCCCAGCTGGAACCATGCTTGAGTGCTGGGGGGGGGGGGGGGGGACGGTGCCGCCATAGCGTGTGGCCGGCTGCTTCTGGAACTGCTGACCCCCAGGGGCTGTCGGCTGAAGCTCCAGTCTTCACCCGCGGGAGCAGGAGCAGAGAAAGGTGTCTGTGCAGATGCTCCTGAGCTGTGCCCCCTCCGCCCGGGCTTGGCAGGCGGCCAGTCCCTCTTCTCTTGGCCGCCTCGTTCCTTCCATGGGTGTGGCCGGCCAGGCGACCCTGTGCCCTGTGCGTGGGCCTCTCCCGCTCACGGGTTCTGTCCGCCTCTGAGATCGCCCGGGTTTTCTCGACGCTGTTTCCATGTGAGTTTTAGAATGGGCCCTCAATTTACAAAACAACAAGAAGGAGCTACCTGCTGAGATTTTTATTGGGATTGCACTGAATCTACAGGTTAGTTTTCAGGGAATCGGCAGTTTCCAGCCCTGGGTCTTCCAGCCCTGAGCTTGCGGCACGCTCTCCCTTTACCGCCCGGCTCCTCCCGGTAACGTCCGTGCTCCCCGTGCTCCTGTGTGTATGAAACAGTCGTGAGGGGCGTTCCTGCCACGCTGTGCAAACACAGCCGACCAAACACAACAGTCTGTAGTCTTTTGCTTTTCCGCATAAGAAGCCACGTCGCCCTAATGTGACTGTCCCTTCCTTTCCTGTTTCTGTGCCTGTGAGTTCCTCCTGCGGCTCGCGCTCCGGTAACAGCGTGCACACCCTGAGTAGGGCCGCCTCCCTTCCCGTGCCGGGGCATCCGCGTTTTGTATTTACTGTCTTCCTGCCAGTTCGGGTCCTCTGGATCCTTGAGTTTGCATCTCTGCACCTCATCCGACGTTGAACGTGACAACCTCGTGTCTCGACCCAGCGAGTGGGCTGGCCGACGTTTCCGTTGGGACCTGTTTGGAGCTGCAGACGGGGCTCGGGTCTGCCGTCCCGAGGCGCCCCTCTGTTATCTCTGCGCATCTGCCTCGTACGAGGTCAGTCAAGTCGCATCAGCGGACGTCCTGCTGGCTCGTGTTGTCCTGGCCCGGATCCCTGCTGCTTTGTTTCTGACCCTTCTGTGACCTTGTGGTTAGACTGGTCTTGTGAGTGTCGCTGAGTTTTCAGTCCCTTTACCTTAGATCTGACGTATGTCAACTCTCTTACTGTCCACTTTCCCTTTCGCCTCTCTGGGTTTTGTTCCCTTTTTGTCCTTGATTTCTTTTGAACGAATCAAATGTTTTCTTAGCTCTTGCCTTCTGCGAAAACACTCCTTGTTACGGCTACTGTGGCAATACAGGTTTACTGTTGACCTGCTCTTGTGTGTTGCCCTCCCCCGTCTGGCTGCAGCCTCAGAGCCTTTGACTCCCATCCCCTCAGAGCTGTCCCTTTGTCATGATTACCAGGTGACGCAGCTCCACGGGACAGCGTGAGTGCTGGATGCCCGCTCGCACTCGCCCCTGGTCAGCCACATCGGTGTCCCCGCTGTCCCGTCCCTGGTCACCTGCGTCGGTGTCCCTCCTGCTCCATCCAGCCCCACTGCCCTCCCGCCGGCATGGACTTTTGTGCTAGCAGCCCTCCAGTCGAGTTGCCTTCCCCCCTCAAGGCCAGACTTACGTAAAGTCCGGGTTCTTCTGTAAAAATTAAACCTGACATCCTTCGGGAAGAATGCATAAAGATGACGACTCTGGGGCCAGGATGCCTGTGTCCAAACGCTGGCCTCACAACCCGCAGACTGTGTGACCTTGGGCATGGGCTCCACCTCCTGTGCCTTGGATTTCTCATCTGTAAAGTGGGGTGATGTGGCACCAACCGGGTAGGGCTGTTGGGACCGTTCAATGAGTGAACATAGGCCCAGCGCCTGGAGCAGCATGTCAGAAGCTCTGTGCAGGGAAAGCCACCATTACCATGATCGTTATTTTGGGTGACACCCCGTGAGCTGAGTCAGAAAATAAAGCCATGGTTACGGGCCACATAATCAGCAAGTTCAGGGCCCACGTGGTGAGGAAAGGCAGTGTTCGAGGTCCGTCCTTCTGCACTGCCGGGGTGCTGTGGGCAGGCACACTCTTTCCCAAGGGGAACGAGGGGCTGTTGGGACCCCTTCTGGGAGGTGCTTTGATCCAGACAGGAAGGAAAGAGGTTTGAGAGTCAGAAACCCTGGGGCAGGTGGTGAGAGTCCTCAGGCGGCCTAGCCTGGACAGAGGGCAGCGGGGAGTCTTCCTGAAGGAGGCAGCCTGGGCACTGAGTCTCAGAGCACAATGTCCGGTAGCCAGGCTGCAAAGGCAGGTGCCTGAACAAGAGACTGATGTTTGGCTCCTTAGCAGACAGCAGAAAGCCGGGAGCCAGGCTCGGCTCGGGAACCCGGAGGACGCCTCAGTGCGGGGTCGGGGAGCAGGGCACGGCCAGGGTCTCTTGAGGCTGAGACAGGGAAGGGGCCACTTTGATCTATTTATTCATATTGAGAGAGAGACAGCCCGACCAGGGGAGCAGCAGAGACAGAGGGAGAGAGAGAGTCCCAAGCAGGATCCATGAGGTCAGCACAGAGCCCGACGTGGGCCTCGACTGCATGGACCATGAGATCGCGACCTGAGCTGAAATCAAGAGTCAGACGCTTAACCGACTGAGCCACTCGGGTGCCCCAGGGCTGTGATTTTTAAAAGTGTTTTTAACGCTGGTGTTCAATAACACATTTGACACACACACAGACTGTGTGCATCGTCTCATGGGAGGATAATGTTATGTAAAAAGTGTATCTGACGCCTGTCACACCTGTGAGGCTGGAGCCCCACCTCCCTCATAAGCCGCCAGGCCCTGGGCCGGATCCTGTCGTCGGTCGGGGGCCCCAGGGGAGAGGAGGAGACCCAGTGCCTGGGAAGGTCTTGGCCGAGGAGAGACCGGCCGGTGGAGCTGAGCTTTATGTCCAGAGACGACCCCCCCGGCCCCTCAGGGATGATCCCAGGATGTGTGCTGTCGGTGGGGCATTTGGAAAGTTCTTGTGGCCCGGCCTGTCTTTGTGACGCATCCTGGGTTCTGGTCAGTCCCACGGATGCAGGACCCACACCGGCCACAGTGACTGTGTCCTGGGAGGCTACAAAGGCTGGGTCTGGGGTGAGGGTCCATCAATCTCTAGGTGATTATGGACGTGATTTCTTCCCGGTTCCCTGCGCTCCAGTGACCGGCACGGCCCCGCCCTAAATTACATCTCAATCAGTGTAAAAAGGCGTTTGACATTTCCCTTGATTTATGTACTAACCTTTACATTCAGCGGGGCGGCGTGCTGATTGCTTTCCTCGGCCGCATGGTGCTGGCTCCTCGGGTGAGCTCACCGTGGAGACCCCTGCGAGACCCCAGCTGCCGCCTGCCCTGGGAGGAGACACTCCTGCGCGATCTGGGTGCAGGAGCCACTGAACACACGTCTTGGCACAGAAAGACTGGGAGAAGCCGCCGGGTTTGCGCTGATGTGAGCCGGTCGTGAGAGCGGCGACAGACCCGTCTGGGAGTGAGGGAGCGTGAGGTCCCGGAGACCCCTGCGCGTGCCTGTTCCGCCCTCCCCAGCCGCCTGTCACTTGGAGGGTGAGACACACCCCGCCAGACACATCCAGAGAACCCACGCTTTGCACACTCGTGTGCACACGCACAGTCACCAGCAAAACCTGCACTATGCACGGTTGCACGTGGATGCACAATAGTGCACACTCAGAGGAGCACACGGTCGCAGGTACACGCTCATCCTCACACGGCCCTGGCACACCCCGTGTTCACACTCACACCGAGAATGCCACGCTGGTGAACAGATGGTGGGAGAAGCCCCTTCTGCTCCTGGTCCAGAGCGCCTGGACGGACAGGGCTGGGCATCACGCCTGCCGGGAGGGGCCGGGCCGGGGTCAGCAGCTGGTCCTCGACACGCAGCCCGAGCCAGACTCTGTGCAGCAAATGTGTCGGCAGTGACCCCGGGGAGCCCGGCAGGGGATGGGGCGGATGGGCAGCGGTGTAAGTGCAAAAGTTCAAGCGTAGGGAGGGCCGGTGTTGCCTCAGCTCAGACGTGTGGCTGGAGGGGCGGGAGCCCCAGCTGAGTCTGCCCTGCCTCCTCTGTTGGATGGGAGGCTGTGTCTGCGTGGGACACGCGAGACACGGTGCCCAGGGCTCGCCCGCTGCCGTGCCCGCCCTGGCTGTGCCGGCTCTGAGCCTTTCTTATGGTTGGGGTGGCCATCCCTCCAGCCCCCCCGCCCCCACCCTTCTCCTCGCAGCTGGCCGCCCGGGTCAGTGCGGTCCTGGCCTCGGCAGCAGGGTCGTGTCCCAGGGGGCCACCCTCTCTCTGGCACACAGGGTGTGGCAGAGTCGTCTCCACCCCTGCCCTGATGTGTGAGTCTGCAGACCAAGCCCCCAGTGCAGGGCGGGGGCAGGCGGGCAGCACGAGGGTCTTAACTACCTGAATGCCCTCTTGCAACTGCCCCAGCTGCAGGGAGACCAGGACTGTGGTTCCCACACTCTGTCACGCATCAGAAAGTTTGTGAGAATGCAGATTCCAGGGCCCTCCTCAGCCGTACTGATTCAGAACTTGTAGGAGAATCTGCATTTCTTTCCCAGGGGGTTCAGACTCAGTGGCCTGTGGGCCAGGCTTCCACCCTGTGCTTGAGCATGAAGGCCTTTAAACTGCTATGTCTGTCCCACTGGTTGTGATTCTTGCATTAGGGATATATTTCTTGGGCTAAAGCATTTATCCCCCGTTGCGGAGCAAATATCGAAACACTTGTATGAACAAGGCTCCTTCAGTCGGGAGTGTTACAATCGCAAATCAAACTACCTTGAGCCCCGTAGAGTGTTACTGGCATAGATAACTGCAAAGTAATGGCTGCAGGTGTGGCTGGATCTAGGTGTTCTCCCGCTGTCAAGAATCAGTCTCCCCATCTTTTCGCTCTGCTTTTGAGTGTGCTGCTTATTCTCCAGTGGGATTTTCTTAGGCAAGGGCGAGATGGCCGTTTGTAGCCACATATAGTTCGAGTCGTGTTCTACCTGCCTTCTTGCCCACTGTTTCAGCAAAGGCCCTGGGACTGGGGTTTCTTCAGTTGTGTGGGGGTCTTGTGACCCTCCCTACACCGATCTCTGTGGCCAAGGGGAAGAAGTAATCTGACTGAGGAAGTCTGGATCCATTCAAGGATGAAGGGTGTGCCAGGTGGCCATAGGTGGGAGGGTCTGTCCCCAAGGGAGCAGGGTGGGGACAGCCAGCCACAGGGACTGATTGCAGTGATGATCCTCTGGGCGGAACAGACCTTCTTCCGTCGGAGGTGCGGGCTCCTCCGAGCAGATGCTGGTTGCCCCAGTTCTGGCCTCAACATGGCACCCTCCCCACCAGCAACACCCTGCTCTGGGAGGGTCCCGGGCCCCTTGGTCTGCTCCTCCTGCCGAAGCCCCCGGGTGCTAGGGGAGAGCTCCAGAGGCAAGAATGGCACCCAGAGAGGCAGATCCAGAAAGAGCCAATGTAGGACGCATAGGCTCCAGTCCAGGATGGACCAGAAGTGCTGCTGAGGGACACAGGCGTCTGCAGCCACCCCTTGTCCCACGGTCTGTGACGTGAGGCCCTCAAAGGGCCATTGGTGGGGGACAAAGAACCACACAGACCCACCTCTTTTCTCAGCCTCTCATCTGTAGAATGGGGATCAAATCCGCCCGCCCGGCCTCTTTTGCTTCAAGTGCTGTGGGCAGTGCCTGGGAGGGCCCCTCGTCTCTAGGACTGGACTGTGGGGTCCCGAGTGCTGGCCCTGATGGGGGCGGGCCAGAAGTAGAGCACAGGTGTCCCCAGCAGCCCCACCGGGACTGGCTCACAGACAGGGTGGACCACAGTGGACGTTCCGCGCGCGGGGCACTGGGCTTCTGGGGCTGGGCCTGGCCCCGGTCTCCCAGCCTGGCCCAGACCACCCCCTCCGCCAGCCCTTCGTGCCCGGGTGCTGGGGTCTACCGGTCTGCCCCTGTAGGCTGACGGGAGGACACAGCAGCCCGTTTCCCGGACAGCATCCGGCCAACTCAGTTAATCTGAACAGAAAACAGCGGGGGAAAATTGTTCCTAGCTTTTCAGCAACTGCACACACATGTGCCTGGCTTGTCTTCGTGTCTGGAGCGTCCTGCCCTGTGGGCCCAAGGCCCTGCAAGAGGCAAGGACGTGCATGCACTGAGCACCTACCGAGGGCAAGGTTGCCAGGAAGTCGGATGCCTCCAGGAGGAGGGGGGGCGGGGGGCAGCACAGCTCCTGGCCCTGCCTCTGTGGGGGGTGGAGGCCAGGGACCCACCCGGAGCCATGCGGCCCTGGCACATCCCTCTGAGGCTCTGCTCCCTCCTCTGTGTCGCGGGGGCAGATGAGGTGCCCCTGTAAGTGCTGCTTGCCCTCTGACTTGAGTAGGTGCCCCGATAGCTTTGTTCCGCCCGCGGGCGCCGGGGGCCTGGACAGAGGAGGGAGGCTTGTGTTGCACCATGGCTTAAACGCCAGACGGGGTTTTGCGAGCCCGTGAGGGTGGAAGAGGCCTTTTGGGAGAGGCCGCTCCAGGTGGCAGGGCCCGCGGGTGCCACGGCAGCAGGGAGGAGGTCAGCCCACCACCCGGTGAGATGCCTGTTTTCTCTCTGAGCCCGTGCATTTCCCATGGCGGGTGCTGCGTGCATGTGTGCAAACACGTGCGTGTGTGCCTGTGCACCGGACCTCCCTGCGAACACAACTCTCCGGCCTGGGCAGTCTGGCTCTCCTTGTCGTCCTGCGCCTGTCTGGCCAGCAGAGACAGAGCGGCTTCTCGCGGGCGCCCCGGAGTCCCCACCGCGTGCAGGTGCCCAGAGCCCGGACCTGTGTCTTCGAGGGAGGCAGCTGCACTGCCACCCAGAGCACCAGGCTGGCCTCCCGGGTTTCCTTTCTGTGTGTGTGGAGAGGGGCCCCAGCTGTGCCGCCGCCGGGCCCACTGGCCCCCAGTGTGCCGCCCCTTTGCCCCGACTTCTTGCTGGGTAGCAGAACTCCCTGCTCTCTGTCCTCCAGGGTTCCTGTCACCGTGGCCCGTAAGAGGGGGGTCTAGACCAGGACCCCCAGGGGCCCTGGCTCTAGGTCCATCCGTGTTTGCCGAGTGCCGCACGAGGCTCCAGGCACGGGGCTGGCAGCTGGCCACAGGCACGCCCCGAGGGACTGAGCCGGGTGTGAAATGAAGACGGCTGGGAACGGCCGTCACACCCTCGCCGTCTGGGATCAGCTCCCATGAACCAGCGTATGAGGGCGCTGCTCTAACGCTCATGTCCTTGCTCCAAACCCAGGAACAAAAACCGCGGTGTCTCTCAAACCCAGAGGCTCAGCGGCTTTGGAGGGTGAGGGTAGGCGGCTGTGTGAGTCCTGGGCTCGTGGGAACGGGAACGAGGCGGAGTGCTCGCGGGTCCGCCGGGGACCGGGTGGGCGCAGTGAGCTTGGGGATGTCCCGTGGTTGCTAGGAGCGCCTGGCAGGGCACACGGGGAAGTGCGCGAGACGGGGGAGTGCGGCGGCCAGCGGTCGGTGTGGCAGCTTCCCCACGGGGCTCGCACCGACAGCTAAATCAGCTCAGATGTTCCCACTCAATTTCCTTTTCTTCGGAAACCACGTGGCTGTGTGACTGTACTTCATTATAAATCTAATTCTGCTGTCTCGCTTGAGCGAGCTCACATCTCGTGTGGACCCCGTCTCAAGTGGCCTAAAGCGGGGGAAACGCAGCCAGGCAAGAGCGCGCGGGGCCGTTAATTCTCAGTCGGCCGGACGCGGCCTGACGGGCTCGCCTTCCCTTCCGGGAGCTTCTCTAGAGCAGCGGGCGCTCGGGCGAGGCCCACCAGCAAAGAGGCACTTGTGTGTTTAGAGGGATGGAAACTGTGATGTTGCAGATGTTCGCGGGTTGTTAACTTGGCTGGATACAAAATCAAGTCACACGTGATAGACCGTGTGCGCCGTCCCCTCCCCCAGGTTCCTCTTGGAGTGTTTAGGGCCCAGGCTCATCCCCGTGGGGAGGGAGAGGCGGCTCTCATGTCCCCCGCTTGGAAGGCAGGGGCCTGCGAAGATGGGCTGCACAGGTCCATGCTGCCTCACATTCCCACATTGGAGGCCTCTGGCGTCAAATGGTGGCCGCAGCTGGCAGACGGTGGGGCCCCAGTCTGATTACATTTCACCTCTAGCCCGGAAGGTGTTATTACACCCTCGGCCTGGCATCCCAGGCACCTGGATGGGTTAAGGTGGACTGAGGACCTGCCTGTGCCCCAACAAGCTCTGTGAGGCGTCTCTGAGCCCCAGTTTCCTCCCCTGTGAAATGGAGCTTGGGTCTGCCCCCTCCCTGCCCTCAGCCACCTGCCTAGGGCACAGAGCAGGGGGCACCCTGGGAAGAGGCAGGTAGGGGCAGGCTCCCAGGGACTGTGGGGACCCCGGGCGCCTGGCCCTGTACTCTCCCAGAGTGACCCCAGAGTGACCCTCCCAGAGTGACCCCAGCTGTCACACTCCTGCCTGGCCAGTGACCCTGGGCCCCTCCAAGACAAGCTGCCGACAGGTGTGGTCGGACCCCAGAAGCTCACACCCCACGGCACCCTCTCTCTGCCTCACCCATGAGATGGAGGGAGTCACCTGACCCACTTCATATGGCTCGGGGATCCTCAGAACAGTGCCCAGCATGTGGGGAGCCCCCAGCAAAGACCAGCACCTGCTGGTACTGTCGTCTGGGCTGGACCCCGACTGCCAGGCCGGGGTCTGCGGGGTGAGCACAGCTGACCTGTGAATGATGAGATGCCCTTCCGCCGGCCCCCCGGCGACTTCCGGGCCTTCGTCATCTGTGGGGGTGGGTGGGGCTGCCCGCTTGGCCCGAAGGCAGAGTGCCCCCGCCCTCCCCACCAGGGTCCTGCACCAGGGGGGCCCTTTCCTGTCCTCACACATACTCTGGGCGGACGTCCTCCGAGAGTGGGTTGTTGTGGGGTCTCGGCCTGGTCACTGACGCTTGAGGAGTTTCCTCCCCAGCCCTGCCTTCAACCTCATTTTGTCAGATGAGCACCCCTCTCCGGGGGAGCTGCCCCCTCGCCCCCTCGGACACCTGTGTGGTGAGTCCATGGCCTTGATGTAAAGTCTCACTTCTGGTGGGAGGCCCCTTGCAGTCACCCTCTGGTGCCTGGGGGAGTGGCTGCACCAGGAGTGAAAGCCAAGGGCCTCCCTCCCCCCCCTCCCCTGCGAGGCCAGGCCCCCTCAAGCCCTCCCATGGCCCTCCCCACTTGCGGCCTCCTTGGGCAGCTTAGATCTGCTCCAAATATGCTCCTGTGGCCAGGAGAGAGGTTTCAGCAGAGCCGGGTCAGAACCCCGGATGGGAAGCACGGAAGGACCCTCCACAGAGGGGCCATGTGTCGGGGATTTGGGGTGGGGGGCACAGAGGGACCAGGAGCGGACCCTTGCCCCAGGCAGGCCACTACCTGACCTCAGCCTACAATGCTTCTTTTCAGTTACATACTTTTGGTAAGAAATAGGCCGTTAGGGGCCCCCCCGGGGGACTCAGTGGGTTGGGCGTCCGATTTTGGCTCAGGTCATGATCTCGCAGTTGACGAGTTGGATCCCCACGTCGGGCTCTGTGCTCAGCGCTCAGAGCCTGGAGCCTGCTTCCGATTCTGTGTCTCCCTCTCTCTCTGCCCCTCCCCTGCGTGTGCTCTCTCTCTCAAAAATAAGTAAAAAACATTTAAAAAAAAGATTAAAAAATTTAGAAGTAGGCCTGTTTGGTCCCAGAGTCCTTGGCCTCCAGGTAATCTCACTGTCGTTGGGTCTGCACCCACACAGCCCAGCGTCTATCCCGGGGGTTGGAACCAGAGGAATTTCCGAGGGAGCCCAGACCCTGGGGTGGCAGGACAGGACGGGAGGTACCTGTGTCCCTGCACCCAGCTCAGTGCGGAGGGCCTCAGCCCACAGTGCAGGGATGAGGCAGAGAGGGCAGTGCTGCCCAAGCCCCAGAATGGGAGGCCAGAGTAGACTCTGTGGAAGCCGTACCCATAGGAGAAGGACAGCCCTCCGGGGCCACCCTGCCCCTCTGAAGGCAGACCCCATCCCTGCCTGCCTGTGGCAGTGCCCAGGGCAGATCTGGGGTACCAGGGAAGGAGCGGGAGCCTTGGGGGCTGCTTCAAGGAAGGGAGGTGCCCAGAGGACTTGCCCGGCCTGGGGGTCCGGCTTCCATGAGGCCCCTCAGAGCCCAGTGAGCCAGTCCCTTCCCTGACTCCCTCCCTGGGTCTGGGCTGAGCAGATGGGGGGCGGAGAGGGGGGAACGTGAGACGGAAGACAGACTTAGCAGTCGGGGTTCTGGGCGTGGCCTGGGCGTGGCCCTACTCCATCTCAGCTGTGTCTCTGGGGGTTCTGGGGTGGCCCGTGCCACAGATACAGACCCCAGGGCTCCGGTGGGCAGGTGCCCTGTCTGAGCACACACACCTCGAGGCTCCCAGCCTGGTGCTGCTTCCGGCCCCCGCCCGGGGCGGGGGGGGGGGGGTCCAGGACCACGGGTCCGAAGGCCTCCAAGGTCACTCTGGGACAGCCAACCGAGGCTCAGAAGATGCCAAGGAGGCCGGTGCTGACAGGAACTCCAGAGGACCCCTCCCCCCTCTGTACGCCATTCTCACCAGCATCACCCACCGAGCCCGGACCTGCATCTTGGTTTCACCAGCACAAGATGGGACAGGTCGGGGACAGAGGTTTGAGAACGAGAGCAGGAGACACACGGTGCGTGTGCTCCAGTAAGAGCCAGTGTGGAGGCCACATGAGCCAAGGCGAAGCGCCCGAACACGGGAGGGGGCTGCCCTGTAGGAGCTCCCGGTATCAGAAAGAGCAGTGGCAGACAGGCGAACGCAGGAGATGCGTTTCAGAGTCTCGAGAAACGGATGTTCCGCCTGGACTTGGGGGCTGGGGTCTTCTCATTCATTTCTCCCTGCCTGTGTCCTCTCCAGCCGCACTGGCCTTCTGCACGCCCCCAGCCCCACGTCCTTCCCACCTCGGGGGCTTGGCTCACCACCTCCCGCCGGGAATGCCCTTCCCCCCTGGCACACGTGCGCCTGCCCAGCCCGGAGGTGGCTTCCTGTGGGGCCCTGCCTGGCCACACTCTCTGAGCCAGCTGTGGAACCCTGAGTGCTCTCTCTCAGCCCCCCGCGAGCAGGCTTGCTTCCCAGCCCCGTGGAGCCGTGGGGCTCCCCGTACACGCTGCAGGGACACAGCCTGCTCACAGTTGCACCCCGGCACCTAGAACAGGGCTCCTGGACGTTTGTTGAATGAATGAATGAATGAACAAATAGCCCCAGAACTGCTCATTAAAGGAAGGAAGGAATTTGAGGAGAGATGAGGCCTTTTCCCTGCTTCCCTGGGGGCAGATCAAGAGCCAACGGATGGCTTGGTGTGGAGGCCGCTGTCAGCCACGGGAGGCCTCCCTGGACCCCGAGGGCGGACATGGGGCGAGGGAGGGCGCTGGGCACCCAAGTCCTGCCCCTGCTCCGGTCCCAGGGCTCTCTCTCTCTGTCCCCCCGAATGTGGGTGTGGTCTCCGTCGGTCTCCTGCCGCCGTGAGGAGGGACAGCCCCCCACAGGGGCTGGGTGAGGAGCAGCTCAGCCTGGATGCCGCCCAGCCGGGAACTTCGCTCGGCGCGATGGTGCTTTGCACACACCTCCCCTGAACTCCCGCACGGCAGCGCCTCCCAGCTTTGTTAATGGAAACCTGGTGATCCGTAACCGTGTGGCAGACATCTGCTCGGGGGTGATGTGGGGGTAATGTACGTATCGGTGATCAATCAGCGGATTTGCAAGAGAGGCATAAAGTCTTTAATTACAACGGCGCTGGGCGAGTCTGCGTGGTGGCAGTGGCATTTGAATAGGCCAGAGCCAGCCCTCACCCCTGCGATGTTGTCTGGTATTAAATGCCACTCACTCTGAGGGCTGGGAGACTTTGGGAAGTCGTGGGGTATCACACGCTGGCAAATTGAAAATGTCCCTTCGCGTTTGAGAACATGATTGATACCCTTTGCGAAACAAACGTTAACACCTCCTGGCGCCCAGACCTCGCCTGCCCGGAGCCACCCTTTTCGCCACCCGGTGGCCGGTGAGCGTCTGCCCCAGACCGCGTGCGCAGGGAGGACACGCTAACCGCCTGTCTGGCCCCCCAGGCGCACCCCCCACCCCCCACCAAGGCTGGACCTTCTTCCAAAATTACCCTGTTTAGGACACAGGAATCTCCTGTTCGTCGTCAGGCTGTGCTCACCGGCACAAAACACAGGAAGAACACGGCTAGAACCCGAAAGATAAAACGCACATCGTCTTCGCTTCATCGGTAGCAGAAAAATACACCTTCGGACGCCGTGTGCCCCCCACTTATGTGTGACGGCACCAGCCGGGCCGCGCCACCGCCCAGGCCGGGTCGACTACCGTTAAAACAGCGCTCTCCGCACAACCGGCAAAGGGCCGTCAATAGCAGGCGTGCACACGGACGACACACACACGCACACACATGCACAGGGCCCTCTGAGCCGCATGAGCCTTAGTGTGGAGGAAGCGTTAGCAGCCCAGCCCCAGAGCCTGCCTGCTCGCCGGGCCCCATCTGTAGCACAGGGAGGGGGAATCACGCGACCGTCAACCAGGGCCGGTGTGCCCGCTCCGGAGACAGCCCCAGACGGGGGGGCCAGCGCTGTGCCCGGTGGGGAGCAGGACCCACTGGTGTCGGGTGCCTCCCCAGGCATGAGATCCGGCAGCAGGCGTGTTTGGAGAGGTGTCCTTGTTCCTCCTTTCCAGAGGGCTCCTTGAGGCAGGGCTCCCCTCCTCCCACGAGGCTGGCAGGCTGCCCCCTTGGCAAGGCCTGGCCAAACGGAGCGAGCGTCGGTGGGCAGGCGGTGGGCGCATCACCACCAGGGGTCATCTCCGGACTCAGGGACCAGGCGTTTCACAACATTTGCAAGCAACGGCCTTCTCCCCTCTTCTCAAAACAATGACGGCAACCCAAGGAGTCTGTACAGGGTGGACAAGTGATGCTGTGGCGGTTTAACGACGTGTCTGAATCGGAAGCAAGCTAGTCCGAGTGAGTCCCTGCGTGGCTCTGTCTCTACCTCCCGCCTGCCTTCCTTTACTGGTCTGGGTTTTTCAGAGTCCGATAAAGCCCGACCATGTAATTCCCAGCTGAGACAGCCAGCCTTCTTGGGCGTGTTTTTGTTGTTTACGGAATTAGCCAATCGTTGTCACCTAGTGGATCAGATTAGGTGTAATCCATACTAATGTTCAAATTAAGTCATGGAAAGCAATTAAGTCTGCAAAAATGGGCTGGTGAAAAATGATAAGGTTGGTCAAATAGTTTCACTGTGCATAATTGTGTTTTTTAAGATGCCCGTCTCCACACGGTAATTAAATCATTTACATTTCAAATGGAGTGTACCCACCTCCAATGCCTGTAATTGTGCACTCCCTAATTGTACAGCTCAAGTGTAGCAGAATCTGTCAGCCGCCTGCTACGTAGCGTCTGCTTTCTTGGGAGACCAGCCGGGCGGAACACGCCCAAATAGGAGCTAACTCCCTGCTCCCGAGAACCAAGAAAAGTGTGCTTCCCCCCATGTTGTCCCAGATTTGGAGCCCCCCCTTGCTCCTCCCGTCTTCCTGCCTTCTTTCCTGTATAAAACAGTGCACGGGATTTCTGAAGCAAGCAATCGTTGGATATTCTGTCCGCAACACGAGATGCGCTTAAACTTCCGATCACATCGTCCGTAACTAACAGGGCCACGGTCAAAAACTCGGGGACGACGTTCATGGGGTCAAGGAATATCTGGTTTCACCGTTTGCACTTTTAGCTCTGGGAAGATGCCCACCCACCTCGCCATCTGCATCCAGAGCTCACGGGCAGCTTCCAGGGTGTGGGGTCTGTGCCGCCAGTTCTCAGAAGACAGAGGGATGAGGTGCTGCCTTGTCTGTGAGTGAGTGTGGCCCCGAACCTGTATTCATATCCCTCAGCGTGGGGCTGCTCCGTGAATCTAGGGCAGGACCCCGTGGGTCTTCCTGCAAGGGAACTTGTGAACGATGAAGCCAGAAGACTGACCTCTTGTCCCTCCGGCCCATGCTGACGTTAGGCGCGGAACCCGAGTCTGCGGAAGTTAGCGGGATGTGGCAAAACCTGGCTTCTTGGCTGCAGGTGGGGCCGAAATCGCCCGGAAGCCCCGGGACCCACCGGGCGCCAGCCCGGCCTCATATCGTCCACAGGTGGAGGTTCATTGGCTGGGCCTCTGGCCGGGGGGTTCTGCCCTCCTGCTGGCCGTAGGGACCCTTGGGCCCCGGGAAAGGGCCCGGCGCGGACAGGATGTAGTCGATGCTGAACTTGATGCCCCTGTGCTCCTCCTTCCCCAGG
>NW_024412447.1:159043-169026 GCF_014898765.1 Herpailurus yagouaroundi | reverse complement strand
GGGGGCGGGGGGCGGGCCTGGGGCTGGCTCGGGGGGCCCCTGCGGCCCCTCCGCACCCCCCGCAGGCGCCTGCCCCGCCCCCTCGCGTTTGGGGCCGCGGCGCCGGCGCCGCCTGCGATAGTTGCCGTTCTCGAAGAGGTCCAGCAGCGACTCGCAGCCGGCCGCCAACGTCCAGTAGTTACCCTTGCCCTTCTCGCGGCCCTCCGTCCGAGGCACCTGCGGGAGAGGGAGGGGCTCCGCGGGGGGGAGGGGCTGGCTCCCGGAGCGCTCCGGCCCGCCCCTCCGGGCGTCTGGCTTCGCCTGGCCTTGGGGTGGGTGGCGCTGCTCACGGGGCAGGTTGGAGGCTGGCTGCTCTACAGTCCGTCCCCGCCCCCGGTCAGGAAGGACTTGGCCCAGGGGTCCCCAGGCCGAGGACACCCAGGGGCCACTCCGGGGAGCGGGGTGGGGGGAGGGGCGATGGGGGCTCACCTTCACGAAGCAGCTGTTGAGGGACAGGTTGTGGCGGATGGAGTTCTGCCAGGCGCGCTGGTTGGCTCGGTAGTAGGGGAACTTGCGCGTGATGAAGTCGTAGATGCCGGACAGGGTCACCCTGCCCGAGGGGCTCTGCTGGATGGCCATGGCGATCAGCGCGATGTAGCTGCAAATAGGGGCGCATGGGGCCACCCGGGGCTGAGGCGGAGGCCGCCCCCAGCGCCTGGAGGCCCCTCTGGCCAGCCTTTCCCTGCGCCAGGGGCCCCTCCAGACGGCGCGCGCCTCTGCCCCCAGGGCGCTTGGGGTTGTTGGGGAGCCTGAACCCTGGAGCTCCTCGCCTCTGCCCAGACCCCAGAAGCTCTCCCTCACACTTGGGAGTTTCTTCAGGGAGGCGGAGAGAGCCTTTCTGGCTACTTCTAAACGTGCAGACGCGTCCCGTCTCCCGGCACTGCCCCGCCCCGAGAAGACAGCCATCCCGCCTCCCAGGCGCGTCCTAGAGAAGAAGGTTGCTGGCCCCCAGGCTCCTACCCCCCCGGCCCCGGGTCACCTGTACGCGGGCCTCGTGAGCCGCTTCTGCTCGTCGGAGCTGCCCACCGGGTAGTCGTCGGCGTCGTAATTGAAACAATTGTAGGGATACTGCGAGCTGTCAAACATCTTGGCGCGCCCGGCACCCGCAGGGGCCACCGTGGCAGTTGCCGCCTCCTCCGTGCCGTCCGCCAGCCCGCCGGGTCTTTGCTGAGGTCCTGCGGGACGCGCGCCAGCCGCGTCTGCACTGTGGGCTGCTCTCCGCCCGAGCGGGGAACCTGGGCTTCTGGGGTCCCCCGCCCGCGCCCACCCCGTTCCCTCGCATCCAATCCCAGCGCGGGGGAGGCCCCAGCCACCGGCAAAGCTGCGGAGGGTTGCGGAGCGGGGCTTTTGGTGACCCTCTGACCGGCCCACGGACCCAGGGAGGAGGGAGCCGCGCGCGCCGGGTGGTCTGACGGGCGGGGCGCCACTCCCGCCTCCCGCCCCTGCCGCTTCGCGTCGCCGCGCTCCGGCTCCCTCCGCTGGGCCCCAGAGTTCCAGGCAGAGTCGCTGGGCAGCCCTCCCACACCACAGTCCCGAGCCGAGCCCGAGCTGGGGCTCCTCGCGGGCTGCCTGCACTGGTGGACGTCTCCTCAGAGCTCCCGGGTCTGTGTGCCCTGGGCGCGTAGGGGGACCCCTAGGCTCCTCCCGGGAGCCGATCACCAGAGTGGACTCTTGGGTTGCCAGAGCCAGGAGCCAGGCCACGGAGAGGGTGAGAGTGTCGCTGCCCTCCAGCACCCGGCCGGCCGGCCTCCTTCTGCCCCAGGCAGCAGGTCCAGGCAGGGTAGTTTGGGTCCAGCTGGCGCGTCCCTGTCTGGAGCACTGGGTCACAGCCAGGTCAGAGACGTGGGGTCCAGCATTTCCTCCAAGACCCCGTGTCCCAGCGGCACCGTCTCTCCCTGCGCACAAGGGTGCCTTCTGCGGGGGGCCCAGCAAGGGGTTCGGGCCTGTGCTATGAGGGAGCCCCTGAGCGCTGGGTGCCCAGAGCTTGCGGTCCTGGGAGCACACTTCACAGCTAAGCCAGCGCTTCAGCTCCAGAGTCGTGATTCGTGCACAAAAGAAGACAAGGTGTGGGAACTTTAGGGGGGAAAAACGAGGTGGTATCTTGGTGGGCTTGGTGGGGGGGTGGGGTATGGGGTGTTCTCAGTGGACGTGGACTGCCACCAGAGGCATTTCTGTGAAAACTCCGCAGAGTTCTGCATTGGCCCATGTCTGCGAACCTGCCTGAGGCCAGGAAGCGTGGAGTCTTCATCCAGAAAATCCTCCCTTCAAAGCAGACTTTTAGCTCGGAAATGACCTGTGTTCCGTCTGGCCGGTGGGCGCCATGAGGGCCCCTGCTGCCCCTGGCGAAGAGGGGCGGGCAGGCCTGCGAGGTGCAGCTGGTCCCCCAGCGCACCCAGGGGGCTGTGCCCTCGCGCCTCCTAGCTTTGGTGCCACGGCTGGCTTCTGCTTGGGATGGGAAGCAAGCCTGGGGCTCAAACACGTTCGATGGCTCCGCGTCGTCCTATCAGACGTCAGAATTACAGACGCTGGGCTGCGGGAGCACAAGAGGGCACAGCCCCTCCTGAGAACGTTTCGGCAGTTTGTTAAAACACGAAAGTGACCGCAGTCTTAGCTGGCGATTACAGTCTGAGCATTTATCCCAGAGACATGGAAACTGAGATTTGCACAAACACCTGTACACACATGTTCACAGCAGCTCTTTGTGTCACACCCCCGCACGTCCTCGGACAGGGAAGTGGTTACACAGGCTGCGGTCCCTCCACGCCACAGGGCCCCTCAGCCAAGCAGCCTGCCGTTGACACAGCAACAGCCTGGAAAGGTCTCCAGCTGAGCGCACAAGCCAGTCTGAAGGGCTCACAGACTACATGCTGCCGTTTATACGACGAAATGGAGAAACGGAGAACAGATAGTGGTTTCCAGAAGGGCTGGGGGGGGGGGGGGGCGGGTGCAGGCAGGAGAGAGGGGCCCCTGTGGCCTTGACACGCTGTGCGGGTCCTGACTGTGTCAGTGTGGGGGCCTTGGTTATGGGATTGTGCCTGGAGTTCTCCAAGATGTCACCGTAGGGGGAACCGGGTGAAAGGTCCATGGGATCTCTGTTTTATTTCTTGTGACATGTGGAATCTACAATTATCTCAAAATAAAAAGTTTGACTACATAACCCTGCAGTGGTCCTGGAGACCCTCTGCCTACCCTCCCACCCCCACTATCATCACGGCGCTGAGGCCCGAAGGGGCCACCCGTGAGGAGCAAACTCGAGACAGAGCGGTCACCAGTGGGTGCCAAAGACAGGGACTCCCATCGCCCCTGCCCGGCTGGGGCTTTTCTCTGCTGAATCCCCGAGTCTAGGCGTGCCCCCTGCCAGCCCTGTTCTCGTCTTTGTCCTTCCCTCCCTCCCTCCTGTCAGGCTCGGGCGCATTCTCAGCTGGGTTCTGAGACTTGCTCTCCCGGGAGCCCCACGGTCAGGCAGGAGCAGTGGACACAGACGAGGTAGCAGCTGGCAGAGCTCCAGGCCTGCCCCGTCCCGGCCAGCGAGGTCAGCCAGCAGCAGGGAACCTGCTCACTGGGGCTTACACTAAGGACCTTGAAGCCTTTGTCACACATATGATGGACAAGCACGCATCAACGGTGGCCACTTCAGTCCAGCCTTCCAAATCTCAGCGACTGACTCCTGTGGCCACCGCAAACCCTAACTTCACAAGGGGTGTGTGTGTGGGGGTCCCTGAGCTGGAGGAACCCAGAACCCCCATGTTCCTCCCCTTTTGCCTCACCTCTCGTGGGGAGCCGTCTCCTCCAGGCTGGGGCCACACACCTAGCCCTTTACGCACCCATGTGTGCTGGCCCATCCTCTGAAAACGATCCTTTCCCCCCGGAAGGCCACATCCCAGCCTGTAGAGAAACAGATGACAAGGATCCCAGGCCCACAGCTGCTTAAGAGCAGAGCCCGAGTTTGAAACCAGTTGGAACTCAAGAGCTGGCATTCTCAAAGACCCACGCTCTCTCTGTGTGTCACTTCCGGGACCTGATGCAGAACGGCGTCAGAATAGCATGACGTGGTGTGGCCGTCCTTCCCAGCTGCCGTCCGGGCTCCTTCACGTGGAGTGTGATTTGGTCCCAGACCGTCCTGGCGGGATGCTGCGACCCGTGTAAAATGGGCAGACCCGCTCGACCGGTTGGCCGGTTCTGGTGGAGTCTGTGTTTGGAGGTGCAAACCAGATCACCCTTCCGCGTCTGTGGGTCTGAGACGTTGTCTGGGCTCATAGTCTGGTTCTGGCTCATCCCTTGGGATCCAGGGGCCAGCATCCCAGTCACCCGCCAGATGCTTTGAAACCCACCAGTGAGGACGAGCAGTCCATTTGAGCTCGCCAGACACAGAAGCCACCACCAAGGAGAGCACAGTTCTCAGAGCAACCAGCTGAACCTGCCTTCAGTCTGACGCCTCCCACGAGAAGCTAAGCCAGACATGGCCACCTGTTTCGTTTGGGCCCGTACATGCATATAAATGCCCAGCGGTCACAAGGACCAAAGTTTTCTCACCAACTCTCGTGGGCCAGGACTGCTCTGAGTTCTCTGTGTATCCACTCACTCAATCCGTTCACGACTCTGCGTGGACTGGCACGTGGCCTGGTCAGGGCATCAGTCGTGCCTTTCACCTCTCTCAAAAAAAGACGCGGAACGAGTCGCCCTACGCCGACAACATTGGTGATCTCTGGGGAGAGAACCAGCCATAGAAGCTTAGTTTCGACAAGTTCCGTGCGTTTCTGGCGTAATAAACGTACTACGTGAATTCACGTTGATCACTGTTTCTATTCTTGTGGAACCAGTTGTCACGAACTGCGTGGCTTCACTCGCCCCCCGCTTGCCAGTGAGACTGCCGAGTCACGGCTGTTTCTGGGCGGTCACAGAACCAAGGTTCCAGGGAAACGGGCCTGTCTGAGGGCAGAGCACCTGCTCACCTGGGCACAGCGGCCCTCCCCGCTCTGGCCGGCAGGGGGCGCGGCGGCAGGTGTCCGTCTGGTCAGGGAGCCGCCTGGAAAGGGAGAAGCCTGCAGGGTCCCTCCCCTCACCTCCACTGAGGTGCTGGGAGACCCCCGTCTTGGACTTTCCTCCTGAGGTCGCAGGGGGCAGGCGGGGAGTCTTTGGAGCATTAAAGGAACGACATGCGTTGTTGGTCGATTGCGTAGAAAGTACTGGTTGGTCAGTTAGGAAATTTTCTAACAGATTTGGGGGTCTTAGAATTCTGAAACACGTGCTTGACTTACTTGAAAATTAACTTAGTTATTCGGGGCCTGGCAGTGAGAAGGAAGGGTTCTCTGATCTTGAGCCAAAACGTCCTGAAAGTACTACTCAACGATAGTAACATCAGCAGCAAACGTGGACCAGCAACGTCCTAAGATTTTTTTTTTTACATATATTAACTGACTTACTTCTCAGGACGGACCCTCGAGTAACCCTCCTGGCCATTCCTGGCTCACAGTGTCCCCCCACGTCACACTATCTGTGTGTGGTGGGGAGGGGGTTTGAACCCAGGCCCTCCAGGTAGGTGACAGCAACTGCGGGTGTCAGAAGGCGGCCTGGGGCACGCCCACACGTGTGTCCAGGGGGCTGTGGGAGGACACGGAATGGGAGTGTGCAGGGAACCTGGGGGCACCAGCCGCGGGAACCCTGTCCGAGACCAGCGTTAGCGCCTCGGTGGGCCTCACCGCCACACCCAGAGTGGCAACGCAGTGCTTGATAAACGCGTATTTGGAGCAGAGGGAAAGAGGATGGGGAGGGGGAGGGGAACACAGGGCTTTCAGAGGGGCTCCGGAGCATCTCGTTACAGCTTGCTCATGATTGCAAGTTGTTACAGAAAGTTTAAAAGATAGAGAAAGGTATGAAAATAAAAATCACGTGCTGGAACATATCCTTTCGATTTCGGAAGGCGGGAACCATACCAACACGTAGTATTCTTCAAGAATTTGATTTTTCACGGTAAAGAGTGTTGAATGTGGGGCGCCTGGGTGGGTCAGTCGGTTGAGCGTCCGACTTCGGCTCAGGTCACGATCTCACGGTTTGTGGGTTCGAGCCCCGCGTTGGGCTCTGTGCCGACGGCTCGGAGCCTGGAGCCTGCTTGGGATTCTGTCTCCTCCTCTCTCTGCCCCTCCCCATGTGCGCTCTGTTTCTCTGTCTCTCAAAAATAAATAAATGTAAAAAAAAAAATTAAAAGAATGTTGAATGTGTCAGAATTCGCGTATAAGGCACATTTTAAACGCAAATAATTTCAGGAGCCTCACTCTGTGGATCCTCCAATGTGTGCCTATAGATCTATTCCTGCTAAGTTTCCTTAAAAATCAGGTGCCAACCTGAAAGGGCAGAATCTGCCTTCAAGGCTTGCTCCTGCTCAGCTGGTGGTGGTGGGGTGCGTGCCACGTTCCTGACCTTGTGAGAAGTTCTCCGACACGGCACGCACACGGCAGCTTGCACTGTTTTCTGAGTGGCTGTGCTGGAGCCCCCTGGAGCCAGGAGGGGGGGATTTGGTTTTTTTGCTCCCAGCTTCCAGTGGGTGATGCATGGACCCTGGAACCCCACACTTTAGCCAAAGAAAGAACATAGCTAATTCCATAAATCCTGCCCCCAAAGGGGGAGGGTGTGCCTCACGCTCGCTCCTGCCCACGGAGAGCCCCTCTGTGATGGCTCAGGAAGTGCCTTGTGTCGCTTCCCACTGGCTGGCTAGGGTCACCGCTGTCCTCCAACCATTGCAGCCGGGGGATTGCATTTCTTGCCCTGGAAATGCCAGCCCTGGTGCCTGGAAGCAAGGTCAGATCTGCTCAGGTCACAGGACGGAGGCTCACAAGGGGACCACTCCCTACGGAGGAGCCACAGGTCCGGTAGAACGAAGGAAGGCCTGCCTCTGACCGTGAGGCTGCCAGCAGGCTGCAGGCATATTGCAGAGTGTGCTGTGGTGGAGAACAGACTGTCCTACGTTTTGCTCATTGCAAGGACGTATGCAGTAGCTCACTAGAAACAGGGATAGCTAGCTACGAGTAGAAATGTAGACAGGGTGAGCCCCTCTGCTCCTGACAAGCCAGCTTTGAGCAACTGTGCATAGATGGAAAAGTTTTTGCAATTAATGTAAAAGTTTTGACACAGTGTATTTTGTTATCTACGCTGCGTGATAAACCACTCCAGACTTAGTGGGTTAAGCTAACAAACATCTGACGTCTTGCAGGGTTTCTGAGAGTCAAATCTGCTGTGGCTTAGCTGACTGGTTTCACTCGGGGTCTCTCATGAGGCTGCAGTCAAGGTGTCACCCAGGGTTGTGTCGTCTGAAGGCTCTTTGGGGCTCCCGTTCCAAGAAGACTCCCCCATGCCTGCTGTCTGGTGCCAGCTGCTGGCAGGGGTGGGGGTGGGGCGCTCAGGTCCTCACCACGCAGGCCTCTCCATCAAGCCACTCCCAACAAGGCGGGTAACTTCCCCTGCACAGGAGATCTGAGAGAAGGAGAGGCAGAAGCCTAGTGTCTTCTGTATCCTAGTTTTGGAAGTGACCTGTATTCTACTGGCCTCTCAGACCAACCTGGGTGCCACCTTGGGGGGGGGTGCCCACAGGGGCGTGAACAGCAGGAGGCGTGGACCACACGGTGCCCACACGGGGGCTGCTACTACCATGAGAAGTGGGAACCCTTGACTCCAGCAGCGGGGATGCCGTGGTGTAGAGAATCAGCAAGTGCTGAGGACCCAGCCGGTGGGTGCCAGGGCTCAGTGTGGGAGAGGGAGGTGCCTTGGAGGAATGTTACAAGTTCAGTGCACAAGACAAGTGGGGGGCCGGGGGGAGGTTGGTGGGGACTGAACCACACGACGTTGCTCATCTGAAATGTTCAGTGAGGACTTACTATGTGCTGGGAGCCAGGCGGAGCAGAAAGCAATCCCAGCCTAGTGGGGGAGTAGATGGTCTCCATTCCCAGCCCAGTGGGGGAGCAGGGAGTCTCAAAAAGAGGGAGGAGCCCTGTGACAGGACATACTGAGGCACTGGGGAGAAGGACCAGGGCACTCCCCTCCACCGATGGAATGTTTGAACAGCGCTCAGAATAGGAATGAACAGCATCAAAATTGGCAAAGATGAAGTCAAGCCTTCACTTTTTGCAGATGACATACTATACATGGAAAATCCGATAGACTCCACCAAAAGTCTGCTAGAACTGATACACAAATTCAGCAAAGTTGCAGGATACAAAATCAATGTACAGAAATCAGTTGCATTCTTATACACTAACAACGAAGCAACAGAAAGACAAATAAAGAAACTGATCCCATTCACAATTGCACCAAGAAGCATAAAATACCTGGGAATAAATCTAACCAAAGATGTACAAGATCTGTATGCTGAAAACTATAGAAAGCTTATGAAGGTAATTGAAGATATAAAGAAATGGAAAGACATTCCCTGCTCATGGATTGGAAGAATAAATATTGTCAAAATGTCAATACTACCCAAAGCTATCTACACATTCAATGCAATCCCAATCCAAATCGCACCAGCATTCTTCTCGAAACGAGAACAAGCAATCCTAAAATTCATATGGAACCACAAAAGGCCCCGAAGAGCCAAAGTAATTTTGAAGAAGAAGACCAAAGCAGGAGGCATCACAATCCCAGACTTTAGCGTCTCCTACAAAGCTGTAATCATCAAGACAGCATGGTATTGGCACAAAAACAGACACATAGACCAATGGAATAGAATAGAAACCCCAGAACTAGACCCACAAACGTATGGCCAACTCATCTTTGACAAAGCAGGAAAGAACATCCAATGGAAAAAAGACAGTCTCTTTAACAAATGGTGCTGGGAGAACTGGACAGCAACATGCAGAAGGTTGAAACTAGACCACTTTCTCACACCATTCACAAAAATAAACTCAAAATGGATAAAGGACCTGAATGTGAGACAGGAAACCATCAAAACCTTAGAGGAGAAAGCAGGAAGAGACCTCTCTGACGTCAGCCGTAACAATCTCTTACTCGACACATCCCCAAAGGCAAGGGAATTAAAAGCAAAAATGAATTACTGGGACCTTATGAAGATAAAAAGCTTCTGCACAGCAAAGGAAACCACCAACAAAACGAAAAGGCAACCAACGGAATGGGAAAAGATATTTGCAAATGACATATCAGACAAAGGGCTAGTATCCAAAATCTATAAAGAGCTCACCAAACTCCACACCCGAAAAACAAATAACCCAGTGAAGAAATGGGCAGAAAACATGAATAGACGCTTCTCTAAAGAAGACATCCAGATGGCCAACAGGCACATGAAAAGATGTTCAACATCGCTCCTTATCAGGGAAATACAAATCAAAACCACACTCAGGTATCACCTCACGCCAGTCAGAGTGGCCAAAATGAACAAATCAGGAGACTATAGATGCTGGAGAGGATGTGGAGAAACGGGAACCCTCTTGCACTGTTGGTGGGAATGCAAATTGGTGCAGCCGCTCTGGAAAGCAGTGTGGAGGTTCCTCAGAAAATTAAAAATAGACCTACCCTATGACCAGCAGTAGCACTGCTAGGAATTTACCCAAGGGATATGGGAGTACTGATGCATAGGGACACTTGTACCCCAATGTTTATAGCAGCACTCTCAACAATAGCCAAATTATGGAAAGAGCCTAAATGTCCATCAACTGATGAATGGATAAAGAAATTGGAGTTTGTATACACAATGGAGTACTACGTGGCAATGAGAAAGAATGAAATATGGCCTTTCGTAGCAACGTGGATGAAACTGGAGAGTGTTATGCTAAGTGAAATAAGTCATACAGAGAAAGACAGATACCGCATGTTTTCACTGTTAGGTGGATCCTGAGAAACTTAACAGAAACCCATGGGGGAGAGGAAGAAAAAAAAAAAAAGGAGGTTAGAGTGGGAGAGAGCCAAAGCATAAGAGACTGTTAAAAGCTGAGAACAAACTG
>NW_024412447.1:154349-158643 GCF_014898765.1 Herpailurus yagouaroundi | reverse complement strand
AAAAAAAAAAGAGGTTAGAGTGGGAGAGAGCCAAAGCATAAGAGACTCTTAAAAACTGAGAACAAACTGAGGGTTGATGGGGGGTGGGAGGGAGGGGAGGGTGGGTGATGGGTATTGAGGAGGGCACCTTTTGGGATGAGCACTGGGTGTTGTATGGAAACCAATTTGACAATAAATTTCATATATTGAAAAAAAAAGAATAGGAATGAACAAAAATATGGTTGGTGTGGGGCAGAGAGCGCTAGGCTGGGAGGCTGTGCAAAAGCCCTGTGGCACCATGGAGGTGGTGCGTCCATAGCTTCCACTGCCCTCCCCATGAGCCCCAGACTTCTTCTGTGTTGAAGAGAGTGTCTGTATGTGTTTACTGGTGCACAGAACTTGCACTCAATTCTCGGTGAGGATAATTCATCCATTCGGGGGTAGTTTTTGAGTGGCAGGCACCGTACCGATCCTCCTGGGACAATGAAGAGGCCCCTTGCCCAGGGCCACCGAGTCCTGGTCGCTGTAGGAGAGGCGGGCCTGGTTGGTGCTCAGGCAGCTGGCTGAGGACCCACCTGCCAGGCAGATGAGCGTCCCCACGGCCCCTCCGCTCTGAGGCCCTGGATTGCGGTCACTGCCTTTTAGAGCGGGTCTTGCTGTTCGCGGGCTCTCCTCCAGGTGGTGCAAGTGGACCAGGCATGGGGAGTGTCCTTGGTGCAGGCCTCCCCAGGCCTTTCCTGGGGCCTTTCCCAAACGATGGTGACCCCGGGACATATCTGGCCACGGCGGCCAGTGGTGGGGAGTTGTCTCCTACCGCAGGCTAGCCTGGTCGGGGCCCCGCACCTGCTGTACCCCATCCGGTCTGACCTGCGGTTGGCCTCTTTAAAGGTTTCAGCCCACTGTTCCCGTTCAGACCGCCAGGCCAGGAGCTGTCCTCACCCCACTGAGACGGAGTGGACACCGTACCCAGTTCCCAGGCGGGCAGCTGCCAGCGGGCTCTGAGCCCCCTCCTTCCCAGGGCCAGCTGCAAGCAGAGTGGGGAGAGCCCTCTGCGCACGTGGGGCCCTCCTCGCGACGTGGGGACTCTGGGGTCAGAGGCGTGTCGTCCTTCACCGCCCACCACAGCCCACACTCAGGCGGAGGCTGCTCGAGGCCTCCTCTGCTCGCCTCTTCTGTTAAGGTCCCTCTGGGAGGGGTGTCCCTCAGGGACACGTGGAGGAGTTTCCCTGGGAGACTGGCCAGGGTGTGGGAGGGACGTGTGAGGGCAGGTGGGAGCCCCTTGGGCGAGGCACTGTGGCCGGGCCACCTGGGCGCTGGGTACTGTGTTCACCCTGTCCCAGTGGGGTGAGGACAGCTCCTCTGCCTGGGGGCTTGGCCTTTGGGGCTCTGGCCCCAGGGGTCTGTGCATTTAGCTTACTCCCAGGTGACCGGGTGCCAGGTACACTGTGGGGGCCACCAGGGAGGGGGAGGAGTCCTGCAGCCCATGAGGCTCCTTTGTCACCCTTCTGTGGGCCATGGGGGTGTCCTTTGCTGTTCGTGCATCTCAGGCTTCTGGATGGGGGGGCCTGGAAACAAGAGGGGGTCCACCCACCTGCACTACCAAGCCCCACTGCAGCCATGTTGTCCCCTCGTGAGGGTCCCTCGTTACACAGTGGTTTCCTTGTTTATTTACTTCCTTTAATTTGGGTAGTGGTCCGAGCCCAGAGCCTGCGGCCTCTGTCTGGGTGCCTCCCCACCCCCCGCCTCCCGCCTGCCCCTCACTTCTCCAGAATGAGTCGCCCGCACTTTCTCCTGGGCCCCTCTTGAAATTTCTGTCCAGTCTGTGGACCAGGCAGGCTGGGTGACGCCCCCAGGAGACCCGACTTGCACCAAGAGGAGTTTTGTGGAAAGCCCTTTTTCTTCATTTTGTTCGGGACCGGCTCCCTCTGCCCCCGCCTCTCTCCACCCCACGAGGTTTCATAGGAGTCCCGGGGCAGGCCGGTCTGGGTGTGGGTCTGTGTTCTCTCTCAGCAGCTGACGGTGTGTAGGGGCGAGGTGTGGTCTGAGTTTAAAGACAGAAAGAGGGTCTCCTGCGTCTAAGGGTCTGGCCGATCCAGGCCCCGAACACCTCTCGCTCACCGTGTCGGATTCAAGAAAGTCATTTCTCCGGTCGGGGACTCCGTTGTGACAGCTGTAAAATGGCATAGTTGGGCGGGGGGTTCTCTCGGGCGGTGCTGACCCTACGGCCTCCTGGCCCGCAGCCCAGCCTCTGACCCCACCTCCTCCCCCTGTATCTTCACCCGCATTCCGGACGTGTGCCAAAGAAGCTGATGGGCGCACCTTACGAAGCCTTGCGTAACCCCACCATCAGGCCGCACAGAACAGCAGAGCCTGCTCCTTCCCTCCTGCTCCCACCACCGCGTCCCTGAGGAATCCCGCCCGTTTCCCTGGATGTGCTCGCTTCCATTTTTGTGTTACCTCCGTGCTTGACAGGCTTATGTTAAACTTTATATTTTAAGTTTCACCTAACACCTGTCGACTTTGCGTCTTGCAGAGAGGGCTTAGCGCTCAGACCACGTCCTCCCCGGCCCCGGCCCGCCTCGGTCATACCACCTGTGCTTTCTTTGGAACAATAATGTGGGGCATGTCTGTAAATACCGTCCAGAGCTGAGTCGTGAGTTCCCGTAATTGTACATCCTCTCCCGAGGAGCTGATCCTCTGGACACAATGGCCTTTCCTGTCTGCCTGGTTCCCGGAAGGTGCTCGTCACCGGCTGGGCTGTGCTGTTGTCTCTTCTGGTTCCTCGAAACAACCGAAGAGCTGGTTCCTCGTTGTTCCACGTCTTCCTGGACACGGCCCTCCCGCCCCCGTTCTGCCCACCGATCCAGGCTGGCGTCCCTCCCTGTTCCTGCTTCCCCCCCCCGACTTGATTTTCCTCCTGGTCTGCTGGCGCGTCCTCCTGGGCACAGGCTGTTCAGGGCCCGTGTCCTCACCCAGGCCCAGTAGGCTCCTCGGTGGGCGGTCGGCCTGCTGGGCCGTTGAGGGAATGTGGCTTCTGGTGGCGTGCCCGTCGTATCCCAGTGGCTGAGCCTTGGGAAAGTGCTTCCCTGTGTCGCGGGGACGAGGAGCCTCCTTTCTGCCTGAGACGCCCTCTTCCCAAGTGGCCTCGGCCTTCGGACTTGTGCGTCGGCTTCGCACTGGCCGATTTTAACAAGGACCCTTCTGAGTCAGTTTAGTGAGAGCCTCGCCCTGGATGTCGGATCGGGTCCCCATCCCCCAGGGGGTGTCTGGTCCCCCCGGCCCGCTTCAGCAAGAATCCTGACCCCGTGCCTCCTTAGTAATTTCCAGCCCACTGACCCCCTGCTCTGTGGCTGCAAATCCCCTCTTTGTCACGCCGTGTCCTGAGCTGAGCCTGGGTGAACAGGGACGTCCCCGTGCCCACAGTCTGCTCTCACTGCCAAGCCTGCGCTGGGCTTTCTCTGACGCACCCGCACGTTCTGGTTCCAGTGATGCTGCCTGGCTTTTGAAGGGCGGCAGATTGTGTCACCCCGAGATGGGCCTCTTTGGCGTGAGGATTGTTTCGAGCTGGTTGTTTTGAGAGTCAGCAGACACAGGAGATACTCTGGAGTGGAGTGGAACCTACCCGTTTGCCGGGGACGTTCGCGCTGAGAAGCGGAACCCCCACGTGCAAGGGTGTGCCCCGTCCTGGACCAAGAGGAGTCCGGGCCACAGAGACGGGCCCAGACCTGAATCTGTGTGACAACCGCACACTCACTCTTTCTGGTCACCTTTTTCCTTCTGTCTTTGCTCAGGAAACTCCAAAAGACCTGGGGGTTCTGTGTTGGGGCCCAAGAAAAACGACCAAAAGTGTATTTCCTGTTATGCCACAGGCGCCCCGGGAGCCCCACCTACCAGGCAGCTTACGCACGGGCTCTTAGAGCAGGTGCGGCTCCTGGTGGGGTCCCCTGCTGGCCTGCAGGTGGCTGTCTCCTGCCTGTCCCCACGTGGCCTGTCCTCTGCTTGTGCGGGGATGAAGACTCCCCTCCTCTTACGAGGAGGCCAGTCCTAGCAGATTGGGGCCCCAGCTCTTGACCTCACTCAACCGTATTGCCCCCTTAAAGGTCCATCTCCAAATGCACTTACAGTGGGGGTCAGGTCTCCACCCAGGAACTTGGGAGCAGGGTCTTTCCTACCTCTGTCCCTTCCCCATCTGTCCCTGTCTGGAGTTTGTGCCTTACGCACGGGTCGGTCACCTCTGGTGATGTCCCTGGGTCACCAGCGGGTCCTGCAGAAGCCGCCTGGCCAACTGTACTGGACCAATGGTGGTTGGACGGGG
>NW_024412447.1:130438-154249 GCF_014898765.1 Herpailurus yagouaroundi | reverse complement strand
GGGGGGTGCTGGAGCCGTGTGCAGCACCGACTGGCCCTGAGTCAGAGGCCACGACACCAGCACTCCGTTGCCTTGGGGAGGCCTGGGGTGGGGGGGACGCACCGTCCGGGCCACGGAGCTGTCTGCTCCCTCTCGTGGAACCACGGCAGGCCCTCCTGGGCACTCTACTCCTCCCCACGTGGCAGGGACAGGGACCGAAGCGGGAGACCGGAGAAGGGTGGCCGTCAGGGCCAGAGGTACGCGGGTGCCGGCCATCGGGCGAGCGCCGGGCTGGAAGCCTGTGCGAGGCAGGGAGCGGGAGCCCCGTCCCCCGTTTACTTCCTTGCAGCCTAAGGCTCTTTTGTAGCTGGGCTGTGGGCAGGCCTCCCGCACCTGAGCGCGGCCCGGATGGGCTCAGGGACGTGGAGGAGCCCTCCTGCCCCTCGGTGAACAGCTGGCCGTTCTGGGAACCTGAGCTGACTTTGGGGCCCGGTGTCAGACCCTCACGGAGCCTCAGTTTCCCCATCTGTGAAACGAGAAAAAGAAAATCGACCTTGCCATGTTGCTTTAGAGACCAGTAACGGTTCATTTCGGCTGCTTTGCAAGGTGCCGAGCACACGGAAAGTGATGGTCCTGGGGCAGCAGTGGGGCTGGGAGCATAAGAGGGGGTGCCCAGGAGGCACTGGGGGCTCTGATTTCCAGCGCCCTCTGCTCCCAGGCGTTCTCATGCTGCAGGGTTTACGTGAGCCCTCGGTGGCGTGCTCTCCTTGGAAGCCTCGGGGCTGGCCTGTCACAGCGCCCTCTGCCCTCACGGTGCTGCACACAGAGAAGGTCTGGGGAGCCTCCAGGCGGGCTCCCGGGGGAGGATTCAGGCCCCGCGGCCAGCAGTGCGGGGCAAACGTGGTGTGCCCACAGGTGCCAGTGCCGTGTAGATGTGATGCCACCCTCTGGGACCAGCCCGTGTCTTCGGGGACCCCCTCCCAGCTTTGTCAGTGCCTGCCACGGCAGGAGTGGGATGGGCGGTTGTCCCCGGGCCCACGCCTCCTGCTTGCCTACGGGCCTCTCTTCCCAGTCACGGCGCCAGGCCACCCCTGGGCGCTCCCAGCTCCAGGACTGACTTCTGTGGACGGTGGGCGGGCAGGCAGCCGAGCTCAGGGTGTGGGGACCTGGACCCCAATACACATTTGCTGTATTTTTATTGCACTTTTACCACATTGCAATCTATTCCACAAAAATGCTGCAAAATTAAGCCTGTTGCTGAGCCCCGCGGAGGGGCCCGTGTGACGTATTTACACAACCATCAGAGCAAAGTCAGAACAGCAGCAGCACCCTCAGCGGCCGGGGAGCGTCCCCGGGGCTGCCGAGCGGCTCTGAGAAATGGAAGACGTGGTCATTTACGTCACTCTGGAGCCAGGAGTCTGTCGACCAGCCCGTGGTTCCATCAGGAGCCCCCCGGGCACCGAGATGGGACGGTCGGCCGTCCGGCTGCAGGGCCCCCAGGAAGGAGGGGAGGCGGGAGTTTATTTCAAGTTAGGTCCAGATGTGAGCAAACTTGGTGGGAGAGGCCAGCCCCGTGGGCTCTGCCCCCTCGTGTGCATTTGGTAGCTGGGCTGGCGTCCGTGGGTGTGGGCGTCGCTCTCTGTCTATGCACATACACGCCACGTATAAATACAAAATAGTACATAAACGCTTCCTTTCCATACAAAAAAGGTGGGTCGCCCCCGCCGCCAGGCCGCCTCCGTCCGTGAGCACAGAGCGCCCGCTCCCCAACCTCCTCCGGTCTCGAGGACGAATACGACGTGTCCTGTCGGACCCACCGCCGAAGGTTCCCGGACTCTGGGAGTGGCCTGTCTGTTCCCAAAGTCACTGAACGCAGGGTGTGGACGCACGTGTCCCTCCTCCGTGGCAGGCCGGCGGCTCTCGGTCACTACCTGCGGGGGGGGACTCTGTGCTCAGGGCCCAGGTCGTCCTCCAGCACGCTGTGCGGCCCGTCCTTCTCCACACAGTCCCTGACGGCCTGCAGCACGATGCGGAGCCTCCGGTCCAGGGCCTCCAGGTGAGGCTGGTACAGGACGGGGGCCACGCGGTCCTTGCTCAGGGACTCTGCCATCAACAGGCTCAGCCTGTACTCCTCCTTGGCCAGGAGCTGCAGCCGCAGGTAGGTGGACTTCCTGACCCTGCAGGGGAGAGGGAGGTCAGGCGCCAGCTCGCAGGAGGCGGTGCCCGGCCTCTAAGGACTGGGCGCGGGGCGCTGGGGCAGGACGAGGGACCGCGTCGGCCCCGAGCGGGGAGGCCACGGGTTGGTCCTTGGCCTGCCTAGGCCCCTGCGTGCCAGAGGCGCCACGGTGAGGGTCCCGCCTGGCAGAGCAGGGGGCCACGTGAGGCCTGGCAGTACACGGGCAGACGCGGGGCGGGGAGGGACGGCCTGACCCCCCGGGAGACAGCGCTCGGCTCCGCGGCACACGCCTGCCTGGGCCGGGCAGACCCAGTGCGCCTCGCAGACTGCTGTCCCTGCCCTGACAGGAGGATCCGGTGGGGAGCCCCGAAGAGGGTGGCAGAGAGGGCTGGGGACGGGACCCCTGTCCGGGCGCCAGTGTCTTCAGCCGTAAGATGGGCCGTTATGGGGTCTGTGGGCTGTGTGCTGGGAAGGGCCTCGGGGCTCTGGCCTGCATGCTGCAGGGACTGGGGGGTTTCTGCTTAGCCTGGGGACGGGCCGGGGCTCCCTAGGGGGCAGGGAGTGGAGGCCTTACCTGCAGCATTGCTGTAAAGGCACCAGAATGGACAGCTCATCGTGGGAATATTTTCCAAACCTGCCCAAAGAAGAGGAGAATTGTCCAGGGTGTCGCCTGCGTGCCGAGGGTACCACAGAGCAGCCCCGGGGACACCCAGGGCCCTGGAATGAGCACCTCACGCGTGCCCTGCTGGGACGCCAGGGCCGTGTGGCCCGGCCCCCGCTGTCCCCGGCACTGGACGCAGGGCCTGGGATGAGGGAGGTCCTGGAAGGTAGCTTAGCCTTCTGGCCGCTGCGTGGGGCAGGAGCTCATAAACGCAGGGTCCTAGGCAGGCGGGGTGGAGAAGGCAGTCGGTGGCCAGCTCAGCCCAGTGCCGTCTTTTGTGCTGGGAACTCGTGGCCCCCACGTGTCAACTGTCCGGCTGCCCGGTGCCCACTTCTCCGAGGCATCTGAGAATAGCTTTAGTGGCAGCTTTAACCATTTGGGGAGGGCAGGTCCTGTGTCCCTGCCTGCTAATCAGGCAGATGGCCCTCCTTGGTGGCTCCGGCCAGCAGTGTCCACAGGCCCCCACAAAGGGGGCAGGGAGGACCGTTTGTCCCTGCCAGCCAGTCCCAGACATCCACATGAGGCATAAAGGGCTCCTCACAGCCCTGTCCTTCCTGGCAAGCACCCTCTCTGGGCCTCAGTTTCCCTAGGGCAACATGGGGACATAACAGGACCCAGTGCACAGGGTGACTGCCCCTGAGGGTCAGAAGGAGCAACGCGACAGGCACTTCCTGCCGACGGGAGCCAGAGGCCAGGGGCCCCCCCCCCGTGCCCCACCCCCAGAATGTCCTTGGGGAATGGCCCCCCCCGCCGCCACAGTCTGGGCCCCCCAGGTCTGTAGGAGCAAGAACACAGCTCACCCTCTTCCGTTGTCCAAGTGGATGATAAATGTGTCATTCCCAAACTTCTCAAAAGTCTCGTAGTGATGACGGTCCATGTTCCCTGTGGACAGAAGCAAGCTGAAAACTCAGGGCTGTCCCCCCCCGCCCCTGTGAGACCAGAGCCGAAACAACGGAGCAAAGCGTGTGCCGTGGCCACAGCCAGTCACGTGCAGGGTGGGAGCCCCGGGTGCAGGCCGGGGCCGCCGACATACCCATGAGGAAGTCAAAAATGGTCATGTCCATGACGTCCAGCACACGGCGACTGCTGTCATAGGGGGGCGTCTGCTTTACCTCCTCGCAGTAGTCGGGGTCCACTTCCCACCTGCAGGGGAGCCACTGTGAGAAGGCTCAGTTCCTCCTCTGTGTGGCCAGGGAGGCCCAAAGCAGCTCGGCACGGCGGGATTACCGCAGCAACGATGGGGGGGTGCAGAGAGGCGTCAGCACAGAACAGCGCCTCTGGCCGAGGCTGCATTAACGGGAGTACGGGGCTGGGAGGTGAGCGAGCCATGTCTGGAGGCCGTCGTCAGCCCCAGATGCCGGGTTTCTTGGGGGGGGGGGGGTCGCTGTTAGGAAACAGAGCCTGGACACCAGGCCCACAGAGACACCTCCACGGCCACCTCTCTCGTCTGAGGGACAAGAAGAGCAAGGAGTGCAAGCCGAGTTTGGACACCGAGAGCCTGTGCCTCTGGGCTGGCCAGCGCCACCGCGGGGCGCACCTCTGATTCTCAGGGTGAGGAAGCCCCGTCCCGCCATCTATCCACAAAGCGGAGGTCTCGTCCGCGTCACAAAGGGAGGCTGGGCGCGCCTCCCTTCCCCGACACCCCTTCACACCCCGTGGCCCTGGACAGGCCCGAGGCCCCTCCGAGCAAAGCGCTGTCAGAATGAGCAGGTGGGCCCGGCCTGGGCTCGGCCTGCCCAGCACTCACTCTGCCTTCTTGCGCTTGTGGTAGGAGCGCCGCCAGGGGTTCCGCCACGTCTTCCTCTTGGCCAGGGACAGGTCTGGCAGGAAGGCCGCCAGGGAGCCCTCGATCTGGTCAGGCTTCCCACACAGCGCGTGCTCCGTCGAGCAGTAGTAGGAACACTCGCCGTAGAAGCAGACGTTGTTGGCTGGCGGCAGACAGACACAGGGATGAGTAGGGAGGGGCACGTCCCACGCCCGCCCTCCCGCACGTCCGCCTGGGCCTCCCGCGTCCACACCGTCCGTTGGACTTGCACGGCCCAGATCTCCCATTGCTGCGACCCCGTGGTACGGGACACGGAGGCCCACGGAGGGGGGCTGAGCGGCCCGAGGCCACACAGCTGTGGGCGACGGGACGGCCTCGACAGAAACTCTAGAGTCAACGCTCAGAGGCTTAAAAGGCATAACGGAAGCGTGGACACTCCACGGCGGGAGGGGATGTCTGCTCATCGCGGATCCGACGAGGGTCTGGCGTGTGGCACATGTGAGGAGCGTAAAAAGCTAAATAATCCAACTGACGCACGGGAAGGGAGTTCAACAGATACCGCAAAGGCGCAAGGGGCCAACAGGGACGTGGGAAGATGCTCCACACCATCGGTCGTCAGGGGAATGCGGTGGAGTCCACAGAGGCGCCCCTTCTTACCCACCAGGCTGGGTTTGGTCAAGAGAACAGGCGTTTACAGGTGTTGCGGAGGATGGGGAGAGACCGGGGCCCCAGACGGAGCCGGTGGGGTACAAACGGGGGAGGGCGCCATGGAAACCAGTTTGGAGGCTTCTTAAAAACTTAGGCACAGAATGACCACGCCACGCAGCAGTTCTGCACCCAAGAGACGTGGGCACGTGTCCACAGCGTGCTGCACGCGGGGGCCACAGCATCCTGGTCACAGAGGCCGAAGAGTGGAGGCAGTCTGGACGTCCATCCGGCGGTGAGTGGGCAAACAGAACGTGGTCCGCGCACCCCGTGGAACGCTACGTACCCTTAGAAGGGGCGAAGCCCCGACACACACTTCACCGCAGACGAACCACGGAAACGCGTGTGCCATGAGAGAAGCCAGACCCGGAACACCACGTGTTGTCAGATGCTGTTGACGTGAAGTGTATCCCACGCAGAAATATTGGTGGCTCGGGGACTGGGGGAGGCGGGAGCTGGGGGTGACTAACAGGGACGGGCTCCTTTTTGGGGTGAGGAGAGCGTGCGGAGATCAGCGGGGCTGTGGCACGACGTGACGCATGTACCAAAAGCCACCGAATGGCACACTTCAAGATGACGAGTTTCATAAAAAAAAAAAAAAGGGTGGGGCAAATTTAACTCGATCTAACCAATATGTATAGGCAGTTACTTAAAGAATAAAACGCCCTGGTCACTTTGTTGCCCAAAAGAAGTTAATGAATTTCATGGCGCCCGAATCATGTCTCGATGAAACAAGTGATTTAGAAAGCGGGCACCTCTTGCTGACCAGGCGACACGCCGATTTGTTGCCAGAGGCCCCTGCCGGTCAGGGGCGCGATGGCGCTCGTGTGTGTATTTACCGGGAGAATCTTGCGTTCAGTAACTTGTCTGTTTGCTGGAGAGACCCTCAAGAGCCCGGGGAGTGCAGCAGCCAGAAATCCCCTCCCGGCTGTGCAAACGGCCAGTTCCCCGGACAAGGGGTCTCCTTTCGTGCGGCTGCGCGCCCTGCCCGCATGGCAGTCACGAGGCTCCTGAGTCTTCTGGCCACGCGCTCGCTCCCCATGGACTCCTGACGTGAGCCTGGCAGGCCCTTCTAGCCGCAGTCTCCGTGTCTGGTGGGCAGTCTCCCACGTGGGCAGTCTCCATGGGCAGCCGTCCAGAGGAGATGGGGGGCCGGTGCAGGGGCTCCCGCCGCGCCCCGCCGGCACACGGGAGTCTCCGCCTGGATCGCCTGCCTCTCTCTTCCTGCCCCTGACCTCATGATCCCCGATCCGGTGCTGGGGAATTGCTGTGAGGACAGTCTGGGAAAGGTCAGTCTGTGGTCTCGCCTGCGTGTTGACGCAGTTCATCAGCGACCCCCTGACACACGGTGCAGCCATAACCGAGGCGGCAGCCTCACTTTCAGGGGGACAATCTATCTGATCCTGTTGGCCGGAGCTCTGGGATTTGCTGAGCTAAGAGCCTAAGCTGGCTTTGCTCAGAGAGAAAGGCATTTCTTGAGTGCACAGCACGGTCCTCGTCAGACATCCAAATCTGGTTTCTGAAGGAGCAGCCAGGGTGGGGCCCGGAACACTGCCCAGAGGTGCGAGATCGGTGTGGTGTTTCACCTCCTTGTGCCTCGGTTTCCCCACCTGAATGAGGGCCCCGGTAGTGCCTGCTCATGGGCTTGGGAGTATTAAACAGGAAATGCGGGTAAGATCAGATGTCTGACACTGAGTCAGAGGGCAGTGCAGATGAGCGGTCACTAGGTCACCCCCGCACTTGGACGGGGGAGGGGGAGGGGGAGGAGGGGACATGAGCCCTTTCTCGTCTCAGCGATGACGTCTCAGCAGACGGCGGGGAGAAGGTGGGGGCCAGAGTCAGCCCAGGAGAACCTGCTTCCCTGCCACTCTGGGGCCACCGCCTCCAACTCCGGGGACCTCGGGGGCAGGATGGGCGACCCCGAGCGAGAACCTGGTCTCTGTGGAGCTGGAAGGCATGTGGCTCGAGGGCTGAGCATTGGGACCGGGAGTGTTCCAGGCCTTTGCACGGCAGGGAGGAGGGTCCAGAAGAACAGAACGCTTACCGTCCTGACCCCACCTGGATGGATCTGGTGTGGGTGGCTCTCAGGTGGGGCTGGAATGCTGGGGAGCCACCATCGCTCAGGAGTGGCCTGAAGGTGTCCGGGCACAGCTCTGGGGACCCTTCTTACCCTCGTGCGCACTTAAACTGGACGCTGCGTCCACAACGTGTGGGTAGAGGCCTTGTGCCTACCCAGCCAGACCCAGGCCTGCGTAGCAGGAGAAAGAGTCACTTGAAAGACGTGGGGCTGAGTGGCTGGGAGGGAACAGGAGGGGCTCCCAGAGCTGCTCCCAGTCTGTGTCTTGTCCTAGAGGCGTTTACGTAGGTGGGTTCCCCTCGTAGAAACCCATGGATGCGTGTACCTTCCAGGATGTATGAGATGTGTCCGTGGAGAGTTACCGCAAAGTACAAAGACTTTTGTGGGGCTCGGCACAACTGGGTTCCGACCCAGCCTGTCTCTGCACTGTTGCTTGGCGGGGGTGCTTAGCTGCTCTCCTGAAAGAAGACGTATCTGCTTAGACTAGGAACCGATTCCGCCTTTTGTTTATAGGAAGGGATCCACAACCTTCTTCACCCACCACATGTGGGACTTCAGTGCTGGGATTCTGGACACTGGTGGCTCCGTGGCCCCTTTGAGAGCCCCCCGGCAAAGCTGCCATGCGCCCCGGTGAGACCTCGAGACCCAGAAGCGGGGTTCCTGCAGGGAGGCCGCTGTGCACCAAGAAAGCAAAGTGTAGAAAGTTCTTGACTCATTTTCCTCTCTTGACATTTCCTCCACTTCATTTGGGGCGGGTTACTGAGTCCCCTCTCGGCGGTGCCCATCACCAGATGACCAGGTAAACGACATGGGACGCACCCACCCAGGGCCACGGGGCCCTGACATAAAGAGCAACACGCAGACACCACACAGCGATGTGGAGGGACCTCGGAAGAGTGCTGTCGAGCAACAGAAGACAGACAGACTGCCAGTCACCCCCACTGTGCAAAACCGTAGAAGAAGCAAAGAAACCCTCAGATACGGAAAGCACATAGCGCTGTTGGGGGTACAGGGCAGGATGGGACCGGGGCAGACGGGCCAGTTCGTTGCTTCTCTGCTCGTGTCAAAACTCCTCGAACTTTGCACGTTGATACTGTCTACACCATGCCAATCGTACCTCAACAAAATGCTTAAAATGGGGGGGGGGGGGGGGCGCGGGAAAAAAACCCCCCCCCACGCTGGCCTAAGAATTAAAGGTGGAATCCCACAGCAGGTGCATACCAGTGCCTGGCATACCGCAGGTGCCCAGTCATGTCCGTGTTCCCTTGCTGCGGTAGAATCGCCTAGAACATCCCTGCCGTGTGGTGGCCAAGGTGGAGGACACGGCGCCCGCGGTGCAGGCCTTGCGGGCAGCAGCAGCCCTGTCTGAGGGGGCTGGGGGCTGCTCACGGGGGGACAAACTTGTTTCAGGCTGAGGGGACACTATCCAGCCCGAGTGGCCCCACCCACGGCCCGCTCTCAGCAGCAACAGGCCTTTTCGGCCCCTCCGCTGGCACCAGAACAGCCTCTCGGCGGGCTCTGTGATCGAGGTCCCAGAACTCGTCCAGGTCAGACATGTGGAGGAGCATCCCTCTAACGGGGAAACCGGGTGATGGGCATGGGGGGGCGGGCGTGTTTCATCTTAAGTTCTGAACACTGAACGACGTCACTAAAATGCTGCAATGAGAATCGGAAAGACCACTGACAGGGGGCAGCGGCCTGGGGGGGTCCCGTGAGCGTGGCCTGGGGCCGTGTGGGCGTGGCCGTGGTCCAGAGGGCATGTCCTGTGGGTGTGGGCGTGGTCCGGAGGGCATGGCCTAGTGCCCTGTGGGTGTGGCCTGTGGGCGTGGCCTGGGGTCGTGTGGGTGTGGCCGTGGCCCTGAGAGCGTGGTCTAGTGTTCTGTGGGTGTGGCCTGGGGGCGTGCAGGCGTGACCGTGGCCCGGAGGGCGTGGCCTAGTGTCCCGTGGGCATGGGCGTGGCCTGGGGGGGCGTGGTCTGGGGTCGTATGGGCGTGGCCTGGGGCCGTGTGGGTGTGGCTGTGGCCTGGAGGGCGTGGCCTAGGGGCCTGTGGGCGTGGCCTGGACCGTGCGGGCGTGGCCTAGTGTCCCATGGGCATGGCCCGGAGGGCGTGGCCATGGCCCGGAGGGCGTGGTCTAGTGTCCTGTGGGTGTGGCCTGGGGCCGTGCAGGCGTGGCTGTGGCCCAGAGGGCGTGGCCTAGTGTCCTGTGGGTGTGGCCTGGGGGCGTGCAGGCGTGGCCCTGGTCCGGAGGGCGTGGTCTGGGGGTCGTATGGGCGTGGCCGTGGCCCGGAGGGCGTGGTCTAGTGTCCTGTGGGTGTGGCCTGGGGCCGTGCAGGCGTGGCTGTGGCCCGGAGGGCGTGGCCTAGTGTCCTGTGGGCGTGGCATGGGTCCTGTGAGCGCGCGGCCAGCCTAGACTCGGAGGGCTCATCGCCACGTGGGGCAGCAGCCGGGGCAGCAGGGGCGGCTGACGGTGAAGGTGCTGGGGACGTCCAGGCTGGAGGACGAGAGATCCCAGTGTCCCTGACAGGCTGAGGTGGAGGAGGAGCTTGCTGTCTCGGGGGTGGGTGGGTGGGGATTCCAGGGGAAAGCACTAGAACCCACGGTTGGAGAGGCAGGTGTCCACCCTTGGAAAAGAAGGTCCTTTCCAGCAACTCAGTCTGTGCAGACAGGAGCTGAATTAACTCTGAGCCGACAGGCTCCCAGTCACCGGGGGCGTCCAAGCAGCCTGCAGCCTTGGGCAGGCTTAGACAAGGCTGATGAGAAGCCCTCCAAGCCCCCTCCCCTTTGGTTTCTGGTCGGGTGGTGAGACGCTGCCAGCACAGGGGGTAGGGGCACATAACCTCTACGTGGGTTTTATGTGCACGAACTAACAGATGGACCCACACCACCAGGAGGGTATCTGTCTCGGGGTGGGTCCCACTCATCACCGCACTCCACTTCTCTGCCATCGCCGGGACCTTCCAGAACCGAATACGAGGTAGAAGGTGTCCCCACCCTCAGGCCCAGCAAGCAGGGGGTGCTCAGCACGGGGCCTGGCCCAAAGGAAGTGCTCACAGGGACGGATGGACAGATCGCAGAACCCTGAATGCCACATCGAAAAGCTCCTGGGGCAGGTGATTCGGTAGGGCAGGAGCTTGTGTGCGTCTGAGACTGATGATTAGCACCGCTCTGTGGCAGTCCCTTGTGCTGGCCCTGAGGGCGCCAGGGGAGGCCGCCACTCTACTCGCTCTCCCTGCTGAGCCGGGGGAGGGAGGCAGAGGAGTCCTTGTTGCTGTGTGAGGGTCTTGCTGCGGGGGGCGGGGGCAGGGTGGTGGTGCCTAAATCCGGGAGGAAGTTCAGGGAACAGAGGGCTCCTCCAGCCAGACCGTTGGAGGAGACTCTCTGGGGAGGCTGAGAATTTTCAAAAACGCCCTAATTTTCCTTTAAAACAAATGGTAGGAAAAAACCTCTGTGCCCAGCCCAGGGGATCAATTCCATGATGATGACTTGGCCATTTCTGGCAGGCTTTTGACACTGTGATGTAGATCCACCCCGAAGTGGAAGGGGCAGCCCTTGGGTGGTCCCGTGAAGGCGGTGGGCTGCATTATGCAAGAAGAAACTAGAAGTTTCTTTCTTCTTCTTCGTAAAGGTAACTAAGCTCGCTGTTCTGTGTGCAGTGAGCCAGGAAAGGGGCCTCCCCGAGTGCAGGTTACCTGGAGAGATGAAGAAGGTTCTCCACAGCTTCTTGTCTCTCGTGACGTCCCGGATTTCCTTGGTCATGTTGACCATCCTGCCGGCCACCGGAGGGACCCGGCGGAAGTCCAGGATCCTGGCGGGAAAGTGACAGGGGAAGGGTCTTCACCTCCGTGCCCCGGCCCTCGCTAGGCTGGTGCGGAGTGAACGCTCCCGTCTCCGAGTCCCGCTGGGCCCAACGCGGGGCCCACAGCTCTGACTGGTGCCGTCGGCCACCAACGAAAATGGGCCCCATGAGGACCACGGTGGGTGGTGTTCTGCTTCCCAGCACCGGCCTGCCAGTGCCTGGGCCCTCTGGGCTCAGGTCGGAACAACGTTAAATTAGCTGCTTTTAATGGGACGCCCTCTAACTGCGCTGCACTCGCTCACTTAAACGGGACGCCGATGGGCCTGCAGCGGCCTCTGGGGGCAGCGGCTGCGCGTGGGGAATGGGGGCATCTTGCGTGCCGCCCGCGCTCCGCCCGCTGCGTGAGCTGTCCTGCGTCATCAACAGGCCTCACCTTTCCGAATGAGGAACCCTCATCGGCTTCGTGGCAACTGTTCCTTTCACAGAAAGGCCTTTTTCTGGGTTTAGGCTGCACAATAGTTGACATTGTTGAAAATCTGACTTGGGGTCTCTGTGGCCCCCAAACAAGATTTTTGATCTTTGAAAAACAAAGCAAAGTAGGGTTTGCAAACTTGAGCGTGCACACGAATCGTGTGGTGTAGAGAGAGGGTCTGGGGTGGAGACCGGGAATCTGCATTCTAACCAGCCTGGGTGACCTGGAAGCTGCAGCCTAGGACACACCCCGAGCAGGAGGTCAGGACCCTGCGGGGTGGTCGGGAAGGCTCCTCCCCCTAGACTCTTGGAACTGACTCCAGCCCCAGCCCCGTGACTGTCCCTGCGGGGCAGGGATCTCTGGTCCAGCAGGGTGGCTGCTGAGAGGCCCCCCGCACCACGGCCCTCGACACCACTGCCCACCTCGCCTTCAGCAAGGGGCCACGTGGAGCCCAGGGAGGAATTCACATTCTGCCCGGTAGAGCCAGCCCAGAAGATGGGTGATGGGGGAGGAGGCTCATGTCCTTTGGTGTCACCGTGGCCCCAGAGGTTCCACCCTGAAACACTCTGGGTTAAAGTTCCTAGCACTCATAGGCCTTTCTGCTCTTCCTTTGTTATTCCCGACGGGCCACGTCCACACTCTGATCACCAACTGCTCCCGAGGATCTCCTGTCTGGCACCGTTCATGGTGTGGGGCCTACCGCAGGGTGTTGTAACATCTGCAGGCCAGACTCCAGCTCTGTGCGGCAGAGACTTACATGCCTCGGTTTTCCCATCTGTACAATGGGGCTAATTATAGGATTTCCCAACACCTCGGGAGGGTGTTGGGAGAGCTATTCGGGCCCACCCGCACGGTGCTCAGGCCCGGGGTGCAGGCGGGACGGCTCACCTGTCCAGGTGGAAGGCAGCGATCTCTGCGTTGTGCCTCTCGTAGTCAGAGAAATAAAAGAAGTCAGGGGGCGTCTCCTGCTCCCTCGTCTGCCTAAAGAAAACAGGGTTTTTCATCACTGTGCGAACCCTCCGGTGAAAGGGTGCAGGAGGCTTGTACTGGCTGGCGAAAAAGCCGGCTGTCAAACTGGCAAGAATTTTGTGAATCGGTTGTTGAAGTCATTTTATAAACATGAGTCACATTTTATTATTTACCTATTTAAAAAGTTTATCTATTTTGAGAGAGCGAACAAATGTGAGTGGGGGAGAGGCAGAGAACGAGCGAGAGAGAGAATCCCAAGCAGGCTCTGTGCTGTCGACACACGGCCCGATGTGGGGCTTCAACTCATGAACTGTGAGATCATGGTGCCCAGAAGTGACCTTTTTTTTTTTTTTTAATTTTTTTTTCAACGTTTTTATTTATTTTTGGGACAGAGAGAGACAGAGCATGAATGGGGGAGGGGCAGAGAGAGAGGGAGACACAGAATCGGAAACAGGCTCCAGGCTCCGAGCCATCAGCCCAGAGCTTGACGCGGGGCTCGAACTCACGGACCGCGAGATCGTGAGATCGTGACCTGGCTGAAGTCGGACGCTCAACCGACTGCGCCACCCAGGCGCCCCCAGAAGTGACCTTTTATAAGTGACAGGTATTTAAATCGCACCACTGGCCGGTTATTTAATGACGTTCGACAGTGTCTTCTTCGGGCTGTTACCCACCTTGCATCTGCAGGGGCAAGCAGAGGTGACGCGTGCCCCCGCAGCCCCCCTCAGTGACCTCTTCCTGGGAGCATGCCGTGAGCCAACGAGGAGGTGCAAACCCTCCCGTCAGGCTCTTCCCCCACGAGGGAGCTGGTTACTAAATACCGCTCAGCCCACCAGCATCCCCGCCCGGACGGTGTCCCCCTGGGGGGCGGGGGATGTGAAGGAGTCTGCGAAGCTCCTTGGGGGCCACCTGTGGGACCCCTCTCTGAAGCCCAAAGAGGCGGTCCATTTTCCACCAGGCACCTGCCGTTGGGGACTGTACAGTCAGCCTCCTCCCGCCCCCCGTAGGCAGCTCCCTCTGCCCCCCTTCCCCTCTCCTGAGCCGGAGTGAGGGCCATCTGCTATTTCCGACTTGTCTGCACTCTGCTGCCTTTGCTGTCACTGTTCTGTCTTCCCGGAACAGGCTTCCTCTCATGTCTCCCGAAGGCTAAGTCAGCATTCCCGAATGGGGGTCCCACCCAACCAGGCCCAGGGGCTTCTAGCACAAAAGGAGCCCTCTGAGAGGTTGGCGTTTGGGGAACATGCCTAGTAGAGCACCCTCTGGGGTCTCAACAGCGCATATTACCACCATAAAGGCCCTGATGAGGCCTGCAGCCGCTCTGTGTCTTAGCACTACACCGACTACAGAGCCCGTTTTTTTCGTAGTACGTTACCACGCTGTGCACTTTTGGGAACTGCTGGTTAAAGCCTACAGTGCAAGCCGTTTCTAACCGCTGCTCAAAGGCAAACTCCCTCGCAAAACTTTCCTGGTGCCTTGGTGGGGGTGACCTGAGGCTCACCCCGGACCCTCCCAGACCGGTGGGCAGACAGGAGGGTTCTGTTTGGAGCAGTGCTGTGGGTCACCCCACGATGGCCCCGCACGAAGCCAGAGCCCAGCCCCAGCTGCTGCCCCACCTGCAGCATGTGTGGTGGGGTGAGCAAGGCGGGGCAGCCCCCGGCTGGCCGTGCGTGCACTCCTGGCCTCCACATCTCCTCCCAGGGAGACAGAAGAACTCTAGGAGCCCTGGGCTCGGACATCCACGCCCCACAGTGAGCTGCAGACAGGCCCCGAAGGAGTAACACGTGACCCTCCGCCCCAGCCAGGGGACAGGAAATCACACACAGGACTCTCTCTAGTCCATACAGGCGAACGGCACTGGGTAAGCACAGACACTGAGCAGACGCCTGGGGAGCAGGGACGCATGACGACTGCAAGTGTTTGACCTCGGCAAGCAGGGAATTTCCTAAATCACGTCAGAGCAAAAACGCTCCCTGCGTTAAATCCAGCTCTGTTCTGTGCCCCTGCCCGTACCTGCAGGACCATGTCCACCTTCCAGGCTGGGGGCAGGGACTAACTCAGCCCTCCACCTGGTAAGAACTTACCAAATGTCGGGGACCTTCTCCGTGCTGGAAAACGCAGGGTGGGGAGAATCACGTGTGACCTGGCCAGTGAGGTAGAGGCTTGAATGATGTCCCAGCCCTAAGAGGCCCGTTCAGGGGCTACGGCTGGCCTTGCTGGGCAGCACAGACCTCCCCACCCTTGGGGGCCACCTGTCCTCACCCTGTCCAGGGGGTGTGAGTCCAGGGGGGGCGGGTCTGGTGACGACCCTGAGGGTCGCTGAGGGCCCAGAGTTTTGCCTGCCTGCTGCACCCCACGTGTGCACACAGGTGCACACACACACAGACACACACTCACAGGCACGCCTCGCCATGACAGGGCTGTCAGGAGGGTCTCAGGGAGAATAGGGCCTGGTCCTCTGCCTCCTCTCTGGCACGGCCACGCAGGCGGCTGCGAAGGAGCCTTGGGCATCATGGAAGCACAGTTTGCTTTCCTCGCATTTGTGGTGGAAGAGACTCCGGGCCAGAGATGGGTGTGACTGATGTGATTCCAGTCTTAAGCACATCCCGCCGCTGCTGCTCTGCTCCTGGCCTGGCAGCAGACGGGCGGCCGGGGGGAGGCCCGGCCCAGGCTCTGTGGCCAGGCCGTGGGTCCCGGGCCCTCAGCCCCGAGGCCTTCTGGCCAGTTCAGCGCGCCTACGGCTGGGGGCCCCGGGCAGGTGTGGGGGGCCCAGGCGGGAGGGAGAGGCCACGAGGGTGGGTGAAGCCACAGGCTGCTGGCCAGGCTCAGCCTCCCAAACGTGCCCCCCATCACCCCATATCTGTGGCACCCACCTCCAACCCAGGACTTTTGCCCGCACACACCTCCTAGCCGTCTCCAGCTCTGCCCGCCTCTCCCCTCACCCCTGTGGCTCCATCACCAGACCCCTCCCAGCCCCAGCCCCAGGCCCTTCCCACTTCTGCACCTTTGGGCCGGGCTTTCCACGGGCACTCGCCTTCTCCATCCTTCCCAAGATCTGTCCCAACCCCACCCCCGCCCAGGCCTCCCACGGAGGAGCTTAACACTGCTATACTAGACCACCGCTTGCAGGGTCTGGGGACAGGAGTGCCTGGCCAAGCGCCCGCTTTAGAACGGGTGTGCCATAAACAAATGAAACATTGATGGAGGGAGGACGGCGAAGGGGCACAAACCGGTCCCCGGCCTTGAGCTGCTCCCACCCTTGTTTCTTCAGTTTGTACCATTGTCATCATCAACACCATCACCGTCACCACTCTCCCGTCCACAACCATTATTCCTAGTGCATACTGACCCCTTATTGCCTGAGGTGCCTGATGTGATCACAGCGGCTTGATCTGTGACGCTAACACGTGAGCGTTTCTGTTTACCAGTGCTTGGGCTTCTGTTCATTGCTCCCTTACTCCAGCCCACTCCTCTGATCAGGTCAAGCAGGTGACAAGCGGGTGGCTCTGAGCCCTGCTACTCTGCGAAGAGACCAGCCACTTCTCGGAAGCCCTGTGACCAAGTTCCAGAACAGTTCTGGTTCCCTCACATCTTTCACCTCAGGGCTTGTTCCAGTGACCTCCGTCCCCAGGCTGTTTACACAGAGAGGCAGCTCTTTCCCGCAACCCCAAGGCCATACACGAGCCTTCCGCCTGGCTGTCTTGGCCTCCAGATACCCCTGCGCAGAATGACCCTGGACGTGCAGAGAGGTGGTGATGAAGTGCTGTTTGTCTGTGTGCTCAGTGGCTGTCTTCACTCCCGAGAGGCTGCGAGGTGCCCCTGGGGCCTCTGTGCTCTTCGGGCGTGCCTCCAGATGTGTGAAATACCCCTGGGTGATTTTAAGGCTCCTATAGGCTGTGAGCAAGTTGGGTAGGGGTCCTAGCTTAACCCGTCCTGATAAGGGCCAGGCTGGGCGCTCAGGCAACACGCAAAGATACGAGGCAGGGTGGAAGGTAGGCTTGGTGTGGGCCTCTCCAGTCATTCATGCCCTTGGGTGGCAGTGAAGGCGCCCAGGTCAGCACCCATCGCCAACTGGGGGGGCGGGGGGGGGGCGCGAGTGTGCTAGACTTCCAGACCCTCCGTTGCTCCAGCTGTCAAATGGGTTCATTCCGTGCATCTCCACCCCCGCAAGGAGAACAGGGCTCTGGGCGTGGCTGGCTGGCTCGGGCTCCGGTCGCCCAAGGGGTCAGCACTCGCACGCAAGCGGGGAGCGTGAAGCCGGGGCTGGCAGCAACACGCTCGGGACTACCTGGTGAGGGTTCCCAAGGGCGAGGCCGGCTCCCTGCTGGTCTCACCGCTGAAGGTCTGTGCCGAGACCACCCAGCATCGCGGAAACCTAGCTGTGCGCCGGCGGGACAAGCGTGGGGTCCGCCCGGCCCCTCGCCCGCCGGAGCCGTCTGGCGAGACGGCGTGAGCCGCAGCCGGACTCCTGCTGGGTGTCCTTGCCGCCAGCCCGCGCCTGCGGGGAGAACCTGGGGGTCCGAGAGCCGGGTGTCGTTGCTGTCTGTAGAGCAGGGCAGCAGGGGCGGAGGGATTTCCGGCCTCACACTGGGCAGGCAAGGGGGGGACCCCCCCCCCCCCCCCCCCCCCCCCCGGGGGGGGGGGGGGTGGAGAGGTCTGCCGGCCTCCCGCCACCTCCTGCGCGTCCCCAGAGAGCCGGAGCTGCCGCCGAGCCAGCCATTTGGGGAAGCGCTTCGGAAAAGTACTGAGCCCGCCGCACCCGGCGGGACCCCTCGCTCAGCTGCACCCGGTCGCCCGGCCGCCTCTCCTTCTCCAGGCGCTGAGGCGGAAGTTGGGCCCGGGTGTCGGGGGCAGGCGAGGGCGCGGCCCACCTGGGCCTCTTCCGGGGGCGTGGGCCGTGGAAATGCGCAAGGGAGATGCTATCGGGTACTGTGGGGGTTGGCTCGGCACCCACAGCCTGCGCCTGGCCTGGGAGGAGGGGTGGGGAGACCAGGCAGCCGGCCCGGGGAGCACGGCACCAGGAAGGCACGGTCCTCTCCTGGTGACTGAGAGGGCAGGGGTGGGTGGCAGGCGCTCCGAGGGGCTCAGGGATGGGAGGAGCCTCCTAGTCTGGCCACCCCCTAACCCCGCCCCCCACGGGGTCACTGCCCCCGACACGGGGAGCAGTCGGAGCCTCAGAGCCCCACCCTGACGGGCTTCGAGGTCAGGGTGGGCCCCACCCGGCCTCGGGCAGGGCTGAGCGGGCGGGGAAATGGAAGGTGTATGGCTGACTTCCCTCGGAAAACAGAAGCCGAGGGATCAGGTGCAGTCAGTCCTTGGCATCAGCAACCGAGGGTCAGGGCGCGAAGAAGGGCAGGGCCTGGTGCATTCAGGAGGCCCGGATCCCGGGGAAGGGAACGGGCTGGTCCCAGGGCAGCCCCCGGGGGTACCCCGAGCACCCTGACACCTTTAAGCCCAAGCCGGCCAAACCGTGGCAAGGGGCTGCTCAGGACCAGTTTTTGGGGCTACACTTTCCCATTCCCTCTGTCCTTCCTCTCTGGGGCTGACCGCACCAAATCCCTTCCCCTAGAGGGACTTGCTTCCCTTAGCTCGGAAGGAAGCACAAGAAGAACTGATCGTGCACTTTATACTACAGTGAGAATGACTACTATGTTGGCCTCTCCCAGAAAGTCTGTGGTCTGAATCTCTGTACATGGCCAAAGGGACTTTGCAGTTATGATAAGTTGGCGACCTTGAGATGGGGAGATTATTCTGTATGCCATCCCCGGGGTCGTTATGAGAAGGAGACAGAAGGAGATCTGACTGCAGAAGAGGCCACATGGTAGCTTCCAAGAGGGAGCCTCGGGGAGAGGATCTGTTTTCTCACCTCCTCCAGTTTCTGGAGGCCACCTGCATTCCTCGGCAAGGAAACACATTCTCTCCGAGGGCCTGTAGAAGGAACAGCCTGCAGGTCCCTTTTAGAATGCTGACCCCCCAAACTGTGCGAGAACACGTTCGTGTTGCTTTAAGCCGCTAACTGTGAGGTCGTCTGCACCAGCTGCACAGGCAAGGAATATAGAACCTTTGGCAACACCAGAGTGGTAGGGGGACACGGTGACGTAGCAGCTTTGGGCAGGCTGTGGAATGCGGCCTGCTTCCTCAGATCTGGTCCTGCCATCACGGCTCCCTTCATTAGACTTTTAAGACCTGACGCAGAGCATTTTGAGAAGAAGGCACCGCTGTTTTCACAGAAGCCAAAGAGGCAGAATCCAGTAAGAATCACATGAGCCTCCGAGCCTTTGGTCCCTGTCCCCCCTTCAATGACAAAGAAGTCTGAGGTCAGGGAACGGAAGAGGCATGTGCCAAATCACACGGCTAGAAACGGCAGGTTCTGGGTTCTCTTCAGGGGCCCCCAAAGTCAGACATGGCTCCAGCCGGCCCTGTACGTCTGTGTTTTCTCCCGGATCAGAACCACCTCTGGGGGCTAGGACACCCCACGGGCCTGGAGCTGGGTCAGGGCCAGGCTCCCCCGGGCGGGACTCCAGCAACCGCGACGACCACTCACGTCCTCCTCTGCACTTACGCCCCCTGACCCAGTTCCCACCGTCACTATTAACATCTCAGTGTTCCTTAAGTTGTGGGAAAACAGAAATCTTGTGCTTGGTTAAAAATACAGGAAATTGGCAGCTTTTAACCAAAGCCTGTGGGGGAAGAAAAGCCAACAGACACCCGGCTCTTACTATGAGCTGAACATCCCGCTGAGCACTTTGCGTGGATTCACTCCCCACACCTTGACGACCGCCTGGGAAGGGTCCCCCTCCACAGGCAAGTGACAGCCAGCCAGCCAGCCAGCGAGGTCTCAGCTGCCACAGGAAGGCCCTGTGCTCAGGTCCACGGCCCTGCTTCAACCCAGTGCGCCTCCGATGCGCAAGGCTGGATGAGGACTGGGCGGGGACGCCTTCTCTCCGCTGACTCCTGAGGAAAACAGCTGGCGGAGAAGGGTCTGTCTGCCCTGACCCCCACCCACGCCGGGCTGCTGGGGAACCGGGGAGCCCGCAGCCCCCTCGGAGCAGTGTGGCAGGTGAGGCCGCTCGGAGGCGATGCCTCCGTGGTCCTTTCCACCCCTGCTGCCACGCTGTTGGGCTTACACAGAGGGGAGGAAGCATCCAGTCCCGCTTGGGGGAGCGAAACGCCTGCCAGGTCAGCAGGTTCCACGCGGCGAGTACGGGGCCGAGGCTGGCCGAGTGGGGCGCAAGAGCCAGAATGGAACCGACAGCACCCTGTGCGGTCAGACTCCGGAGAAGGGGACCCAGGAGGGGCCCAGATAGCCGTCACACAGCGGTTTCAGGCATCCTGGTCGGAGCTAAGGCCCCCCTCCCCACCCCAAGATCCCTGAGTGCAGGTGGGAAACTGAGGCCCAGAGACAGCCACATAAAAACCTTTCGTGTGTCAAGGAGAGGCGCGGCCACACCGCCCGAGCCTGCTGGACGGGAGCAGAGGGAAGACGCCAGCTTAGAGGCCGTGGGAGAGACCGCCAGGAGGCGCACCCACAGATGTCCCTGCACAACCATGTGGCTGGAGACGCGCTCGTCCCCGCCCCTGCATGCCCACAGCCTGCCAGGGCCGCCGGGCTCCCTGCTCGGCCTGTCGCGTGAACAGGCTGCTGACCTAGCCGATCCCGGGCTCTCCACCAACACCCTCACCGGCCGGGGATGTGCAGTGTGGCCGCCCACACGGCTCCCTCTGGGACCTTGGCGCCCGAGGGGATCCCACCCAGGGTGTGTGATCAGCACCACCTCGTGCCCCCAGGGCCCCCCGCGGCACTCCCAACGGACCCCATATCACCATGCGGCCCTGCTGCCACCCCAGTACCACTTGTCACCATCTGTCCGTCGTGCTGTGAACGGGCAGAACTTGGTGGCGTCTGTGTGTTGCTGCCGCAGGCCCTTTGCACTTGCTCTTGTCCCCAGTGCTCTGGTCCTTGACCATCTTTACTTTTTTTTTTTTTTTTTTTCCCGCGGGAAAAAATGTGCTTCTACCAGTAGGGGGGGGCCGGGGGTGGGGGGGAGAGAGAATCCCAAGCAGCTTCCATGCCCAGCCAGACTCGGGGCTCGATCTCACAACCGTGAGGTCATGACCTGAGCTGAAATCAAGAGTTGGACGCTCAACCAACTGAGCCACCCAGGTGGCCCCCACCGTCTTTTCTAACGAACAGACTCGGCCCCACTCGCATGCTGAGGTAGGAGTTGGCCAGCTCCAGCCCGTGCGACAAATCAGCCTGTCACCTGACCACGTAAGCAGTTTCACTAGGGCGGTCCCATCACTTTCCCTGGTTCCTCTTCCCTCTTACCAGGACACCTGAGGCTGCATTCAGGGCCTACCTGGCTAATCCAGGGTGAGCCCCCCTCATCTCCAGGTCTCCGTGCCCGGGGGCTGATACCCTGGGGGCAGATGTCACAGAAGGGACGGGCCCTGGTTCCCATTTCCAGGATCACCTCAGGAGGCAAAACACCAGATAAGGTGAACGCTTTCCCTTCTTCTAAACACACAGCGGGTCCCTGACTCACCAAATGAAGGCACAGAAGCAAAAATTAGCCTTTCTATCCTGGATAATCTTCCCATCACTCACACAGCAGAAAACAGCCACCTTGTCATTAAAGAGATATATTAAGCTGTTTAATATCAGGTTTTCGGATGGTGGAGGTTCTAGAAGGAGAGAGGAGGGCCTCTCCCTGGCAGCTGACTTCACCGTGACCTTTCAGCCCTATAACCCACTGTCAGTATTTCTTGTCACTTTTGGTGGCTGTCCCCTGCCCTGGTGCCATGTGAGTGTGGGGGGCCTACTTGGTCAAACACGCCTGCCGGTCTTTAGTGATGGATGTCTGACCCGTGTTGTTTGAGCTACAATGGCAAGTTCGAGGCCCTCAGTGGCTGCAGAGGGCACATGGCCCCCGGGGCTTGGCTGCCACCCCAGCCGGTGCCCACTAAGCCTGTCCCTGCTCACCACACCTGCAGGTGTGGACGCCAGAGAACCCTTGAGAGCGAGGGCGGCAGCAGGCCTGGGAAGACTGGGGAGGCCCCAGTGCAGACTCGTCATGGGGGGAGGGGGGCCCTGCATAAAGCGTGCCGAGCAGAAGACGTACTCAGGTGCCCTTAGCCCCGGAAAGCATGCCTGTCCCACAAGAACTTGGAGGTGTGAAGGTTACAGGAGCTTCTAACCCAGACGTGAAGACAGGCGAGCGGACTGGCCTTTGCGGGGCCTGGCAGGGAGGGCGCTTGGGGTGCAGCGGGAGCGGGGCCGTGGGCCTGGCTGTGCCCTCTGCTGCTCAGTCACCCGGCTCTGGTCCCGTCTGGATATGAGACGGTTGGCCAAGTGCCTGGGTCTAGGGTGAGCGCGTCCAGGGAGGGACCTGTGCGGCTGTAGGACTTTCCCCAGGCGTGCGCGTCCTTGCGCAGTGAAACCTCTGTGGTTCGCCGTTCTTTTCGAGGTAACAGACGAGATGCCACCGTGTCCCGTCTCCTGAGGGGCCTGAACGTTCAGCACCAACGTGACTGCTGTGATGCTGTTTTCTGTCCGGTCGGAAAAACAAACTACTCTAGAGGGCGGGGGCGGGGGGGGGGGGGTTGTGTTCCAGCTCGTTCTCCAAGGCTTGTTTAAGGAGACCCAGAGTCTGCAAACAGGCAGACGAGAGAAGTGCTAGCCTCCGTTTCCTTCCCAGCACAAGGGAACGGAGACCTGTTTTCCTTCCCTCCCGCTAGTCCCCCCTCTTCTGAGACAATTAGAGTCGTGGCCCGCACGCTGACAGGCACCCTGGGACCGTGATAGCCAGGGAAAAACACAAAAAGACACCGTCGGTATTGCTGTCTGGGAGGACATTTGGGGGCAAAAAAGGACTTGCTTGTTTGCCTTCAAACAAAGGGGATCATCTTCCTCAGATCCCTCCAGGGACACGCACGCCACAGTGTGAGCCAGGTCCCCCACGGCGGCTCCCCCCACGGACCTCAGCTTCCCCATCTGCACAGCGGGGGCAAAGCAGGTGCCGGCTCGGAACCACACTCCCTGAAGGTTTTAGCTCAGTTTTTCCCGTTTATGCCTTTTCCTGCCAGATTCTTACAACCGGTTTAGAATTGTTAACAATTTCCTTTCCTTTTTATTTTGCTAAGCAGAGGGATTCCGGGGTGCCAAGTAAAAGCAGGAGAAGACGGTTAACTTCTGCGGTCAACCTGAATTAATGCAGTCTTGGCTGGTGGTCAGTCCATGGGGGGCTTGGGGGCAGCTGGGGTCGGTGAGGGAGGAAACCCTTCTCCAAGGCCCCACACAGTGCTCCCAGCCACAGACCCTGCAGGTCAGGAGCCCCACTTTGTCCCCAAGGGTGCCTGTCCTGCCGTGTCTTCTCGAGCTGATTGAGTCCGATGCGCTCTCAGTGTGGCGGAGCTCAGTGTGACCAGCTTACTCGGATGGTGCTGCAGGGCAGGGAGCCCAGGGCAGACGCCGGCCGCTCTGGGCCACCGGGGTCCCAGCAGCTCGGCCTCCTGGGGGCTGGCAGGGCTGTCCAGAGATGCCTGGGAAGACCCAGGAGAGTCTCTCCAAAGCCAGGTTCAGGTGTTGCTTATTTGGTTTTCAGTTAATAGGGTCCATTTTTGTTCTGACTCTAAAAATAACCCACAAAGCTGGAGACGGCCCGTGTGCCACACAGCAGGGGGCCCGTGAGGTTAATGGCCGTGTGACACGTGGAATCGGCTTGTCCCTCCCAGAGCCTCAGGAGGCACGCGGGCTGCGTGCTCGGGAAGCCCTGGGGTCTGGAGCACCTGGCCTCTGAGCCTCTGGGAGCCCTGTGTGCGCACCTGCAGCGGCCCGGACAGCCTGCTGGGGTCCTGCTCCTTCGAGCGGGCACCACTGTGGCCCGTCTGGCGACCCAGACGCCAGGTGCTGCTCTGAACCCTCAGGAGCCCGCATGCCCCTGGTTGCTGGGTTACACACATTAAAGCCCCTCGGAGTCTGTCTGTTTAGTCACTCGTTCACTCTACTTCACTCACTCATTCTGTGCACCTTCTATGTAGCTGGGGCTGCAGACACAGAGTTGAGGAAAATGACCTGGGGCGCGCCCCGTGGAGCTCCTAGTCTAGTGGGACAGCAGATAGCGGTTACACCCCAATCCCTGTCATTGTGACCGGTGAGCAGGGAACAGTTAGGTAGACGCCGATCCCCGGCACTGCGACGGGCCAGCAGGGA
>NW_024412447.1:126122-130428 GCF_014898765.1 Herpailurus yagouaroundi | reverse complement strand
ACGGGCCAGCAGGGAACGGTTAGATAGACGCCGATCCCCGGCCCTGCGACGGGCGAGCCGCGGATGTTTGTGTGGCTTTGGGAGGAGGGGTACTTGGAAGGGTGAGTCCTCAGCGGGCTCGTCCTCCTGACAACGAGATGCTCGTTAGTTCTCCCACCTGATGGCTGAGCCCCACAGTGGCAATATGCCGCACAGTCTATGTGGGAGCCTGGCCGCTGCTCCAGTGGGAGCTGACAGCCCGCAACCAGCCAGAGAGGAGCGGGTCCCACGCCCGCTGAGCTCTGGTGGGGGGACGGTGCTGGTCCTGACTCCCCATGTGCCCACTTGCATGCGTGCCCACACACATGTACACATGCACACCTCGTCTCTTGTGGGTTCCCAGGACTCGGGCCCTGGGGGGAGGCCGATGGCGTCAGCAGGCTGCTCTAGAGACGTCCAGCAGTGCGCGGCTGGGACCCTTGCCTCCCTCCTTCCTCACTGCCAGGACCCTAGACCCCGCTGCCCCGTGCTCTCAGGGACGTCCTCCACACCTGCCCGCATTGGTCTGGGAGCTTCCTCAGAAGCGGATCAGATTGTAGCACCGCCCCCAACACAGCACATCCACTGAAGTCCCGGCCCCCGTGCCCAGAGTGCCCCCACACACCCTGGGTCCCAGCCACCCCGAATCGCCCTTCCGCGGTGCCTCTGTTGGCCAACGCCTTCTCGTCTGCTGAAGCTCAGATCACAAGATCTGCCCCATCCTCAGCCGTGTGGAGAAGGCTGCTCCTGGCTAAGCCCCGTGATGCACCTGCCCCACTGCCCGTGGGCTCTTCTCCTGTCCCGCTTCCCCAGCTGTGGCACTCAGGGAGCCCCACGGGAAATGAGCTGACCGCCGTAAAACCTCGCTTTCTTGTCGGGGTGCTCTTGAGGGTCGGCAGGGAGCCCCGGTGCCCTGAGGCAGCACCACACTACCCCGTGCGCAAAGCCGCACTCGGCTCCTGTCACGGGGAGGCCAGCAGGGCGTGCCTGCTCGGGTCTTCAGCCTACCCTGCCCTTCCCTGGCCTCTCCATACCTGTGTGGGCCACCGGCCTCAGACGGGACCACAGGTGGCCCGTTGCTAGAATGTTCTGTCCTAGACCTTCACGTGTCTGGTGCTCGCCTTACGGCTGACACACCCCCCACTGCCACGTGGCCCGGAGCCGCACCCGCATGCGGGCGACGCTCTGCCAGTTCCCCGGGGGGAGGAACCTACACACAGCAGGGGAGAGGCCTGTCGCCAAATCGTCTCTGCCGCGTTGCTCAGCCGGAACCCTCTCGGGACGATGTGGCCTCTGAAACGTTCGTGTCCTCCCCACTAGAACTTAGGCTCCCTGCCAGGCTGGACCTTATTGCTAGTAAGTCGGCCGTAAGCCAGGGCAGTGGGGGTGCAGAACAAGGATGGGCCCAATCACCAGGACTCATGAGGGGTCTACAGCAGAGACAGGGGCTCTAGCAGCTTCTGGGGGGGTGGGTCACGGTCTGACCCGTGAGGCCGGCTGGGCTGCCCACGGGGGAGGGTGCTGGCGCTCCTGGAAGCCAGTCAGGAGGAGGGTGGGAAGCGGGCTCGCAGATTGGCCCACGCTAAGCATAGACACAAAGCGGTCCTTGTTCACCTCCGGTCAGGCCCAGGCCTCTGCTGGCTCCACACCCAGTGGCTGGCTATTGGGCAATCAGTTTGCCTTAGGGGCCCGGGTCAGGGCACCGGTGGAAAGAAAATATGAATTATTTATCAAGAGAATGACAAATCCTTGGAAACTCCACTAAGTGCCCGCTCACTGGTCCTCAGAATCTTTTTATTTCCCCGAGCCTTAGTATGTAAGGCAGTGCCTCGAGGTCCTTCTGCACCCGAGAAGAACTCCTATTCACCCTGCAAAACCCAGCTCGAAGGTCTCCTCCCAAGGTTGTTTGGCAGCCGAGACTCCTCCTTTCTTGCCCTCCCACCTTGTACGGCCTCGCCAGTGGTCCCGCGTGGGTCTGTGCCCAGGTCCGTCCATAAGCCAATCTGAACTCTCACCCCTGGGAGCTGTTCTGACTCCGTGCCAGGCGCCCAGCACAGCGAGCACAGGACGGGACAAGACCACAGCTTCTCCTAGGATCAGTGAATCATTCTCAGGAGCATCTGTTTTCAGAACCGCACCTGCTGTTCACAGAACCCCATGGCCGCCCTCGGGTCTCTGGGCTTTGACTGTGTTGGATGCCAGCAGCGTCTCGCCTGCCCACCAGAGCCCTCCCAGGTCACCTGTGGGCCTCGGGACAGCAGCGTGCGTGGAGGAAGCCTGTGGCCCGAGTAGGGTCAGCCTCGGCACTGCCCGGTGGGGACCACGGACAGCCTACCACAGCCTCCCTGCCCGCACGGGCCTGTGGGACAGGGGAAAGCCAGCAGCTCCCAGCCGCCTCTCTGCATCAGGCAGCCGCCACACGGACATCACTTCAGGAATTCCTGCCCCACAGCGGCCCCAAGGCAGGGCACCCCTGCCAGCTGAGGAGCTCAGGCTCTCCGGGGGCCTCACCCCACATCCAGACGGGGGCCCAGCGAGGGCCAGGGGCTGCTCATGGCCGACCCAGAGTTCAGGAAAATGTCCCCGAGGCGGGTGCCTGTCGGGGAGTTTGGCCCCTGGTCAGACACTGGCCATGTGGGGGGGCCTGCAGGTTAATGGGGGGTGGTGGTCGCTCAGTGGTCTCCAGCGTGTGGCTCCCGGCGTGGCCCCACAGCCTCTCGGGCCCTCAGCTCGTGGGGGAGGCAGCTGCCCTGCGCCCAGGGCAGGGCCAAGGTCACAGGGAGCGGGCCTTCAGACCAAGGTCGTAATCACAGAGGGGACTCTGCTCGCCTGCTGGTGCCTCCTGCTCTCAGGATACACTCTGCCTGGTGGGCCACGCTTGGTCAGAGCGGGAGGGAGGCTCGGGGCTCTGCGTGTAGAGATACTGTCTCAGCCGGAACATTCTTGTGCAGCTGCCTCTGTGCATGCGTCTCGACCGCTCGGAATTCCTGGGCCTCAAACAGCCGTTTGAGGACGGTTTCTCTGGGTTACACACACACACGCGCGCGCGCGCACGCACACGTTTCCGTTCTTTGCAGAGACAAGCAGATGGCCAGTCTGCAAGCCCTGCGGCACCCACAGGACACACGATTGAGGCCTCCAGCCACTGGGCCAAGGCTTGGCCGTGCAGAGAACAGGTAACTCAAGGCGGACAAGACATGCTGGACTGGAGGCCCTTCCCTGTGCTCCATAAACACAGATAAACAGCAAACAGGAGGCGAATCGGAGTATTTAGGCCTCTTCATCATGTGCGGTGCCTCCGGAAATCTGCCGGCTGGGAGACGTAGCAGACCCCAGCCCCAGCAAGGTGGGTCCCACCACAGCCCTGCCTCAGCCTGATGACGCTTGAAGGGCCGGGACCTGGCATCCGGGAGCCTGGACCACAGCCCTGGCCGGCTGCCCTCCCCCCGTTGATATTTAAACCTCTGGATCCTCAGTCTCCTCCTCCTTGAGGGGGAGTTGGCGATACAAATAAAGCCTACTTCTGTGGTTGGAAAGGTCAAAGGACTTGGTGCGAGTGACAGAGCTGTCAGCTATCCATCACCTGCTCCTTCACTGGCCAGAGCAGCGACCGAACAGCCCTGATAGATGTGCAAAGAGGAGGAAGTCCGAGGGTCAGAACCCACACGGCAGCCTTGGACACATGTTCTTTCTGCATCCACGTGGAGACACGAAAGCGAAGGGGGAAGAGAAGCAGGTGCGTGCTCCCCCCGCACAGGGGCGGTCACCACCGACGAGTGTCACAGAGCTGTGCGCGCACGGTTGGCCCCGATGCTATCCATTGATTCTCCCAAACCCAGGGAGCCTCCTGCCCTCCTAGGCAAGGGGAGCAGGGACCCAAGGCCCAGACCTTGGGATCAACACGTTCACTGCCTGTGACCTCTCCAGGCTGTGTGGACAACCTCCCGCCAGCCCGTTAGTCCCCAGGACAGCCCCCACAGCGAGCAGAGACATCGGATTCCAGCCCAGGCACCAGGCTCCACCCTGGGAACCTCGCCCTGGGTTAGAGACCTCTGTATGGCCTCCGGAAGGCTCTGGCAGGACCTCTTACAGCCAAACACAGCCCCACCCTGTGACCAAGCACTTCATTCCGTACCCCCAAAACAAGGTCCTCCAAAAACACAAGCATGGGCACAGCAGCATAGGGTTCCATGCACAGAAGGACAGGGATGGCTGTCTATGTGCAGGAATTGGGTTTTACAAACACTTACAATATTTGCTCTTGGTCTAATCTAATCTCTCAACACAT
>NW_024412447.1:118837-126112 GCF_014898765.1 Herpailurus yagouaroundi | reverse complement strand
GAACCTCCCGCGTCCTGGCCCTGGGACCCGCCAACCTCCCGCGTCCTGGCCCTGGGACCCGCAAATGTTCTGAGTCCTGACCCTGGGATCCACAAACCTGACCTTACTTGGAAGTAGGGACTCTGCGGACGTGATGGTTAATAGGAGGTCATGCTGGAGCAGGGTGGGCCACAGCGGAGGTCCCTTCTGAAAGCCCTCCAGCTGCCTGCCCTGCACTAGCCAGCCCCGGTCATACTCAAAGGTGAGGGGAGCTTGTCTGCCCCCGTCTGCCGCCGTCTGCCCACCTGATTCGCTTTGTGCACAGGCACCACCTGTGAGCCAGGCCCCCATCCTGGGGCCGCACTGCTGGAGCACTCTGCTGTCTGTCCCATCTGAGTAGCGGGACGGCGGAGTCCGCACAGAATGTGGGTCCGAGGCACGAGGCCAGGCCCAGAGGCTCGGTGGGCATGTGTGGGATGGCTGTGAATGTTTGTGCTGGGGGGTGGTCACAGCCTGTGTCATGGGCCTGCCCGGAAGGCTCCTTTTCGAGAAGCAGGTTGAAGTCCGTCGCCACGAGCCATGCTCTCTGGAACGTCCAACTGAGTCCACCCACTGTGGCCAAGCCACCGGCTTCTTGCAGCCGCCTGTGGGGCACATGGTGCCCGTGGCCACGCCTGCTTGCTCTGTGGACACATCGGCCTCGCAGACCTCAGCCACACAGCTCACCGCCGACGTAGCGTATGTGTTGTCTCAACGTTCACCCGTAAATGCTACGCTGAAAGCACAGCCACAGCCTCCACCAAGTAGACACACAGAACACCCTCAGAACAAAAGCCTTGGGCTGCAGGGGGCACCTGGGGGGCTCAGTCCGTCAGTCGTCCGACTCCTGCTTTTGGCTCAGGTCATGACCTCACGGTTTGTGAGTTTGAGCCGCGTGCCTGTCTCTGTGCTAACCGTGAGGAGCCTGCTTGGGATTCTCTCTCCTTCTGTCTGCTCCTCCCTAGCGCGTGCGCTCGGTCTCTCAAAACAATAAATAAACTTAAAAACGAAAACTCTCGTGCTTCAAAGGACACCACACACGTGGTGAGGGTCTTGGGCTCAAAATACATAAAGAATGCTTACAACTTCCTAATGAAGAGACAACCCCCCTGGAAAATGGCAGATTTGAGTAGACATTCCTCCAGAAAAGATACACAAACGGCCAACAAGGACGCGTCAAGACGCTCAACATCATTAGTCATCAGGAAAATGCGGGGCTAAACCACTAGGAGACAGACACCACACCGCAGGGGGGCCGGGATCTAAGAGACAGATAATAACGGCCCCTGGCCAGGATGCAGGGTTGCCTCGGACATAAGGGGCGCGGCTCCCGTGGGAAACGGTCTGGCAGTCTCTCCGACAGGTCAGTTCAGTTGTTAGAAGATCCAGCAACTCCGCTCCTACGTGTGGACCCAAGAGACACGAAAACACACGTCCATGCAAAAACCTGTCCGTGAGTATTCATGGCGGCAATATTCACAACAACCCCAAACTGCAACTAGCCCCAATGCCATTAACAGGTGGAAGTACAAATAAAATGGGGCCCAGCCCCACGAGGCAGTATCGTTCGGCACAGAAAGGAGTGGGGCGCTGGCACCTGCCACAGTACGGGTCATCCCGGAGGACGTGGTGCTCGGCGAAAGAAGCTGGTCACGTTTATGTGTGATTCTATTGGGAGGAAGCTCCAGAATTGGTAAATACCGGAGACCGAAGATGGATTGGTGGCGTCTGGGCCTACCGGGTGGGCGAGGGGGACCCGGGCATTGACGGCAACACTGCATGGGGTTCTTCCTAGAGTCACCAAAAGGTTCCGAAGTGGATTGTGGTGATGGATGCTCATTTCTGCGGATGCACTAAAAGCTGCTGAGTTGGGGCGCCTGGGTGGCTCGGTCGGTTGGGCGGCCGACTTTGGCTCAGGTCACGGTCTCGCAGTCCGTGAGTTCGAGCCCCACATCGGGCTCTGTGCTGACAGCTCAGAGCCTGGAGCCTGTTTCAGATTCTGTGTCTCCCTCTCTCTGACCCTCCCCCGTTCACGCTCTGTCTCTCTCTGTCTCAAAAATAAATAAACAGTAAAAAAAAAAAAAAAAAAAAATTTAAAAGCTGCTGAGTTGTAGGATTTAAGTGAGTGAACCATACGATACGTGAATTACATCTTGCCCCTAATTTGTTAGAAACCTTACTTTAACCCTAAAGCAAGAATGTCCAGAAACTCGTGAGCTAGGGGTGTGTTTTTCAGTGACTTTTAAAAATGTGTAATGCTAGGGGCGCCTGGGTGGCGCAGTCGGTTAAGCGTCTGACTTTAGCTAGGTCACAATCTCGCGGTCCGTGAGTTCGAGCCCCGCGTCAGGCTCTGGGCGGATGGCTCAGAGCCTGGAGCCTGTTTCCGATTCTGTGTCTCCCTCTCTCTCTGCCCCTCCCCCGTTCATGCTCTGTCTCTCTCTGTCCCAAAAATAAATAAACGTTGAAAAAAAAAATAAAAAAAAAAATAAAAATAAAAATGTGTAATGCTAAACTTTAAGTGGTCATCCCCATGCACAGAAACCACACTTTGCAGGACCCCCAGTCTCCACCCCCATCTCACCAGCCACCCTCTTCTAGAGCCTCGTAACTTCTATCCTTCAAGATCTTGGAGGAACAGTACTAGCATATAATTAATTCCTAATATTGGACTGACAACTTACGAAACTTTCAGGAGTTCAGAGAAGAAAGTTTTTCTTAAAAAGAACTATTAATCACGGATTTTAGTTTTTTAATGCCATGGTCATAAACCACAGCTGTTTTCATATTCAGACCACAGCCACTGGGGACAGGAATGGCGTGCGCAGCCTCCTGGGGTCCTGGGCCTGGGCCCCAGGGTCCTCAGGGGAGTGGAGGCTGCTGGCAACAGGACCACAGTCAATGCCAGGCTCAGGGCACGGTCAGCGGAGGGGAGTCCGGATGCCAGGAAATGCCTGGATACGACCCAGCAGAGCCGCAAGAGGATGGGACGACAGGGGGGCAACACCATCAGCTTGTAACCCCTGCCCTGTGCCCACCGTGCCCGGCCAGTCCTCTGCCTAGGACCACGCTGTGTGCAGGGGAAGGGGCCTGGCTCACCTCAGGATGCCCACCATGGCTCTGGCAGTCTAGCTGGCAGGTCATGGGCACACACGCTCCCTTTCTGGCCTCAACATCCCCCTGGCCTTTGCTGAGCACTGGTAGAAACCCTGTCCCAGGTGGTCCACGGGTGGCCTCAGCCTTCAGATGCCAAACAGGTAGGACCAGACATCCCTCCTGCTATAAACAGGCTGGGTGCTGAGAATTCAGGAGAAAAGGGGCAGACGTGAGCTATGTGAGCTTCCCGGGGACCCATGAGCCTGGCTGTCCTACCCTGCCAGACCGCTATATTCCTCCATGACCATGGAGGTGATGGTGCCCACCATGGAGGAGGACCCCCGGGGGAGGGGGCTGGGAAGGAGTGGCTCGGGGAGGCCATAGTGGAGGCCAGAGGGGGGTGAAGTTAGGGGAGGGGAGACCTGGAAGAGGAGGAGGCTGGGCTGGGGCAGGGCCAGGGGAGGCCGGGAGAGGCCAGAGGAGGGAAGGCTAGGAGGAGGGGAAGCCCAGGGGAGAGGGAGGCCGGGGTGGGGGCGGAGGCCAGGCTCCCTGGACTTTTGGCTCGACCTCAGGCAGTCTATACGACCTCTCCGAGTCCTGGTTCCCTCATCTTTATGTGGCAACAGCAAGCATTATACTGCTCCCTGTAACTCACAGAGGCATTTTGAAGACACAACAACAACTGTGTGACCCCGTGGCACAGAGCCTGGCCCAGGAAATGCCAGGACGGCTGTGCCTGCACAGAGCAGCCACTCAGGCAATGCCACCAGTGCTGCTGTGTTTCCGCCCACACTGGGCCTCCTGACCGCAGGCATTCGCACGGGTCACTCCATGGAGGGACGGGAAGGGCACCGTTGTGACATTAAGGGACCTAGAAGTAGCCGTTCTACTTCAGCTCCCTGTGAGAGGCTGCGACCTCTCAACTGTTTCCCCTCGGCAGAGGGGCTGAAACCGTGAAGAAGCCCAAGGAGGGTGGAAAGTTTCACAAGGAACCCATGCCTGCTCCAGGCCTCATCTCCTTCCCGAATGTTCCACGAGAAGCCCATACCCACTCCAGGCCTCAGGCCCCTCCAGAATGTTCCACGAGGAGCCCGTGCCTGCCCCCAGGCTGCATACCCTCTAGCTGTCTCACCCCAGTCATCCCTCGTGACCCGGGGATACATGAACCATGCTGGTTGGCCACACACCTGCCTCCAGCCGTCCTCCTGAGACAGCCGAGCCCGTTAACGGCTCCCTCTTCTATACGATTCTCCTGACGGAGGTGCCAACTTCCCTTCCTGCAGCCACAGGGAAGGAGGTGCTGTGCTCACGGACCCAGTCAGGGGTGGCATCAGCACTCCTCAGCATGGGGCATGCCCACTGTATCCCGGCAGCCCCAGGCCTTCGCCCTCCCCTGGTGCCTTCGTCTTGCCTGTGTGAATGAGGTCCCACCTGCTCCAGGCAGCCCCAGACCACAGACAGGTCAAGCGGAGCCTCGGGGAAGCCCCCAGCAGGACATGTGGCCCAAGGAATGAGAGCAAGAGTCCCAGAAGCACCCTGACACAAAATCATACCTTCGGTCACAAGTTACACACTAGCAGCTATATTTTCTTTGGCCCGAAAGGTATTTGGAATGCTTCTCAATTAGTGACCATCATCCTCAACGTTTGAAAATTAAGCAGAAGAGATGTTCCAGCTTACTCTGAAAATCGTGTATCAGGACAAATGGCCACGATCTGGTGAACAAAAGACAGCTTCCCTTCGTCCCACCACCCCCCAGAGCGGCAGGCTCACACAACTTGCACGGTCCTTGTGGGCACTCGGGGGTGCAACAAACCCTTGCCGGTGCACAAACAGCCTTGTTGGGGCTAACAAAGGGTGGCAGAGCAACCTTGGACCACATGGATCCCCAAGCCCCAGGATCACCGGAGCGGACATCAAAACCACGATGCTCCTTGTGAATTTTCTTGGGATGGCCTGGATGTCAAATATCCCTTCTCCACCATTCCCACAAATTTTCGTGTGCCAACGAGTACCCTAATGTTTATTTTGGTAGCATGGTTTCTGCTTTATTTGGAGCAGGAAACTACAGGTGAGGGGTCAACCCAGCCCCCTGTTCGTTTTATAAATAAAGCTTTATTGGCACACAGCCACGTCTGTTTACCAACACGTTGTTTGGCCGCTTTGGGGCTAGGACAGCAGAGTCGATTAGTGGACACACAGACCATACAGCCTGCAAAACTTACAATATCTATTGGCTGGCCCTTTATAAAAAAGTGTGCTGGCCCCCAAGGCAGGCAGGAGAGGCAAAAGTCACCTCCTTTAGGGGCGTTCTTTGGTGCCCATATTCGGGCTCCTTGTTTAAAACACTTATGCTCCCTGGGGTAGAAATGATCGGCCAGTGGATGAAGGTGGAGAGAGGGAGGACAGGGGAGGCCAGGAAGGGGAGCGGGTAAGGGTACCGGACCCTTGTGCTGCCCGCTTGCCTCGATGGGGAGAAAGCCCCGAGCAGTCACCCATAGTTCACCCGAAACACCTCTGGGAGGAAACACTGCATTTTCCACTAGAAACTTGGTGCCTGCGTGTGCCAGCACAGACCATGCCCACACCTGGCACCCTAGTCCCAACCAGCCCCCAGTACTTACTTCATGGGTTTGAACAGTGCTTGCCCATAATTCTGGAATGTCATGATGAGCTTGAGCTGCGTGCCCCCCGACTTCATGGCTGCAGGAGAGAGGGAAAGAGACACGGGGTCACTTGCTGCCCTCAGCTCATCCCTCTGTGGGTAAGTGAGCAGCTCCCACCCTGGTCCCGAGGCCCCGCCTGGGCCTCTGGATGTGGTTGCGGGCTCCATTCTGTCTGGGAGGTCTGGGGTTTCCTGCACTGACAGTGGTACACATCCCACCTTGATATTTAGGTGCTGGGTCTGCGGGGGGGGGGGGGGGGGGGGGCGGAATCTCCCAGGCAGTCTGACCCATAGACAAAGGGAATGGCTTCTAGAAAGGATGGCCAGGTATAGGTACCTGCCAGCCACGCCTCTCTCCCCCAGACACCTGCACGACCTCATCACACGGGGGCCCCCCCCCCCACGCCTACACACCACTGCTTGCCCCGACTAAGTCTCTGGGGTTCTGTTGGAAGCCTGAGCAGGGTTAACCTGAGACCCTGAAGACCCCTTGGCTGGAAGCAGCTCATTCATTATAGGGGCCTTCCGGGGGGCTCCCGATGGACATGGCTCCAGAAGCAACATTATGGTTTCCCAGATGCTGCACCAGCTGAGAAGTCTAAAGAGTCCCTGAAAAGACCCACTCTTCCCCAGACTGCGGTTCTCTCTTATGGATGGGGCTAAAGGAAGGTGTTGAAACAGGGGTTTCCATAAGATGTGGGGTAGGAGGCTGGGCTTGGCCTGTGGCCACCTCAGGAGCTGGGTGGGCTGGCCCACCCCACCATCTATGTGGCAAGGGCCAGACCACGTGAAACAGGTCACACAGAGGGCCTCCTGTATCCCCACCAGGCACCAGCTCTGCTTCTGTCACAGGCGGGAGTCAGGGCGCGGCTGAGCACATTTCCAGCCTGGAGCAAGCTTGCGCACCCGCCCATCCCAGCGGGTGGGAGGGAGGTGGCTTGGGCACCTGGCCGTGTGGCAGTCCTTTGCCAGCAGGGAGGGAGTGGTCGGCAGAAGGCAGTAGAACAGCCAGGAACCAGGTAGATACCGCCCCCCACTGTGTAGGGGGCCCGGCTACATGGGTGGAGGGTGCAAGCCAGGGGAAGGAGGCTGAGGCAGCCACAGCAGATGATGGTGGTTTGTATGACAGAGGTGGGGAAAATGAAAAATTAAGGAAATATCTGGGGGTCCAAGGAATCATTTAGTGGAGTAGGTGTGGAGGTGAGAGAGAAACCTAGGATGACTCCTGGATTCCAGGGGGTCAGCAAATGGGTGGGGAAGAATGTGCATGGAGGTGAAGATCAAGGCCAGGTGACTACAGGATAACTGAGGGGCACCATACTGGGGGTGAGCCATACTGGAGGGCTCCATACTGGAGGGTGCCATACTGGAGGGGTGCTATACTGGGGGAGGGTGCCATACTGGAGGGGGCCATACTGGAGGGGCACCAGACTGGACGCCGCCATACTGGAGGGGAGCTATACTGGAGGGTGCCATAATGAGGGGGCATACTGGAGGGG
>NW_024412447.1:83013-103837 GCF_014898765.1 Herpailurus yagouaroundi | reverse complement strand
GGCGTCGGGCGGCTACCAGCTCGGGGGCTGCCCCCGGGCCCGCACCACGTGGAGGGCGCCCGCCGCCAGAGCGCCCGCTGGCCCGGCCATCTCGGGGCCGTCCCCTGTCGCCTCTCTGGAGCGGCCGCGCCCGGCGGCCCTCGTCCGCGGAGCTGGGGGCGCAGCCGGGTGAGGCCCCGGGCACGCAGCGGCCGGCGTGCGGTCTCTGCGCTCATCCGGCGCGCAGGAGCGCGACGCCACGGCCCATGTAGGCCAGGGTGCGGCTGCCGGGGGCGGGGGTTGCGGCGCGCCACCGCCTCCCCCCAACCCCTCAGCGGGTCCGTGGGCCGCGCTAGGCGCCGGGCGGGCCAGCCGGAGAAGGGGCGGCTCCTGAGGGCAGGGCCCCGGAGGCGGGGACCTGAGGCCGAGCGGGGTGGGGGGTAGGGGGGGGGACTGGGAGGGGCCGGGCACCGGGTTGGGGGGCGCACGGAGCGGCCGGGGAGGTCCCGGGGCAGGTGCAGCGCCCGCGCGGCCGAGCCTCTCGGCGCCCCGCGCCCGGGCCGGCAGATATCCGAGAGCCCGGAGCCGCCCCCCGCGTCAGCGCCCGCAGATTGGCGGAGACGCGGCCCCACGAGTCACCGCCAGGCCGAGCCGACTCCGCTCCCTCTTTCCTTTCTCCTCCCCTCGGCCGCGCCCCGCGCTGCCGCTGCAGCTCCGGGCCCGCTAAGGAGAGGGCGCCTTCTTCCCGCGGTTGCCGAGAGAGGCCCCGGGGGGCCCGGGGGGTGCGCTGTCGCCGGGGGGGGGGGGGGGGGGGGGGGGGGGGGGGGACCCTCAGGCCAGGCTGTGGCTCTCCGGGACCTCTGTCCGCCCGGGGCCGGCCGCCGCCAGCTGCAGCCTCCCGGCTCCTCCCCAGATGAGCGGAGGGCCGCAGCCCCGGCCAAGTCCCTCCCCGGAGCCGCTGGGCGTCTGCGCCGCCGGATGAGCTCCCTGCCGGGCGGCGACCTTGTGCCCCCCTCCCCGCCCCCGCCTCGGACGAGAGGAGAGGAGGGGAGCTCGGTATTTGGCCCCAATAGCCAATCTGGGGCGGGGGTTGGGGGGTGCCAGAGCAGGGGGGAGGCTCCTGCACCCGGCTGGGGCCCCATCCCACCCCAAGAGGACACGCCTGCGCCTTAACTCTGGTGGGGCCGGGCGCTCCCGCCTAAGATTTGCTTGGCACTGGGAGGTACCTGGTGTTTGCGGAGGCCGCACCTCCCTCGCTCGCCCCTGTGTGTGTGTGTGTGTGTGTGTGTGTGTGTGTGTGTGTGTGTGTCATTTGCTTCACAAGATGCATAAAATCAGCCACCCATACCCAGACGTGGCCCTTCTGCATGACCTCTTCTGGGCCCACACAGCCTCTGGGCCCCCGGCCCCCAGTAGGGAATATTAATGTGAATGTCAGGCCAAAGTCCTGGTGAGAAGGGTAATGACCTGGCTGGGGAAGGCGGTCCAAACACATCCACCGTCAAGCAAACAGGCGAGCGCTCAAGGCACCGCACATTCTCAGCCTCTCCGGCAGCAGAGAGAAGGAAGCAGTCTGTGGTGGGGCGCTTAGGAGGGAGCCCTTACCTTCCCCTCCCCTTGCTGTGCTGCCTGGACATCTCACTGCCCTCTCTGGACTTCAGTGTTCTCTTCCGTGCATTCAGGAAGAGACTCGTCATTGAATCTCTGTGTCTGGCCCAGTGCCGACCGAGCATGTAGTGGGCGTCCACTGGATACTCGAGGAGGGAGAGGAGTCTCAGCCCAACTGATCAGTGCAGTAAGGGTTTCAGAGGCCATCTGAAGTAAGTGAAAGGCTGCTCAGCCCTTCTGGAGCTGGAGGCTAGAGGGGACTAGGTGTGAAGGTGGGCCCGCCCTGGAGCTGGAGCTCCCCCTCCATTCTACACCAACTGCACCATTTGTGTGCAGCAAAGGGAACTTTGGGCGAGGTTACCTAGAGAGAGGCCTAGGAGGTGGCCTAGGAGATGATGTCTGAACGGAGATTGGTGAGCAGCCCCTGCCCCGGGGAGCAGGACCTTGAGCCCCACAATGTCTCCCTAGACTGTGGGGTTCTGCAGCCTCTGTCCCCCCCTGCCCTCCGCCGGCCAGTGTCCTCAGGGTGGCCGTGGGGTGGCTTGCCCCCGGGAACCATAGACATCGTGTAGGGGGCCTCACGTCCCACCCCCGCTGACCTCTCTTGGGAGCTGAGGTGTTATTTGGACTCCTGTTCACCACTCGATGGCTCCCTTGTGGAGTTCTTGGTTCATCTCAGCTATCACCTTGAGGAAGTGTTGTCTCACTGTCCACATGGTTTCGAAGTATCCCCACCCCCATTCCCTCAATGTCCCACCACTCTGTTTCCCTAACAACAGCCGTCACCATCTGAAGGCAACTCTTCTGTTCCGGTGTATGGCTCGTCTCCCCCCAAATGCACATGCTCCACTAAGTGGGAGCCTCCCATGACGCCTCGCTCACAGCTCTGTGCTGGTGCCGAGCGGGTGCCCAGAGCAGACCACAAGCCACCATCCAACTTGGGTTAGGTGTCAGCGGGCTAAGGTGCACACATGAAATGGCCTTTGAAAACAGAGCCCACACCACAGGGGACATAGCATGAAAACCCTCGGCCAGATGTTTCTGCCTGGTTCCTTGTACTTTGCTCTGGGGAGTAATTGCATGCGGTCCAGTTGATTCATCCATGGAAATCACAAAAAGCAAACACACACATTCACACCCACAGAGGCACATCCAGTCACACACACACACACACACACACACACACACACACACACACACGTTTGCAGAGACACACATGCACGTGGGGCCGGAAGCTCCCTTAGGCTTCTGTCTTATTGTCCCTGAGCAGATGCCAGGTGGGCCAGGCTGGGCTGCTCCGGGAAGGGCCCCGGGAGCCGCACATGAGGCCTTGTCAGAGACCAGGGAAAGATTTGGGGGACTTTTTTCTCCTAAAGGCTGGAGCTCCCATGTGCCAATGTAGAATATGTCTGGTGGTAACGAGAATTACATAGAAAAATAAAGTTGGTGCAGCAGAGAGGGGATTGGACATTCTGGGTGAGGTGAGGGCCATTTATACAGAGTGGCCAGGGAAGACCCCCCAGAAAGTGACATTTGACTAGAAACGTGCCTGTGTGGTAATTAGCAACTTGGAAGTCTGTGGGAGTGGTGTTTGGGCAGGGCACCGAAAGTGCCAAGGCCCTGGGGTAGGAGTGCATCTGGCATGTTCTTCAAGGTTGGAACTGAGTGAGGGGGAGACCGCGGGCCAGGGTGGCCATGTCAGGCCAGCATCCAGCAGAGGCTTAGGGACAAAGAGGGACGTGCGACCTCAGGACTGGAAAAGGCCGGCTGGGGGCTGTGCCAGCACAGCAAAGGGGGGACCGGTTATTGGTGGGAGGTGGCCACTCAGACCTGGGTGGCGTGGGCTCCCCGCATCTCGGGCTCAGACACCCCCTGAAGGTAGAATCAGGGGTCAGCCATGGGGCAGGGGAAACTGAGGGTCCCAGGTTTGGGTGCTGGGCATGAGCAGTCTGATTTTGGACTGTGAGTGCCAGCGTACAGAGCCACGGGTAGATGTGCCCGCAGGACCGGGTGGGAATGGGCGGCGGGGCCGAGGCCTGGGCCCCAGGACCTCTGCCCCTGAGGCCAGGAGGCGTGTGAACAACCAGGCGAACACAGAAGGGGCACCATGAACCAGGAGGCCACGATGGCCTGCCGGTGTGGCCCAGAGGCTGACCACTGGTGGTCTTATCCAGACGGCCCTGGTGGGGCAGGGTGAGGCTGGCAGGAGTCCTGAGGGAAGCAGAGGGTGGTGGAGACCAAGGGCAGATGTGACTTTTGAGGAACTTTGTGTGGAGAAATGGGGCGGTGGCTTGAGGGCAAGGCAGGACCAGCCTCCCTTTCCCACCAGTGAGAGAGCCTGGGTGCTGAGCTGAGCTCTGGGTTCTCTGAGGGTGCTTGAGCAGGAGTATGGTCCCCAGGGCACCAAGGATATATACAAGGGTATCGGCCAGGAAGACCCTGCAGGGGCGAGGGGAGGGTGACGGGCTGCAGTGGTGGGGATGGCGAGTTCTGGGCCAGCAGGAAAAAGGGTCCGCGGTGGATTGGGGAGGGAGGGGCTTTCCAGGCAGAGAGGGAGCCAGTAGCCCGGGCACAGGATGCAGACGTGGCCGGGTCCCTTGTCCAGGCTCCCCCGCTACAAGTCCCTCCTCGCTCTTGGTCAAAGCACACTGGAGGTGAGCCTTGTGCCCTGAGCCTCCCCAGGTGCGCGAAGCCACCAGCTGGCCTGGCGGAAGGGCCCCCGTTAATACAGGGCTTCTGCAGGTGGTGGATGTGAGACCCAGGAAGAGTAGCAGTGTAGGAAGGGCATGCAGGTGACAGTGGGGTGAGGGACAGGGGCGGTGTGGAAGGGCCAGGACAGAAGTCGTCTGGAAAGTGGGCCCCCCCCCCTCCACAAGCATGAGGGTAGAGAAGAGACTTTGGGGGTGTGTGACGAGGTGAGGAGACAGAGCTGCTGGGGAAAGACTGTCCTGGGAGCTGCGGGCTCCTCTCCTGGCCAAATAGCTGGGGAATATTCCAGAAGGGCCTAGGAGGGAGGTCCAGAGGGACCCACCCACTAGGTTCTGGCACCTATACCTCTGGGCTCCTTCGATGTTTTCCTAGGGATTACTCATCCGGGACCCACCAGGGAGGCTCCTGGGGCTGTTTACTACAGGCCAGCCCTGGCCACAGGCTATTCTGGGAGCTGGAGGCGGGCAGGTCATGGTCTTCACGGGGCACCTGTGTCCAGGCGTCATGGGCTGTGCAGTTTTAACCCTTGTCTGGTGGAGCTGGACGCAGTGGGCAGGGGTGGTGGGGTAATGGGCCTGGGCCTGTGGAACTTGCACAGGGAGGTACTGTTAGCAAGAGAGACACCCCCACAGGAGAAGGTGAGTTGAGACCCGTGTCCTCTGTGCTGGGGCAGGGGGACAGGAAGCGTTCGGGGGACAAGGGGGGCCTCCGGCCGATTCGCTCCCCAGCCACATGGCCACAGCCTGAGGGGTCTTTGGAAAACAGAGCTGCTTTGTTCCAATTTAAAGCAACAGGTCAAGAGAGCAAAAAGGAACAAATAAAACAATAAACATGAGTTTATTTTTTCCATTGTGGATTGCTCAAATACATGATTTATGTTCTATCATACATGGAACAGCCATGAAAACTGGCCATCTGTTGACCGTAGGGAAACTGTCAAGAAATTGCAAAGGCAGATAGGTAATCTGCGTGTGCTCACTGAGTGCGCACACACACACACACACGTTCATACAAAAACATACGCGTGTGTGACCTGTAATCTGTTCGCTGAACATAACGCAGTTTAATAAGAACAAGGTCTATGCTTTAAAAATGTCTCTAGGGGCGCCTGGGTGGCGCAGTTGGTTGAGCGTCCGACTTCAGCCAGGTCACGATCTCGCGGTCCGTGAGTTCGAGTCCCGCGTCGGGCTCTGGGCGGATGGCTCGGAGCCTGGAGCCTGTTTCCGATTCTGTGTCTCCCTCTCTCTCTGCCCCTCCCCCGTTCATGCTCCGTCTCTCTCTGTCCCAAAAATAAATAAAAACGTTGAAAAAAAAAATTAAAGATGAGCATAAGTGGGACTAGCACCCGTTAAACCTGTAGGACGCCACCACAGGGGCGGGCAGAGAGAGGCTGGGGCCATGGCCGCTCTCCCAGAACCCCGTAAGGACCAAACGTCCCTGAACTGAACTTTTGGTCCAGGAAGCTCAGAGAAGAGCAGTAGGAAAAAGCCCAAATGAAGACAAACCAAAGCAAACGCAGCCGGGAGCGAGCGGTGCAGGGGGCGGGGAGCGGGGGGTGGCTGAGGAGATGGAAAAGGCCAGTGGGACAGCCCATGAGTTGTGACAGCCAAGCAAGGGACAGAGGGGGGTGCAGGGGAGAGCCCTGGAGTGAGGAGAGACAGAAGAAGGGGGTGCAGGGGAGAGTCCTGGAGCAAGGAGGGACAGAAGGGGGTGCAGGGGAGACTCCTGGAGCGAGGCTCAGGGCTGGGAGTGGGGCGGGCTTGAAAGTCCCCAAAGAGACGGTGCCACGCGATACCAGCCTGATGGCACAAACAAGATAGGCATTTTAAAGAAAAGTTCAAACGAAGCCCTGAACGATGGCTCAAGACCCATCATCATAGAAGTTGAAAACGGTCAAATATTAATCCCTAAACAAAGAAGGCAGGCCCGTTTTGCCTGACCTTTATCAGACCTTCCAGGAACAGATGTTACGGAAATTGCCCCAAAGTGGCAGGAATGGATGGAGAGTCACTGGTCTTTTCGGGGACTCCTGTACTCTGACGTCCCCCAGATAAGGCCATACCACCTCCAAACGGCGATTGCTCTGCTCACTTTGCAGATGAAGGAGAAAACCCTCCGATCCCCTGTAGGTGCTGAAAATCCACTTCGTAAATTCAACACTTAGTGGTGTTAAAAAATCTCGGCCAACCACGAAGAGCAGGAAATTGCCTCTTTCCAACTGGGGCACCCACGGGAAGCTGCTGCTCCTTCCCACTCACCAGAGGTTTGTTACAAACACTGCTCAAACGAGGAAGAGCTTTGGAAACACACATGCGGCCGTGTCCTCATGGGCTTGGAACTTTCCAGGGCTTCTCCCCCGCCCCCACCATCTTTCTGCACCGGCCCTACTATCCAGATCACTGAGCATATCCCTGGCCCCTGCTCAGTCCCCTCCTACCTCCCTCTGCTCCTCCTCTGCCACCCTCCTGGGCCAGTGTGATTGCCAGGCTCCTGGACCTGGAGACACCAGCTCAGTCCCAGGACCCCCGTCTCCACGCACCCCTGGTCTCCAGTCCCACTAAATATCATTGGTGCACTGGCACCCCACGTCCACATCTGCAGAACTGATGTCCAACTGGCTCTCTGACGTTGGGTGGCAGGAAAATCTCAAACCCAGCATGTCCAAGATCCCGCCCCCGCCACACACACGCCACATTCCTCCTAGTGAAATATTTACCTGGGCCAAAAGATGCTGGAATCATCCTGAACATAAATCTTGCTAACGCAGTTTTCAACACAGGTCCTCACCACCCTCCACTGCTTCCTGAAGTTGCCACTGATGGCTGGACCGTTGGGACTGCCTCTTCCCTGCCCTCCTGACCTCCACTGCATGCTGCATTTGGCATCAGAGTGATGGTATTGAGACAAATCGAATAGGTGGGTTTTCTGCTCAAAGCCCTTCATTTGCTCTGCCTCCAAAGCACTGGCCGTGGCCTGCAAGGCTGTCAAGAACCTGTCTCCTCCCCACCTCTTTGATTTCTCTTGTACTTCTCTCTCCTCTACTTCCTAGGCAAGCAGGCGTCCACCCCAGGGCCTTTGCAGGTGCCACTGAGGGACTATTTGCCCAGACATCTGTGGGCTTCTCCCTCACTTCTTTTAGATCTCCATTTTATTTATTTATTTATTTATTTATTATTATTATTTTAATGTTTATTTATTTCTGAGGCAGAGAGAGACAGAGCATGAGTGGGGGAGGGGCAGAGAGAGAGGGAGACACAGAATCCGAAGCAGGCTCCAGGCTCTGAGCTGTCGGCACGGAGCCCGACACGGGGCTCGAACCCACAGACCGCGAGATCACGACCTGAGCTGAAGTCGGACGCTCAACCGGCTGAGCCACCCAGGCCCCCCGAGATCTCCATTTTAATGTCAAGTCTTGCCCCCTTGCCCTTGCTTGATGCCCCTCACCCTGCTTCCTTGTTCTGCATAGTCTGTCGTCACCTGACATCATGTATGTGAGACCTCAGTTTTCATTTCCATGCTACATATTTAGTCACATCACTTAATTGTCACCCACCTAGGAAGGAGCATGATGAAAAGATTTGCTGTTGTGTCTGCCCCCCTGCTCTCAGCCCGGCAGGGCCAGACCTGAGCTTCCCATCACCATCTACACGAGGAAGGAAGCTGGAACTCGATGCTGGTGAAGCAGTCTTAAGGGACCTTGACCACACCTGGTGTCTGTACTCTATTATGGAGGAAAGTGAGCTTATGTGATAAAACGATGCTCTAGAATTTAAACAATTTGCCTTGGGGGGAAATAGAGCCAGTGGAGAGCTTCGTGGGGGCAGAAGCAGGGAGCGTGGTCCTAGCCACACAGGCAGGCGGGCGCAGTCCTGTACTCAGTATGTGGGTCTTAAAAAAGTTATTGGAGCATTACGGGTTACAAGTATGAAACGTGCTCACTGACGGTTAACCAAGCTGCCCTCAGCAGAGTAAATTGGTGACGGTGAAGGAAGAAGCAATCGCAGGGCGAAACCAGCGCCAAGGGACCGGTCTGAGACCGTGCCTCCCACGGAGGCACCGGGTTCGTACGCGGGCCACGGCCCAGGGCTCTTCCCCCGGCTCTGGCGGAGAGCACACATTCGAGGCGCCGGAAGATTCTCATGGTGTATCACCCTCTGGCCGTGGAAAACACACTCAGTGACCGCTCGGCTGCTAGCGGGTAATTCATGGTCATGTGAAGATCCCAGAGTCCACACTGTCAGCCCCTGAAGACGAGAAGGAAGGAGGACGTGGCTGAGGGTCTCTTCGGAGTCTGTTGGGTCCGTGGATCAGCGGGGCCGTCTGCTCTGGCCAAAGTGGCCCCTGTTGCTAGAGGTTGCCTTGCACGGCCTTCCCTCTGCTGTGCTCTCTCTTTCCTCTCCCGAGGCCCCGTGTGAACCTCGCGCCTCGGTGAGTGTCATCCCCCAAGGTGACTCTGCGGGAGGCCGGGGCCCCACATGATCCCGTCACCTGGAACCCATCCCAGGAAGACTCTTACAGCCGTGACTGAACTTTGAAGCCCGCAGATCACGATGATTTGAAACATTTCGAAAAACGGCCGGGGCCTCTGCTCCCTGAGCCCTCAGCAGGACCCTGCAAAGCCAGGACCCGGTGGGAAGGGGCCCCAGGCACTGAGGCCTCCTCCCTTGTCTGGCAGGCAGTTCGTGCCTGGAGACCTGCCGGGAAGGGCGCAGGGACACAGTAGACCCGGTCTCCTCGGGGGTGGCAGAGGGGTCCTTACCCTGCAGGCACAAGGGGCGGGCCTGTACTGGGGCCGCATCACCGGTGCCGACACTGCTCCAAACGCAGCCCGGAAGGAGAGAGGGGTGGCGGTGGGCGCAGCGGACAGCCACCCACAGCGGCTCCCACACGGTAAGTCGCCCACACAGAGCGGGTTTTACTGCCGCTGTTACTTCCTGCAAGAGAGCCGGGGCCCGCGGCTCACACAACTGCCTCCCACAGCTGCATATTCCTTGGGGCCGGAGTTCAAGCCCCACGACGGGGCGGTTGTCCTGTGGGCCAGCTGGAGCCAGCAGGCCAGTGGGGAGTCCTGCAGTGGGCTAAGCCTGGCCCGTCCCTCACCGGCAAAGTGACGCTGAGTGTGCGCAGACGTCTCTCGGGCCTCGGTGGCCCGGCTCTGGAAGGGGACGTTCACGCCTCGCGGTGCGGCAAGGAAGCCATTCACTTGGTGCCTCTCCCACGCTGCTGCCGGTGCTCAGACCCCTCCGTTCCCGCGCGGCTCAGTCCCTGCGCTTAGAGCACCTCTCCGTTGCCTTGGTGGGTCGTCGGGGGCAAGGCCCTGGGCCAGATGAGCCAGGTCCGCACCCGGCCATCGCTTGGCTTGCTGAGCCGTGGCTTCTGCCCCGAGCGATGGTGGGCAGGTATACCCCTCCCCCTCCCAGGGCTTTGGGAAGGGTGCTGGAGAGTGGGCTCCACGTGTCCAACGGAGAGCCAGAGCTCTGAGCGGCCGCGGCTTAGCCCTGCGCGCAGCACAGGGGATGCTTTATGAACACACGCGATTGCTCTGCCTTTCCTGCTTCCTAAATGAAGGCTTTCAGCTGAGTGCAGTCATGGGGGAGCTGTTCGCCGCTAATAAGCACACACAGAGCCTCGGTGAAGTGCCACCAGGGCGCCTGCACCGTGTTCTGGGTCCTGCAGAGGCCTCACAGGACGCAGAGGGGTAGACACAGAGTTGTAAGAGTCTGGTGGTGTCAGACCCCTGCTGCCCGGGGGTCTGGGGGAAGACGGACAGAGTAGTTGAGTGTGTTTTTAATCGCCAAATCACGAAAGTTCCGGGTCTCCTCCGGTTGTTGGGTGCAGGCCCCAGGTGGGCCCTCCTCCTGAGGCTCCCTGGCCTCTGCACACCTCAGGCTCTGTCTGGGGCACGTGGTCCGAGGGGGTCCCCCCCAACCCCCCCAGCCCTCGCCAGGGAGGATGCCCATCCTCGTCCAACCCAGACAAAACCTGCTGTTCCCAGCGTTACCGTAGGAACAGATTCAGGACAGGGCTGAGCTCCTCCTCCCTGGTAACTTGGAGATCCCGAAGACAGCTGGCATTCTGCTAGGCCCCTGCCGTGCCGAGGCATCCGATGGCAAAGGGCACAGCACCTGAGCACAGCACTGCCACTCGTCACCCAGGGGACAGGGCCCTGTGCTCCCAGGACTGTCAAGCACATTCTGGATGCTTTACTGCTACTAAGGTTGGGGGGGGGGGAGCTGCTGGGGGAGGGAGTCAGACTATGAACATGTTAAAAGTCGGGGGGGTGTAAAGTTATTGCACATAAATATTCTGCAAACAGCTGCCTAGAATATTCCTTATATTGGAAAGTATGCTTTGAGGTCATTACTCAGGATTTTATAGGCCGTTTCTTGGCCGAGCCCCAGGATGGCTTATGGCTTTGCAAAAAGGCGACGCCACGTTTTATGAATGACAGGTGGCTTTTATCACACCTCTGCATCATCGCTATGGTAATAGGGCTGTGGCGATGCCCTGCGGCCAGGGGCACCTGAGCGGGTGCAGCGGGCACAGCCTGCAGGTCTGGCCTTGAGTAGGGGTCCCCGGACGACACTGACTGAGGTCCATTTCCCAGTCTGTTTTCCTGCCAGTGGAGTCAGTGCAGCAGAACAGCTGCTGGTGCCCCTGTATCTGGCCACAGCCCTGAGGCACAGCCCTGAGGCGGGCCGGCCTCCGCGGGGATTGGCTGCCACGCCCCCCCCAACCCGAGGGCCCCCGCACTGAGGTCTTTGCCCTTCCTCCTCCCTCCTCTGCCCAGTGGCCATCTGCATGGACCGAGCTGACCAACCTCCTCTGTCTATCGGGAGGCGAAATCAATTCCTGTTTGTTGAGCTCTTCCAATTCAGGCCTGTGTCTAGTGGTCAAGACCCAAGAGCCCGTTCTCTCCTGTCACTCCCCTGCTGGCTCCCTGCCCTGAACCTCCCAGACCACCCTCCCCACACCCGTGGCCGGGTGACCTCGCTTCCCATCACTCTGAGCAGGGCCTGCTCCTGGCTGTCCCCCAGATGGGATCTGACCATGGTCCACGCCGGTGCCCTTAAGGCAATCTTGAGAATGCAGGTGCAGAGACTCGGGTGTTCCCAGAGGCCGCAACAATTTGGACATAAAGACAGGAAAAGGAAAGTGGAGGTGCAGGGCCAAGGGGTGGAGGCACACGGGACGCCCACAGTGACTCCACAGCAACGCTGACGCCTTTGGGTCCAGGTCCCTGTGCTCCAGGGCCGGTTCCCGTCGGCTGCCCACACACCTCACTCTGCCGACGGGCTTGGGGGAAGCCAGGAGGTTTGGAGTCTGGCCTTCCCAGCACGGGCTGCCCAGGGGTCTGAATCTGGCCTTGGGTTTGGCCACAGGCCAGCACTGCAGGGCGGCTGAGGCCCAGGTGCCAGCTGGGGGCAGGCGTTCCTGACTTCCTGGGAGGTGACCACTGGAAGCACGCAGCCTGCAGAAGGGCCCTGGCCTTTGGACTGTGACGTGGCACCACCACTGGGGAGACCCCAGGGGGAGGGGGGCGGCCCCGCGCGGCGGCCCGGCCCGGCCCGGCCTGGCCCGAGCCTGCACCACGGACCCAATCCTGCTTGATGAACCAGGGACAAAGTCGGGGTTTGGAATCTGGTCGATGCCATTTTAAAAACTTAACAGACTAAACTCAGTGAATGTGAAAGAGGCCGACTGTCCGTCCTGCCTTCTACGCTCTGGCCCCGAGCTCCGCCACCCCTCGGGGTTTCTGTAGGTAAGCCGGGTGGTGAGACCCAGGCCTGCAGGAAGGGTTACTGCCACTGCACCTCCCTGAAGCTCCTGCTTTGCCCGCAGGGCCAGCGCGGTGGGCACGGGCTGGCCCGGCTCCGGGCACGGTGCCTAAGAGGGGGTCCGAGTCCACTCAGGTGGCTGGAGGTTGGACGTCCGAGACCAAGTCGCCACCCCCCATATTTGATGTCTGGTGAGGACTCACGTCCCGGTCACTACGCTGCTGTCTTCCCCCTGTGCCCTCACGTGGCCGACAGGACAGAAGGGCTCTCTGGGGTCTCTTCGTTTTTCTCTCTTTTTTAAAAATGTTTATTTATTATTTTTTATTTTTTATTTTTTTTAAATTTTTTTTTTAACGTTTATTTATTTTTTTGGGACAGAGAGAGACAGAGCATGAACGGGGGAGGGGCAGAGAGAGAGGGAGACACAGGATCGGAAACAGGCTCCAGGCTCCGAGCCATCAGCCCAGAGCCCGACGCGGGGCTCGGACTCACGGACCGCGAGATCGTGACCTGGCTGAAGTCGGACGCTTAACCGACTGCGCCACCCAGGCGCCCCTTAAATGTTTATTTTTGAGAGAGACATGCATGGGGGTGGGGGCAGAGAGAGGGAGACACAGAATCCGAAGCAGCTCCAGGCTCGGAGCGGTCCGCACAGAGCCCGACGTGGGACTGGAATTCACAAACCACGAGAATCATGGCCCACGGTGGGCTCTGTGCGGACAGCTCGGGGCCTGGAGCCTGCTTTGGATTCTGTGTCTCCCTCTCTCTCTGACCCTCCCCTACTCATGCTCTCACTCTCTTTCTCTCTCTCTCTTAAAAATGAATAAATGTTTAAAAAAAATTTTTTTTTAAATTAAGAAACTGAGAACTCACAAAGCCTGTGTTTGCTGAAATCCATTTGGTGCCAAGAGCAGGAAGCCAGCAGGAAACCTCAGAAGGCCCTCACCAGGCTCCGGGGACCCAGGGCCTTTGTTTACGCTGGCCTGTGGCTTGGTGGGCCGTCCACTCACCTTCCTGGTGAGCTCCTACACATGCTTCAAGGGCCTCTTCCCAGTGTCTAGGCATCGTGAGCCTGCCTGATCTTAGCTCGCCTCTCTCTCCTCCTTCTCGGTCCCCCTCCGTCCTCGCTCAGCCGGGCCCTGAGCAGGTCACGGGATGGGCTCCTCCGTCTTCCACAGCCTGGGGTGCAGCTTGGCACCAGTGTGCTGGGGGAGGGCCCTGGCTGAAGGCAGGAGGCACCACGTGGCCGGAGGCCGAAGGAGGCCAGGCAGTGTGGACCTGGGAGTTAGCATCCGGTGCGCCTAGTGCATGCCTTCTGTGTGCAGTGCGGGGTGCCTTCCACTCGGTTATGTCACAGGACACCTCATAGGTGGGTACCCTCACCCCACCTGAGGCGAGGAAACCGAGGACCCCAGAGCCCATGTTGTTCCCAGCGAGGCCGTGCAGAGCGGGCAGGAGGGTAGGCAGAGACCCTCCGTACTTGGAGCCACATCCAGGGCCAGCAGGGTGGGCAGCCAGACCCTCTACCGCTGGCCTTCTCAGAGGGGAGAGGACCCAGCCTCAGAGTCTCTGTTGGGAAGACGAGCAGCCACGTAGGGGTCCAGCCCAGCAAATCCCGCCTGCGTCCAGCCTGCCTGCTGAGCTCACACTGGTGCACGTCCCCTCTTCAGGGGCCCATTGCGTCCGTCCTTGCACCTTCTGTCTGCCTGTCCCTGGGCTGGGGTGCGGGATGCACCATGATTGCAGGGAAGCGCTGTGGCACGGCAGGTGGGCCAGTAGCCCCTGCACAGGAGGGGACCCCAGACCCCGGCCCAACTCTACGGGCCAAAGCCTTGGTTTCCACTCTGGGAACAGGAGCAGGCCACAACCCCTACAAGTGTCATATATGGGTGCACACAGGCACGCTCACACCTGCAGCCACAGGCAAATTTGTGGTGTGCACGTGTGCACATTTATGCACGCTCAGACGCATGCATGAATAGCGCTTTTGCACCTACACGCACGCACATAGGTGCACACACAAGGGAATCGTGAAGTACGCAGAAGCTAGGGAAGCAGGACGGCAGGGGACGTCCATGCCAGTGTCCCCATGGCCACAGCAGACAGGTACAATCCGCTATCGTAGGCAGCTCCTGGGACTGGTCCAGAACCCGCACTGGAGTAGCTTGTAAAAGACAAAACATCAAACGTGCCCACCCCGTCTCCAAAACACACCCTTGTGCTCCCTCCGGCCAGGGTGCCTCACCTGCTCTCCTGCATGGATCTGTACTTTCTGGCCGCATCTGCATACCCTTCTCCACACACTGAGGCTTGCAGGAAAGTCTTTTGACTTGTTTCCCCCTGAATCTGTCCCCATCTCAGCAGGACCTCTACATCCCTGCAGACCTGAGTCCCGCGTGGGGCAGCATCGCAGCTCAGTTCCGGGTGCTGGATGCCAACCTCTCTGAAGACCGCCTGCCTCTCTCTATGGCTCCTGAGGGGTGGGGGCTCCTCTTGTCTGGGAGGAGTGGCAGTGTGTGTGAGGGAGAACGGAAAGAGGCTGGTGTCCTGACGCCCTCCCCCCCCCCCCGCCCCTGCGCCCAGGTAGGAGGGATGCTGAGGCCCCTTCCAGACGCAAACCTCTCCGGCGTCTTTAAAAGATATGAGGCCTGCAGCAGCCAGATGCTGGGGTCCTGCCACTTCCCTGGCCCTGCCCTACACAGCCTTTGTGAGGGACATGGGGGAGGGCGGCCTGACACACAGCCTCCCAAGGGTGCTGGAGGGTCCCTAGCCTTCATGGTCCCTTTGCAGGGGGCTGAGGCAGTTCAGGAGAGCAGAAAGATGCGGGCGGTGGGGGGGGCATTCCTGGCACGTAGCCAGACGTCTGCTGGGGTCTGGCTTCCGGCCAGAACAGGAGGCATGAGGACCCGGCACGCCCCCCAGCACTGCCAGCCAGAGAGCACCCAAAACAGTGCAGAGCAGGCAAAGCTACTGGGCCTGAAGCACCCTTCCAGCGTTCCAAAAAAAAAAAAAAAAAAAAAAAAAGCAAAAAGCAGGCAGAAACTTTCTCTCTCTAGGCCAAGGATAAATGAGCTAAGGACACATGCAGCGCGACCATCATCTACCATCACGCGCCGGGGAGGGTGCTGGGAGCCCGTCCTGGCCTCCTGACTCAAGGGCAGAAGCTTCTGCTCTCCCTCATTATTTCTATTTTTAACAATTGCGTTCAGGCCTTTGGCAAAAATAGCAAGTCCTAGCCCCTCTTTGTCAGAAAACCACAGGGAAGCAGGAAAAACCGGCCAGGATTTCAGCAGCGTGGGGTCGAGTCCTCCACCGTGGGAGCTGAAGTGGCCCCAGTGTCACTCGGGCCCATCTGCTCACTGCACAAGTGGGTAAACTGAGGCCAGCCAGGCCAGGCAGGTGCCCAGGTCAGTCAGGGAGTGAGCCCGGGTCCTGGGCGCCTGATGGGCAGGGGAGCAGCGAGAACAGGCGGCCGCGGGCGCCCGGCCGCACAGCGAGGTGTCTCCTGAGCAGCCCTGAGACCTTGCAGGCTGCACTCCTGTCACCATCCTGTCACAGGGAATTAGGACGAGCCCCTGTGGGAGGTGCCCAGGGAATGAGGAACGCGGTCTCTGGTGCGCACACGTGCGCGTTTACCTGCGTGTACGCATGCAGGCACGTGTGCTCGAGTGCACGTGAGTCGGCGTGTGTGTGCGTGCCCAACCTGAGAATCAGCCTCCTCTGCAAGGATCAGGAGGCCCCAGCCGCACCCGGAAGGGCAGGCGTCTGCCCCCGTCCCGGAGCAGCTCTGACTCGACTCGAGTAAGCCCAGGCTCACGGGTGGGGGCATTAGGGCAGCGGGTCTCAGTCGGCGGGGCCCGGTGAGTCTGGAGGGGCTGGCTCTCCCCTGGCACACCTGCATCCACACCCCACTTCTCTTCCCCCACTGCCCCTTCAGTGCATCGTCTGGCTTCAGGCCCTGGGAAGGAGAACAGAGGAGAAGCCACAACAGGACGGCAGGCAAATCACCCAGCCCCCGGACCCACCAGCTCCCCTCACCTTTGACTACGTGGCCTCCCAACCCTGACCCTTGGAAAGAGTCCTCTGGGGCTGATGGTGGCCTTGCCCTTACCTGGAGGCCTTTGACTGACCCTCCGGCCCACTCACCCCTGTGATAAGTGAACAGCCATCCCAGAGCAGCTGCGAGGTGGCGTAGGAGCGGACGACTGCGTCCACAGTCTGACGTGAAAGAGGGGTGTGCAGAGTCGTCAGGCCCCGGGGGGGGGGGGGGGGGGGGGGGGGGGGGGGGGCTGGGGGCTGACATACATTGAGCACCTACTGTATACTGGCTCTCTGAGATGCCCTGTCCCCTCACACCAGCCTGGCGGGGGAAGTGGGGAGTGCTCCAACTCTGCTTATAGAGCGAAGCCAGGGCCAAGAAGCCCAGAGAAAGAGACTCTCAGGTGTGAGAGACTGCCTCTGCCTGGGGTCAGGTCACCAAGTGTGGCTCCTGACAGGGTCTTGGAGAGGGAGGGAGGTGCCCCTTTGGAATCACCCCTGCAGGCCTGCGGTCAGGGAAGGCACACCAGCCCCTAACCCCAGCCTGGCCACAGCTTGGCCTCCGTGCTGGACGCTCAGCACCTCCATCAGAGCCCCGGGCCCCTGGAGATGCTGCCCTCAGCTCCCTGCCATTTGGGTCCCTCCATCAGCAGGACAGGGGCTTCCTCAGAGGGAGCAAGCAGAGGGCGAGGGGGAGAGAGAGGCCCCAGACGCATTCTTCAAGAGAGAGCCAGCCAGCCGTTGGAAGCAAGTCCCTGGGTCCCGGCCACACAAAGTGGGGGGCGGTGGGGGGGGGGCACTGCAGAGGGTAGCTGACGCCTGGGAGGAGGTCATAAAACACAGGGGTGAGAACAACCCTATCTGACCCCTGTTCCTTGCAGAAGGAACCCGCCCTGCAGACCTGCACCTTTTTGTAAATCTGACCCCTTCAAGCTATTCGTCTCCATTGCCCCTGTAAAGACATTACTCAACTGAAGAGAGAAACAAACACATAATAGCAACTACAAACAGGCAAGCTTCCGTTCTGAAAGATGTCTGTGGCGTTACCTGGTAAAGTTAGATGGGTCACGGAAAAGGATATCCCAGCGCCGGAGGGATGGGAGGTGAATCTTGAACTTCGAAGTTACCGGAATACAACGCAACGGTTTCCAAAATGACTCAGATCTTGAGAAAATAGTGCCGTTATCTGTGAAAACAGTATCACGTGTGCACTAAGAAAGAAAGCACTTAAAATGTCCACACACGCTGAGAATGTTATTTGATGTGAGCAAACGTAGGAGAGTATTGTTTGAGCATCAGAATTTCGGGTACGTGTTTTTCTTGTTTCCCCGTTGAGGAAGACACAGGTTTTGCCAACACGGAGTTGGGAATGGTGGCTGGTGGGACAGCAGCCAGGCGGGTCTGAGCAGGGAGGTTGACAGTGGGCGTGAGGACCTGTCGGCAGGCGGTGCAGGCCTGTCGGGGTGCGGGAGGCCTGGCCGGTGGGGAGCCTCCTGTGAGGATTTATCATAATTAAACAAAGATCAATGGTGTTAACATTCTCCCCAAATGATGATGGAGAAACCAATTACCGAGAAGAATTTCTAGGATATGGGAAATAAGGTGTGTGTGCACAAATATTTTTACCTTTTAATCAATTGTGATTAGAAGAGCCAGCGCCTTGAGCGGCTGTCTGGTGACAGGACGCAGAGCCTCATTCCAGCGGCCTGGCCATTACTTAACCAGGGGCTTGATGGCAAGAGACACATCACCCACTGGTTCATTTTATGGCTCATTAAGCAAGCATAGCAGACACCCATTACTGCTTTTTGGCATTAAGGAGATTTTGAAACGTATGCACGGCTAATGATGCTGGAATTAGCAAAGGTCAGAGCGACCGTTAATGGAATTCTTAGAACATTAATGGAATTCTTATCTGCACAGAGTAAGTGGGCCCGTTTCCCCCTCCTGGTAATGGTGTGGGTGCTATGAAAAGTAAGGCCGGCACCCACACAATGAGGAAATTGCATCCCCTGCCAGGAGGCATCTGATGGCCACCCAATGCACAGGAGCCCCTACACAGCCAGGGTGCTCTGGGGGGGGGGGAGGGGCAGCCAGAGCAGAGGGGAGAACACACCTGTGCCCTCACGCACCAGGACAGGGCCGAATTGACCTAAGGATACTTGCTTTCCAGAAGGCTCCATTTAAAGATCTCCCAGACAGGGTCTCCCCCTGAGGCAGGGGGCAACTCAAGTCCATTTCCCCTTTGAACCTGGTTTTTCACATCGAAGTGCTTTGGATTCAATGATTTTATGCTCTATTGGCAACAAGTTTTTACATAAAAGTGGATTAAAAATCACAACAGAGTCGCTAGGGAGTTGCCAAGGTGGGGGCCTAGAATCTCCCCCAGGCCTTTCCTCACCCCCATCTGATGGCTCCAGAGAGGCCCCTACCCTTCTGCAGGGTCTGAGGGACTGTGTTAGAGACCCTAGACTTTGACAGGCCCCGGCAGTGCCTTAAGACTGGGTGCACCAGCCTGACGCCACAGGCACTCCCTCCGAGTGGACCCTGAATTGGGACGGCTGGCGGATCTGGCTTCTTCCTGCAAGAGAGGTGTGACAGTGGACAACGTGTGGCCCGGCCAGATCACAATGCAGGACCGAGAGGTCGCACACACACGTTGGCAGCAACTGGCCCAGGAGGTCGGGACCTGCTCAGCGGCTGCAAAGTTAGGGGTCAGCCTGAATCGTTGCTTCCCATCACTTCCGACTCAAGACCAACCAGAGGAAGCCCAACATGTTCCCCTAACCAGTCAGGCAGGGTGCCGTGTGGCCAGGAAGCCGCCTCACTCCCCAGGCGAGCAGCTGCCACCAGGACCCTCCTGGGGTCCCGTTCAGCACGATGCCAAACCCCGAGCCAGAGCAAACTCCAAATCGGCAGCCTCTGTGAGTCCTCATCCAGGCGTCCTTGTGGGTCTGCATACACTGCCCGTGCCTGGTCGCGCACGGTGACGAGCATGTGTGCCAGAGAAGAGACACGGGCACCCGGTGAGGGAAAAGGCAAATTCTCTCTATTTATTATGTGTCTTGGGCCTTTCCATTGCTGGTCCTGAACTTCCGATGGGGAAGTGACAGTAATAAACCAGGACAGTGGGGATCACAGTCCCCTTGGTTCTCGGACGTGGTGCTCTGATTAGGCTGAAAGTGCGTGCCTGGTGGGAAGATCGCTGGGGCCACAGAAGCTGGTTTTTTTTAAAACTGTAAGAAATAGTCATGAGCAACCAAACAGAGCCTCTTTCCCACTAGGCGCTGACCAGGAACGTGCCTCCTCCAGAGCCACCCCAGACATTTGCTGACTTGACCAGACGACCGCCCCCCAGCACCCTTTGTCCCATGTTCAGGGGCCTGGGCTCCCCCTCTGCCTGTGCACAGAGACCCCACAGTCTCTTGGCCAGGCTGCAGACAGGAGATCCGGGTCTGTCTCTGGGCCTCCCTCAGATGCTCTGAGACTGACAGGCAGGGTGGCCTCACGCTGTCTTGATGGCTATGCCAAGAAGTGACAAAATCAGGGAGTTTGGGGGACCACCCAGGAGGAGAAAGAGGAAGCCCATGAAGGTTGAGCAGCATGTCCTGTGTGTGGCCCGAGGTGGGGCGGAGGACGGGCGGAGCCGCAGGCCAGCCCGTGGAATAGTCACAGAACACAGACAGCCGAGTCTGGGGCTTCCCTAGGGTCCACTCCTCTGGAGGCTCCATCACCCCCTGAGTCCTGCTCCTCCCCAGCGCAGGGCCAGCCCTGTCCTTCGCAGCCCTTTCTGCTCCCGGGACCTCGGCTTCCAGGTCAGGACACTGTGGGGGGTGGAGGGGGGTGGTCAGGGCTGGGCCTCTTGAGCAGTCTACAGAGTCACTGAGGGGGTTTGCTTATCAGCCAAGATGAACACAGACATTTCTCAGGCTGAGAAAGGGGTGTTTGGTTATGCAAATATCCTTTGTCACCAGGGACACAAGACAAGCATTCATTTGCAAAGAAGGAGGACACTTTCAACGCGTGTGGAGCCCACGTGTCATCCTGTCATGAGCAGCCAGGTCCCAAAGGTGGCAGGGGAGGACCTGGCATCCTGACTATGTCCCCGAGGCAGCCAGGCCCTCGCTGGGCCCTCAGAGGGCCATGCTCAGGTGCCTCAAGGCCCTGCTACGTGCTATCTTTGATGAACACCTGTGTGCCCCACACGTGCACAGTGAGTGAAGCTAACCCATGAGCATACCTCCTCACATCCTCCATGAGCCCAGCACTTTCTTCAACTCATCACGCTCTGCCCTGCCACTTCTGTGCCTCCTTCCACACCATCTCCTCCAGAAATATGTGAGTACCCGCTCCTCCCCTGCTTCCACTCATTAAAACACTAACCACCACCCCCAAGGCCTATTCAGATGTTACTTCCTCTTAACAGACACCACCTACCCACTCAGTGGCCCAGCCTTGTCTAGTGGCCCACACCCCCCTCTGTCTGCCTCTTGCCATAGGTCTCTCCCAAGGTCACTGTGAGACCCTCACAGGTGAGGTGCATAATCAAGGAAGGAAGGAAGGAAGGAAGGTTGGAAGGATGGATGGATGGAAGGTGGATGGATAGATGGATGGTTGGATGGATAGACGGATGGATGGATGAATGGATGGATGGATGGAAGGATGGATGGATGGATAGATGGTTGGATGGATGGATGGATGGATGGATGGAT
>NW_024412447.1:62908-82613 GCF_014898765.1 Herpailurus yagouaroundi | reverse complement strand
ATGGATGGATAGATGGATGGATGAATGGATGGATGGATGGATGGAAGCTGGATGGATAGATGGATAGTTGGATGGATGAATGAATAGATGGATGGATGGATGGATGGATGGATAGATGGATGGATAGATGGATAGATGGATGGATGGATGCATATATGGACGGGTGGATGTGTTAATAGATGAATAGATGAATCAGTGTTCTTCTACAAACCAGCCACTCCTCTCTCCCATCAGGGTGGTCTGCAAAAGACCACCCAATGGCTTTTATTCCCTTCCTTCCTTGTCCCAGCCTTTAGTCCTGGAAGGAGTACATAATGACTTCAAAGTGGTACATACCTATGTGCACTTTAAAAAGTTAAAGATTGCCAAATATAATTTTTGAAGAGGCAAAGTAACAACGCTCAAACATCCAGAAAATGGTCACGTGTCAAAGATTTTAGTTAACTCATTCATTGACGAGGAAATCAGCAAGATGTTACTTCTGGTTGTTGAGAGCATCTGGAATGCAGGGTGTTTATATGCAGTTTAACAAAGAAATGTTATGATGAGATCATTTGACTGGTAAGAATTGTGGGGTGACCTGTCCCACAAGACAGAAATTACTGCATTTCTGCCAGGGTAACGGTGATGTACCTGAGCCTGAGGTCTCTACTCAACAGTGAACAAGAACATGAACTAAGTGCCCCTGGACAGGTCTCAGCGCCCCCACCCACCCCCTGAGCAGTTCTTGACAGCTTGCCTTATTTCCAAGTCTCAGCTTCTGTTTCTGACAACAGTTGTATATTCATTTTTAAGGTATATTAAGAGAAATGTATTACTAAAAGTTCAAACCCACGACTGAAAATTTCCATGTAGATACATTTATCTGATAAACACCAGTTACTTTAAAAGAACATATTCTAAGTAAATACTTAGGTAGATACTGAGCAAATGTGGGTGAATGACACAATCCCAGGATGTGGTGCTTTAGCTGATACGAACCTCACCTCCCAGGTGCACAGCAAATCAGAGCGAGCTCCCCCCGACTGGGTTGGTGCCAGCTTTCCCTGTCACGTGAGTGCTCCGTGGAGAGAAGACTTCCTTCCCGGTCTCTCTCCCCACCAACATCACCTCATGCCTACCAAAAGATATTTCCTCAGGCTTCCGTGAAGCCCAGGGATGGGGACCTAATCGGGAGGGAAGGTGGACATCAGGTGCCTTAGGCGGTAGATGGAATTGCTTCGGGCACCACGGAAACCCTGGGAAAAGTCACCAGGAAGTCACTCCTTTGTCATTTCAGAGAAGTCGCACCCCAAGCCGGGCTTTGGAACTCAGGGGACCACATTATTGCTCTCGGAATAATAGCCTTCCCCCCACAATGCCAATTTATCATTTTTGATGGAATGGCCCATCTCTGTCACCAACCTCAATTTTGGGCAGTACATGTCTTTGCATTTTGTTCTCTGAGAAGAGAGCGGTGAATTCAGGAACCCCCTGAAGCCTGTCCCACCTCTGGGAAGGCTCTGGGTCCCTCAGGGCCCCAGACCCAGCTCCCTGCTCAGACTTCTGTCCAGAGTCCTGGGAGCAGTATGTTTTCTCTCTCCATAGGTTGGGTCTAGATTTCAAGTTTTTAAAAATAAAGATGCACACTTCCCAGCCCTCCTGGCGAGGTGTGTTTTCACAGCACCGTCCGTAACACCAGGCCGAAGCCTTTGGTGACAGATGACAAGGCCGTGCCGCACCGTGCCGTCTGCTCGGATCCTGATGTCCCGGTGTGCACTGCAAGGAGCCTCCTGGATTCCCTCTTCTCCAAGGCCAGACAGGGCTCTGTGAAGGTTCACAGCCAGGAAATGACCATCATAGCCTCTGGCGAGGTGATGGCCACTCACCGTGGCCACAGTGGCCTCCAGCACGGTGAGTGGTGCCACATTCAACCGAGGGCAAATCTGGTGTCAGTTTCCTCACACGTATTTACTCTTGCGATTCTACCTTCCCTTTGCGCTCCAGGTTCCAGAACTTTGTCCCCGAGTCCTTGTTCACTCCCGGCGCCCACAGCTGCTGCGCTCAACTAACTGCCAGGCTGGCACCAGGCTGCCTTCCTCCCAGGCACACTGGCAATGTCTTTGTTCTCAGAGGCAAGGGTGCTTCGAGGCCATTGTCCGGCTGATACCGCCCAGGTGCTTGGCAGCTGAGACCTGTCACCCAAGCCCCCGCACGTGGTCCCCTCATTTGGGCTCTGGTTTCTGCCCATGAGCATAACAGCCTCGGACTCCTGGGCAGGTACCAATGGGAACATCCCTTGACCACCTGGCACTCACTTTCCCCACCCTCCTTCCCACTCCACTCGGAGTCAGGCAGGTGTGAAGCCTCCGGGCAGGAATCCCCAGACCACTTGATCCCCAGTCTTTCTGCTACAAACCCCCAACCCCCCTGCCCAGAGACTGGACCCGGCGCCCTCCCCACGGGACCTTCCTCCTGGCATTCCTAGCAGGAAGCCTGGAGCTTGGAATGGGACCCCGTCCCTCCCCAAATACACCCTGCTGATTTCCCCCAGCCCAAAGGGTTAATAGAACTTTCCAGGTGGAGATGGAAGAAGCGGCGTCTGTCGGCACGGACTGCACGCCACGGCGCAAAAGTGCCAAGCTGGGACTGCACGTCCACAAGGGGCGGAAGGGGTTGTGCGTGACCTTGGGGGCAAGTGGGGGCAGTGCTCAAGGGGCTGTGCGTTGCCTTAGGGAGTTTGACTTTAACCTTGGGGCAGAGAGCTGGGAATGCAGTCTTACTCCTTCCTCGGGGTGTGTGACGGGGTGTGTGGCTGCTCCGTGCTTATGACCGCAACAGGCGCTGCGGTGAGCCTCACGGCTGCCAAGGCGGGAACATGCTTGACTCCTGTTCAGCAGGTACCTCTCCTGCCCTTGGCTGCCACGTGTGGAAACTGTCAGTGGGACGTTGGTGGGTGGGATGTTGGCCAGCTCTGCCGTGCTCTTGGGGGGTTGGGCTCTCTCTGGAGCTTCTGCCGCCACCACGGACCCAGAATGAGAGACACAGAGAGCAGACCCAGACCCAAGCAGAAGCCTGGGCTCCCCAACTTGCGCGGGACGGTGCATGCTCATTCACAGGAGCTGCTAAATTTGGGTGATTCACTCTGTGGCATCTTCACATCCACAGCCTGCGGAGAGGAGATTCTCCCGTGCACGTCAAATTAGAGGCCGGCCCCCCCTCCCCGCCCTCCCCTGCAGCTCCCCAACCATTCACCCTACGAGCCTCCGACCAGCCTCCCAGTCTGGGCAAGGTCTCCGCCGGTTTTCTTGTCAAGGCTGTGCAACCGCTGCTTGTCTTGCCAGCAGCTCAGGGCTCCTGAGGGGCCCGTGCGCCTCACCCACGGCCACGCTGAGGGGTGCTCACCGGGCAGCTACAGATCTGAGTGGGCGGGTGACACCCAGGGCTGTTGGGGGGGGGGCACTCTAGAACTGGTGCCTTCTGCCGGCCCTGGCCCTGTGCTCCTGGAGGGTCAACCTGCATCTCAGCCCTCGTCAGGCTGGGGCACCTCCATCGGCTCCCACCGTCCTGGTGCAAGGGTGACCGGTCACGAAGACCCCACGGATCTGGCCCATGTGCTTCGGCCGTCGGGCCGTGGTCAGACCCCACCGGTGTTCACGGTGCGGTGGGGAGGAGGCGGCTGCCCCCACGGGGACGCTGCAGATGGGCCGGCCACTGTCCCCAGTGCCTCCTGCCCACAGCTCTGAGGGCTGGGAGCCCCTGCTTGGGTTGGGAGAGTCGTGCTTGTGCCACGCTGCGTGACCACCAGCCCTCGAGACAGCACCTCGCCCGAGCGCGTCGTGTGAAGCTAGTGGCACAATTTGACACGACGCTCTGGTTTCAAGAATGCCTGGCTCTGCCATCAGAAATGGTTGTGTGCTCACCGGTCGTCCGGGAACCCTGCTGTAAACGCGTCTGTGCCAAAGCAGCCCAGTGCTGCCTGGGGACAGCCTGTGTGGGTGACTTGACCCTTTCTAGGATGCCTGCCGGCATGACTGGTTTGTAAAGTGTTTCCTGAGCACAATCGTTTAAAAACCACCTGCTTGTCCTCTGGGCTGGAAGGGGACTGCTGTGGCCCTGGGTATCTATCCAACCGACTTGTGTGTGAGACTCCTCAGCGATGTCACGCCCCCAGGGTGATGGTGAGGGGACCCACCAAGGGGGAGAGACATTCAGCCTGTCTGGGCTGGAGGCTTGGCAGGAGAACCTCGTCCTTCCCAGCTGGCGTGTCCCCTTCCGTAAAAGGGTGGTCAGAGGTGGAGGGGAAATGGGGGTGGGGGTCATGTGAGGCACTTAGCAACTGGCCAGAAGCAACGTCTCTAGTCCCTTAGGAGGGGAGTTCTGTCTGAGGTGCAGGGAGCTTGTCCAACCAGGTTGTCTGGTGCTCCAGACGACCACCGTGTGTGTGTGTGTGTGTGTGTGTGTGTGATCTGGCTCCAGAGCTGAGAGTCCTCTGCAAGTTAAGCTCCCAGCTGGGAGAGCATCGTTGTCTCTTACAGCAGGAGGGGAGGGAGGGAGCTGCCTCTAAGAGCACCCGCACATGGCTTCCACACACGGCTGGGTTGAGAGCTGACCTCCCAGTTCACTGCTGAGGAACTGGTCGCTCACCTGGCTTTGCCTCACAGCCCTGTCCTCTGGGACCCCGTGAGCCGAGGGTGATGTAAGAGGAGGGCACAGGTCGCCCAAGAACTCCAGTCCCCATCGGTAACGGTGTCTACTCAGAGCACACAGGACACAGTCCTTGCAAATGGCTCAGACCTCATGAAAAGATGCCAATGCGGGTGGCAGTCCAAATGAGAACATCGGGCTGGTGACGGATTTGCTCCCTGAGCCCCAAAGGTCTTCCCCCAGGGAAGCTCAGGTGCATGCTGGTGAAACTGGGTGCTGGGGGCCTGAGCTGGCCCCCTGGGGTGGCCCCCACCAGGCGCTGCTGCCAACAGAGGCCCTGGCTCCTCACTCTGCAGGGGTGGCCCTGGGCAGCACGGCTCTCCTGCTCCTGTGTCCTTGTGAACCGTCCCCCGGGCCCTCCTCCAAGGTGGGTGTGAGTGTCTTGTGTGGCCGGCCAACAGAACCAGCAGCTGAGACGAGTACCCTTGAAAATACTTCCATCAGGAAACACTCAGACACTTTAAGTATATGCCTCATATCAAGTTAAATGACTACTTTGCTGCCTCTGATAACTATGATTTCTTTACCTTCCAGTAAACAGGGACCTGGGCGTTTTATATTTACTTTGCAGAATAAAAGATTGCTCATTGAATCCTTCCCCGGCGGCTGCCAGTACAACCTCTCTCACAGGCTTTGGGGGAAGGGGCGATGCATAACTTCGCAGGAGGTCTCTGCCTCGATACCCCAGTGCCCGACCCCAAATCCAGCAGGGGCGGGAAACCCACCTGAGGGACCAACAGAATCAGAACAGGGTGTGATGGTGATACCCTTTGCTCTAGCACGTCCACATCAGGCCCCTGTGTCCTGGAAGGACCTGTGAACGTGACCTGGCCTGTCAGCAGGGCTGGAAGGCTCCCAGGGAATGGCACCAGCACCCCCATTGCTACCCTGTGGAGAGCAGCCGCGGCCTTGGTGGCCCTGGGTGAGCCGTGCTGGGGCCACTACCTCTTCTCTCCCTTCCACCCGCTGGGGTTGGGGGCACCTGTGGGAGCAGCTCCCTGCAGAGGCTGGCCCATCAGAGTCCCCGTCCCTCTGGTCACACGCCTGGTCCAGGGTCAGACCATCTCGCGGGCTGATGTGAACGCCCATGTGGGGGCGGAGGTCGCCAGCTCCAAGGGTGACACCAGCCCTGGGGCAGTGTTTCTCCCTGGCTGTCCTCTGCGAGGGGCTTCTTGAGTGAGGCAGACAGAAGAGGGGGCCCAGAGACACTGTTTGGATCTTAGGAAGTTTTCAATGAACTGAGCCAATAAAATTATGTTTTAACTTTTATTTTCTCTGGCTGTTGGTTTGGCTTTGATTTCTACCTCTTAGAACCAGAAGAATCTTTAGTTCTATATCATGGGAGGAAGATGTCACTCCAGTTCACATCAGAGAAATTTGAGGCTTTGAAGGTGCATTGCACTGAATGCTCGAGTGCCCCCCAAATCCATGTGGTGCCTTTTAAGTTAAGAACACTCAGGTGCTGGTGTTCAGAGGGGATTAATGCCTTTATGGCAGGGACCCAGCGAGCTCTCCACCCTTCCCCGGGTGAGGACTGCGGTGAGAAGCTGGCCCTCACACAGTCACGCCGGCGCCTTGATCTTGGGCCTCCAGAACTTCAAGAGATACATGTTGTTGTGTATATGCCGCCCAGGCTGTGTATGCGCCGCCCAGGCTGTGGTATTTGTATGGGAGGGACGAGAACGGACTAGGACTTGCCCAAGTCACCGGCTAGAACGGGAGCAGCCTCCCTGACCTCCAGCCACCTCAGTCACTACTCAGATGCCTGTGGCTCTCAGGCTTGAACAAACCTGGGATTCACTGAAGGGGCCTGTTTGATGGGAACGGCAGGCCCACCCATGGATTCTCTTGGTAGGTTCGGGCAGGTCCCTGGAGTCTGTGTCTTCTACGAACACCCCAGGTGATTCTGATGCAGGCCTGTGTCACCGAGGATAAAATCTGCTGGGTGACCCATGGGTTATCTCTACGCCTTGAGTGTTCTCATTGGATCCGCACTGACGAGGACCAGGGAGAAGGGAGGGGCTCGCTGCCCCACCGGCCTCCCCACCAGCTGCTGGGCAGTTCTGCGGGTCGCTCTGGGCCTGTGCTCAGCAGCTGCCGCCTCTCCCGGAAGGTGATGTACATGGGAAGGCCAGGTGACAGTTCTGAGGCTGAGCGCCACACCGGCACTGTCCTGGGGCCGTGACAGAGCTCAACCCCCACAGGCAGCGGGGAGCTCGGCTCTGGAGGCTGGGGGGGAACCCAGGAGAAAAACGTCACTGTGCGCATATTTCCTCTTCCCTTTGATTCCCTCGAGTCTGTGCCTCACCATGTACGCCGTGTGGCTTTCCGGAAGGGGCCTCGGACGAGCCCAGTTTGGAATGAGAATGGGTATCAGAAGCAGGCCGCCTTGAACCGCACCTCATAATGAAGGACGTCTGTTTAGACCTGAAAATTTGCTGAGCGCGAACAGCTTTGATCATCAGAACTGCGCCATTAAAATTCATATTTCATAGGCTCTTCCTAAATAAAAGGGATGCAAATAATTTAGGGTTAATTGTTTCCCAACAGCTGAGTAACACAGCACAACTCAGGTCAGCAGAAGGGGGAGGGGCAAGAGGGTGGGAAGAGCCTTGTGCCAGAGGCACAACTTGATAAGGGGTTTCACAGTCCTCAGTGTAAACCGATCATTGAAAAGTCCTAGACCCGGTTGGTGGTTGGGCTCAGAAGAGGTAAAAGGCCACACAGGGTGGCCACGGCGCCTCACACAGACCCACGGCAGGCTTGCACAGGGCCACCCCTCCCTTGCGTGGCAGTGACGCACTCCCTCCACAAAGCCATGGCCTCTGCATCGTGAGGTCCCTCTCTGCCACCCTCTGATTGTGCTTGACCAGCGGCACTCTACACCATGAATTGCCCCTGACTGGTTCCCCCCTTCACCTCGTGCCTGGTTCTGTTTGCTCTCATCTGGCCTCCCCGGCTCCCTTCCCCTAGGGACCTCAGCAGCAGAGCCCATGGCCCCAGTCCTGCACGGCCTTCCTCCTTCAACACTGCCGTCTCTGCTCACACGCTCCGCCCAGCCTCCTCATGCGCTCAGGTCCACATCCCCTCTGCCTGTGCGGCGTGTCCCGTTGGTTACAGGCATGCCGGCCGCGTCCTCCAACATGTTCCCCCGGCCCGACCCACCACAGTCCCCCGTGCAGTAAACATCCTTCAGCCTGCCGTCCTGAGAGGCGCCGTCCCCTCTCTGTCCACACTCTGTGTGTCCCCATTCACACCTGTCCTGCCGGCAGATCCTGTGCCCTATCTTCATGACCTGGGACGCTCCAGGACATTGGCTGCAGTACGTGGAGGAGAAGGAACCGGAAGGCTACTGAGGAAATCCATGTTCTTGGGCTAACCTCTTTTGGAAAAAGGCCAGGCAATCTTTCTCGACCTTCTGTGTCACAACAATTAAGCATCTGGTTTATGGACCGTTAAGCTCACTGGGCTCACTGATGATATTTTAGGTTTTGTTGAAATTCATAAGCTGGTTCATCTTTCATCATAATCCAACAATAGGTCATCCATCACGTTTACAGCTTTGGGAAGAGAGGGGCAGCAAATGTCGCATCCTGTAATGTTTCCAGTAATGTTTATTTTTTCCTCAGTTACACCCTGAAAGCAACGCTGTCCATGTGGATGGCAGAGAGGTGGTGAGGAGAAGCTCCTGCAGCTGCTGGCCGGGACTGAATGCGGGTCGTACAGGCTGCCTCCTCATTCCAAGGAGAATCCAGAAGTGACCGGAAAGCCCTCCTCCCCTCCTTCCATCCAGACCTCACTCTGCAGTTGGGCGGCCTCCTGGGCCAGTCCCAAGAGGAAGCTGGCTGGGGCTGGGTGGCCTGTGGGGACTGTCTCTAGCTTCACAGACTTCCCATGACCACCCGTCACCTGATGTCTCCGGGATTATCCTGGGCATTGTGAGTTGTACCCCATGTCGCACACACAGCCCCGTGTATTCCATGGCGGGCGGGGGGTCTGTCCAGAAGCAGCCTGGGCAAATACTCCTGCACCGTGAGACTCTCAACGTCTTCCAACTCTGTGCTCAGGGAAGGCCAGCCTAGCCCGGTCTTGGCATTTGCAGAGGTGACCCTTGCCATCCACACGGTATTCTGGGCAGGGACCGGTTACGGGCTCCCAGGGCCAGCCTTCTGCCCCCTCAGGGGTGCCCATAAATCAGTATTCCCCTAGATGTCTCCGGAAAGCCCAGGCCACCGAGGTGTGAGCCGTAAGGCTGCTCGGGGCTTTCCAGCTGCTGCTGCAGGAACCTCTCAGCTCCCTGTGAGCACAGATGTGGAACAGAGCAGGTCCCAGACCAAGAGAGCATGGCAGTGGGAGGGAGGGGACAGCTCGGGGAAGGGATGGCCCAGAATCCTGGAGACTCCAGACGGTGAGAGAAGAGATGGAGCCATGTAGGACCAGCCTCCGAGAGACTGCTGAGAAGGAGACTGTGATGTGTCGGCCTTATTTAATCTCTTGTACCAAAAAGAACAGCGCTTATAAATTTTAAGAACTAAAGCTATCAGTGTAAATATAAAGAAACTTAAATGTGGCATGATGTTAGAGAAGAAATGGCACAGATGGAAAAAGTATTTGGCCTTAGTGCTGGCAAGGTTTCCTTTCCACTGGCTCAGGCTCGTGCTTCTGGGCCAGCAGGGAGGGACTGCTGTCCTGGGCCCTAAATACACTGCCACACAGACACTTGAGGCCAAGGGAGACTTAACTATGGTTACGGAACAAAAGAGATATCTTACTAGCTTTGCAATATAAAAATAACCATCTGATAGGAGCTGGGAGAGGCAGAGGGACCGGCAGGGCACCAAGCTCCTCACGTTGTCAGAAATGGACAGAACAGACTGGTCCCAGACACACGGCACAGCTAGCATAATCCAGTTCCCCTCATGGGAGGCACCCTTGTGGTCCTGCCGCCGATGTGCTCACGCCTGCCTTGCTTTCAGGTGCTCTCTCTTGGCCCGGGGGGCCCGTCGTTTGTTGGCATCTTCTCCGTTCCCTTATTTCCCGAGGCCCACCAGCAATGCAGCACTCTAGAACAGCTTTTCTCTATTACAATCCATTTATCCCAAAACTCTTCAGTGGCATTGGAAATACCAGTTTAAAAAATTAGCCAGAGGATTGCTGACAAAACAGAAGCTATTTCCCAAAGAAATTTTATCTAAAAATATAGCAGTTTCTATTCTCACCTCATTTAGCAGAGCACTTTGGAGGAAACACTGGGACCTGAATCCAGGTGATGGTCATTTCTAATGCCTCTTCTGCATTATTCCCAGGAATTACTCAAAGATAGATAGAAAATAATCTATGACAATAGAGAGGGTTGTCTAAAAAGAAATGTGCATATAAACAAGTCTTCCCAGGTAAGCCAAATAAATTTTCTGCACAAATAATTCAGATAAACCAGGATAAATGGTGTATTGATCGTGAAGGAACTCAGGACCAAGCCATCCGGGTTAGACGTTGTTGCTGATGGATCTTGAAAAGATCGTATTGAAGAATTCTGCGAGCTGTCTCATCTATGTCCGTCATTATTCCCTTGATCTCTGAAAGGCTTTCATCACCCCAGAATTAAGTTAGGGGCTTCTGGAAGGGCTGTAAAGGCAGTTCAATGGACTGGGTCTTCCCACCCAGGGCTACTTTACTTAACTCCATTAAAGTTGCTGATGATGAACAGATCCTGTTAGTGTCACATGCACTTGATTTCATTCTCCATTTGCAACGGGGAAAATTGTCTAATGGCATTGTTAAGTATCCCAGAATTATAATTAATTCTAATTAGCTAATAAAATCTTCGTGCTCTAAAATCTTGATGAACCAGAACTGAAATAGCCAGAATTGTTATATTGTATTCCATTTTTAGGAGAAAGAGACAGATCAAGCAGCAATATAATCTAAAACCAAATTATAATAGAAATGTCAGAAGACATTCTGGGACTGGTACATATCTATCTTGGTCTAACATTGCTCTCACCTGTAAGGCAGGGCACATTCAAATTTGCCCATGAGGACCTGGCTTCGGCTGCTTGGCCCCTACAGTCTGCCAGGTCCAAGGCTCCCTCGCCTCCCCTCCACCCTGGAGGTGCCAGGTCCCCCACCCTCCCCCTGAAGGCTCTCTCTCAGCCTCCATTTCAGCCTGGGCCTCGACTGCTCAGTCTCATTTCAAACACTGGGCTGCAGGAGTGGCCATGATTCTCTGGCTTTTGTTTTCATTGTCTTTTACGAACCTACCTCCCACTCATCTCCCCATTCCCATCCCCACGCACCCGAGAGCCACAGCCCCCAAATCTCGAGAAACACAGTGGTGAGAAGCTTGGGCCTCTCAGGGGGTGTGGAGTGTGAGGGGGCTCCCCGGCACCATCACAGGGGCAAACTCTGAACAGAAGCCTCTGCAACCCCACCCAGCCCATCTCTCACCTTAAGGGTAAAGGAGGCATCACTCTGTCCCCTCAGCCCCAGACCGCACAGGGCCTATTTGGCCATGGTGTGTGTACCTTCTCTGTCCATTATGTGCAGGTTAACTTATCCCCGGGATTGACACTGGCACCTCTGTATTGCACGCTGGGCCATGCTCTCTGGCTTTTCTGACCCAGCCTCTCCCACCCACTTTCTGGACTGTGAAGCACCGCGCATTCCCGCGGGCCATCAAAGGAAGCCCGGCTGCCCTCTGTGTTTGGAGCAAAGGCAGTGATTCCTGCGACACCCCTAGTTGACTCCCTCCCCCGCAGATTTCCCCATCTAAAACTGGAAATGCTCCAGTCCCTTCTGGTGCTGAACTCGTCAGTGAACCAGCTCTGAGTGGCCTCCACCCACTTCCCAGATTCATTCCTCCAAGGTCCCCCCCCCGGTCTGACCCCACGCTCCCCACAGAGTCCAAACTGAGCTCCTGGTGGCCGAGAACCTTGCGGAGTAGCGCCCTCCCCCACAAAGACCCCGCAAGGTAGCGAGGAGCTTCGCTGGCCTCGGGCCTTTGGAACTCAAATTAGGCCAAGATGATCAGCGGTACCGAGGCCACCACGAGGGCATTAAAGTGTGACCGTTCCTATGTACGTTCAAAACAGATCATTAGTGTTTAAGAAAACGTAATTCATGACGTCCTTGTGAAGGGTTACACTAAAAATGAAGAACTCGAAGAACTGTGTGTCTGAGCAGGTGGCGACCCTCACAGGTGCAAACTCAGACACAAAGGAACCCCCCCCCCCAAAAAAATCGGGTCTCGCGCACGCGCAGACCGGAAAGGCTCAGCGCCACAAGACTCCACCACAGGAGCCCTCTGCGTGGGGTGGCTCAGCACACGCGTAGAGCGTATCGCAGGGCGCCGCACGACACTCTGGTAGAGACGGCTGAGGGAGGAAGGAGAGGCTCTGCGCACGTGCAGAACGGACTGCCTTACGACAGCGCCTCCCCAAACGGCTGAAGGGGTGAGGGGGCTCCGCGCACGCGCAGAGCGGCACAACAGGGCTGCAGGACACGTTAGGAAACGGGGAGGCGGCTCCTGCGCTCTCCAGCGGAGACACGGGGGTGGGTGGGGGAAGATCGGGTCACGATGGTGGTCGAGCGAGCTAAAGAAAACCCAGATATTGTGTGTGCCTCCGAACTGAGCGGACGACGTGTAGCTGCTCAGCGAGAAACTTGAATGTGCCTGAGGAGAAAACGCGTTGAAGACAGCGCTGCGCAGACGCCGCTTGCAGCTGGACTTGCGCAGGCGCGGAGTGTAGCTCAGGCCGGCACAGGCGTACTGTGGCGGCAGCCCCTGCGCAGGCGCGGTTTGGAGGCCGAGACTATGGAAGTCTGGCGGGCTGAGGGGCAGGCTGGGCCTCTGTCCTTCAGCGTTTGTCGCCCGTCTGGTCCGCGGGTCCCCCTTCCGCAGGTGTTTATTGGTGCCTGTTGCGCGTGGCCGCCGCGGGGCAGGAGCGCGCGTCGAGAGCCGGCCCCGGCTTCGACTTGGGCCCGGGTTCCAGTCGGCGAGCCTTAGGGTGACGCGCTGTGCGCTCAGGGTGCGCGCAGGCCTGTGACTCCATCGGGAGGCGACGGGAAGCCCCCGGCCCCCATCCGCGTCCCCGCCCTATGACCTCGCGAGAAGGTGCCTCCCGTCCCGTCCGTCCAGCTCCCTTCCTCTCCTGTCACCTTCCCCTCGTCCCCTCCCCGCCCCCGTGAACGTGGCACCTCCAGTCGCTAGCCACGACCCCCTTCCCGGGCGGCGTGGTGCCCCTCGGTGTCCTCGGGAGGGAGAGCCCCGCCGTCCGCTGGTGGCCGCTCTGTCCTCCCCCTACCCCGGCTGCGAGCGCCCGGGTCTGCCTCCGCGCCCCTCTCTTGCGCCGCTTTGTCCGTGTCCCCGCCGCCGCCGGGGGACCGAGCCTTCCCAGGACTGCAGAGAATAGGGAGTAAGACGGCGCGCCCGAGTCCCTGTGGCCCGGACATACTGCCTGACTGTTGTCAACTGTCTGTGTTTAAAGAAAGGAAAATAGGCAGCATTCCTCCTCATCCATTAGTGGGCATTTCGTGTTTCGTGTGTGCTACGATAGAATGTGATTTTCACTAATGTCCCTTAAAAGCAACTTGGCTGAGAAAAATAATGTCTTACATGGAAATGAAGAGCACTGTATATTTTCTGGTATTTTTCGATCATGAGCATACATTAGGGTTTTAAATAGTAATTTCTTTTTTTTTTTTAATTTTTTGAATATTTATTTATTTTTGAAAGAGAGACAGAGCATGAATCAGGGAGGGGCAGAGAGAGAGAGGGAGACACAGAAGCAGAAGCAGGCTCCAGGCTCTGAGCTGTCAGCACAGAGCCCAATGCGGGGCTCGAACTCACAAGCTGCAAGATCGTGACCTGAGCCAAAGTCGGATGGTTAACCGACTGAGCCATCCAGGCGCCCCTAAATAGTAATTTCTTAATCTTTTTATAATTATACCCATGTATTATCAAACCACTGCCTTCACAAATCTTGCGTAACTCTCCTTGGCAATTCTGATTCCTGGCCCCCCCCCCCCCCCGCCCCAGTGAAGAGTTGGTATTCTGGATGAACCCAAAAATGCTTTGGTCACTTCTCCATTTTTGTCTCTTCAGGAGTAAGTGGAGTTGTCAGGTTGGCAGATAAACCTGTTCCAGTGTGTGAATGGCTGGTTTTAAAGTAGTAAAATTGTACTTTTTAGTACCATAATGTCTATAAAAAGAATTGGGTGATGGAAGTTGGTACTATCAGAGACAGCACCTGTGAACAAAGTCACGTGTATGTGTGTATAGGGTGTCTGTGTAAATATCTGTATCTTAATACGTTTGTTTCCCTCCAGCCTAAGCTCCTACTTGATGGACTGGTTTTGCTCCCCCCCCTCCCCCGCTCTCTCCCTTCTCTGCCTGCCAGGAGCCTCTGCCCTGCTCCCTGCATTCCAGGTTTGCTGAACTGCTGTGCTCCCCCTGACTGCCACGCTGTTTCGTCCATCTTCCCATCTCGTAATTTATCGTGTGCCTGATGCCCTTTCGGACGCTCCCTCGTTCCTCCGTCTGCACTGTGTCTTTGGAGACCTACCTCAGATACCGTGTCTTGGTAGCCTTTCCTGACCGTGGAGAAGACGTGGATCCCTGTTGCGTGGGCGCGCTGTGCTCCAGAACTTGGCACTTGCACAACCGGTTACTGATAGCAGTGCTGTGCTGATTTCACGTTGTGTCTCTTTACCTCTTCTGAAGTACAGGGTGGACTTTGTCATTTGTACTTCCAGCTTCTCTTCATACAGGGCTCGGAGCTGACAGACGCAATAAATACTTGCTGCCTGACCAGCTTAATGAATGAATAAATGAAGGTACTGTTTTCTGAAGTTTCTGTCTTGTTCAGTACAGGACAGAGCAGCAAGGCAGGCACCTAGAGAGAACGAAGAGGGTGTTGATGTTGTCGAGACAGTGCTCCGGGACTGTAGACACGCAGCGAAGTTGTGACTTGGTGGGTGGTGTGCAGGCGAGAGGAACAGAGGAGTCACATAATGAAGAGGTATTGAGTCCAAAGCAGCATTTACTTCCTTTTAAAAATCAACTCTTGGGACGCCTGGGTGGCTCAGTCAGTTAAGCGGCCGACTTTGGCTCAGGTCATGATCTCACCGTCCGTGAGTTCGAGCCCCGCGTCGGGCTCTGTGCTGACGGCTCGGAGCCTAGAACCTGTTTTGGATTCTGTGTCTCCCTCTATCTGATCCTCCCCCGTTCATGCTCTGTCTCTCTCTGTCTCAAAAATAAATGAACGTGAAAAAAAAGAAAAAAAAAACTCCTTGAGGTATAACTTACATAAAATGCAGCCACTTTAGATGTACGTTTTGACAAAATTAGGCAGACGTGAGCACTCGTGTAACCATGACCGTATTCGACACGTGGAACCTCTCCATCACCAGAGATGTTGCCATGTGCTCCTTTCCAACCAGGCCCTCGTACCCCGGTCCCAAGCACCTCTGATCCCCTCCCTCCCTCCCTTCCTTCCTCTTTCTTTCTTTCTCTCTCTCTCTCTCTCTCTCACTCTCTTTCTTTCCTTTTATTTTTGAGAGAGAGACAGAGCGTGAGTGGTGGAGAGGCAGAGAGAGAGGGAGACACAGAATCTGAAGCGGGCTCCAGGCTCCAGGCTGTCCGCACAGAGCCCGACGTGGGGCTCGAACCCACGAACCGTGAGATCACGACCTGAGCCGAAGTCGGCCGCTCCACCGACTGAGCCCCCCAGGCGCCCTGTCCTCTTTCTGTCCCTACAGAGATTTGTCCTTTTGTTGAGGCACCTGATGCGCGGTAAGCCAATGATTGACATAGTTGTTGAAGCACAGAAAGCCTTATTATCAGAAGGGCAGCCCAACCAGGAGGCAGGGGGCCATTCCCAAAGCTGCCTTGCCTTGTTGAATCTAGGGACAGGTTATATGTGATTGGTTAGGAATGCGAGTATGTGAAGGGAAGTTTATGGGCTTCTTGAAAGTTGAGGGTAGTCTTGAAACCACTGAAGGTATGCATTCTTCTGGACGGTGAGGCGCCATCTGGGATCTGCCTGGTACATCAGATAGTTTTAAGAAAAATGTTATCATCTGTTTTCCATCAGATTCTTATAATCAATGTGCAAACAAGGGATGAAGTGGGAAGGGCAAAGTTAATGATGAGTCATGCGCAGGGCTTAGGGAAACACAACAAAAGAAGGGGATGGGAGGCTAGGTTAATAATACAACTATGGTACAGCTTCTGCTCTCAGCAGGTCCCAGAACCAAGTGTCTGGCCTCGCTTTCCATAACGTTGTGTAAGTGGAATCACACAGCACGTACCGGTTGGTGGTTTCGTCACTCGGCATGTGTTTGCTGTTGAGCAACACTGGGTGAAGCGGTAGCTGGCAAAAAAAGACTGATGATAGATGCATAGAAGGATGGAAAAAATAGAATTACGTGATGAACCAAAGTGTTAATGTAGTGAAGGTACTAATGATAATACCATTAGTAATGGTACTTAGTAATAGTAATGGAGTATCCCTATATGTCTGCACATTATCAGTCTTTTCTTTTTTTTTAATGTTGATTGGTTGGAGAAAGCGTGAGTGGTGCAGGGGCAGAGAGCAAGAGAGAGAGAGAATCCCAAGCAGGCTCTGGGCCAGCAGCACAGAGTCTGACATGGGGCTCAATCCCACGAACTGTGAGACCGTGATCTGAGCCGAAATCAAGAGTCAGATGCTTAACCGACCGAGCCAACCATGCACCCCTGTACATTATAAAACATCTTTTATGTGTGTGTGAAAGTTTTCATAAACCTGGAGAAAAATACGTAGGTTTTTAAGTCAGAGGTTCCTCCTTTAAAAAAAAAATTTTTTTTTTAGTTGATTTTTGAGAGACACAGACAGTGTGAGGGGGAGAGGGGCAGAGAGAGAGAGGGAGAGAGAGAAAATCCCAAGCGGGCTCTGCACCACCAGCATAGAGCCTGATGCAGGGCTCGAACTCACGAAACCGTGAGATCATGACCTGAGCCAAAACCAAGAGTCAGACACCGAACCCACTGAGCCACCCAGGTGCCCCCAGAGGTTTCTACTTTTATCCATTATCTTAAAGTAGTGGTATCCAGTTATGAATTCCAGTACCTCTTAGGGATGCGGAGAGGTTGACAATGGGATGCTTCCAGTTTTTTTCTGAATATTTTTAAAAGGCTTTGGGGGACGCCTGGGTGGTGCAGTCAGTTAAGCGTCTGACTTCAGCCAGGTCACGATCTCGCGGTCCGTGAGTTCGAGCCCCGCGTCGGGCTCTGGGCTGATGGCTCGGAGCCTGGAGCCTGTTTCCGATTCTGTGTCTCCCTCTCTCTCTCCCTCCCCCTCCCCCGTTCATGCTCTGTCTCTCTCTGTCCCAAAAATAAATAAACGTTGAAAAAAAAAATTAAAAAAAAAAAAGGCTTTGGAAATTCCAGCACTTATCCATAGTTAGCCACACTTGCTGATGTGTCCACTATCTTTTATTTCAGCCTGTTGGAGTCACCCTGGTTATCTTGTGCTTGAAACGTGCTCAGAACGTGCTTGAAACGTGCCAGAAACGTGTGGGCAGGTCATGCCTGACAACGACAACTGGGGAGACTCCTCATCTGTTAGGTGCTGTTCGGGAGGCCTGCATCTTAACACGTGTGTGAGGTTCATGGGTGAGAGATGATGAGGGGCGGCTGGTCATGGGGAGGAGATGAGGGGCAGCTCCCAGGAGCGACCTCACCCCCATGTGACAGTGATGGGGATCTGGCACACACTGGGAGTGGTGACTGGGGTGGGTCCTGTGTGCTTGAGGAGGCCACAGGGCCACCTGTAGCTCATACAGACCCTTTGTGCCGATGGAAGAAGGCCTCCACTGGGGAGATGGCCAGAAGCCGTGTGCCCACCCCGGCAGGTGTGCCCCTTTGGGCACCAGGCCTGGTGGGCAAAGCACCCCCTTGGTGGCACACACTGTCCGGCTCTACCTGGTGGCCTCAGGGTAAGACAGGCTTAGTCCTCAGCCTCTTGCAGCTTGTATTTAGGGACAGGGGCAGACCAGTACACGGAGAAACGAAGGTTGGGAGCGGTTTCCGTTTGCTCAGGGGGAGGCCTGAGGAGGGGACCTGGCGTCAAATGGCTGGTGCGGCGCGATGTCATGAACAGGAAGCGTAGGAGGTACAGGCCCGTGTTGTGTCGTGGACGGTCGCTGATGTCTTCAGGTTTCCTCCCCACTTGGGTTTTAGTTCATCCTGGGCCTCTTTGGCTTCTCTGTGGTTGTTTGAAGGGTCATGTGGAGCCGGGTCAGGCCAGCCAGGGACTAGTCCCATCTGAGAGCTGTGCTTGTTTGGGAGTGTGGGTGCAGGGGCATGGCAGTCCGCTCTTCTCTGGGAGGCTGAGGTGCTGGTCTCCCTTTGACTCAGTCGCAGCCCTGCCTTCGTGAGGAAAGGGAGTACCAGCTCCTCCCCTTGTTGGCCTGGACCTACGGGCCTGCTTGGACGGTAGACACCAGCGGCCTGCAGCGTAGGTAGGACCCCGGCATCCCAGGGAGCCCCAGGTCCCTCCGGGAGCTTAAGGAGGGAATTCCTTAAGCAGAGTACACCACAGATCAACAAAAATGGGGTGTGGGGGGACACCTAGACCTTACAATACATGGAAGAATGCCCTAGTGTGCACCTAGGATGTTTTGGAAAGAAACCAGATGACCTCCTGTAGCCTGGGTCAGGGCATCTAGGTGAAGAAAGACTCACTGTGGGGCCGTTTGGCACGCGGGGTTGTGTAAGTCACATGTAAAACTGCATGTTGGTTCGTGGCATTTTCTGTGGGCAGATGGCAGGTCCCCTCGCCCTGCGGTCCCCCTGCCCTCTGATTTGGGCGTTTCTCCTGTACAAGACGGGGGCCCTGAAGCGTCTGGGAAAAGAAGCCGGAACAGGCACAGGACATAGGCCACCAGGATGCTGGTCGCCAGTGGTCGTGCCCAGTGGGGATGCTCCCCTGGACCCAGGGTTGTCCTCCCTGACGTGAGGCCACCAAGCTGAAAAGACTTTCTTCGGTTTCTTCCGGCGTAAAAGGCTTCCACTGTGCGAGGACTCAGGAATCATGCATAAGTGTGGCTTCTTGGCCTTTTCAGGGGCAGCGATGGCTCAGAGGATCCACAAAGGCCCAGGTGCATGGCCGTACAGACTTTCCCATCCCTGCCCATCCCTGCTGCCCACATTTCTGCACACGCTGTGCTCCTATCACATGCCCTTAGCTCTCTTTCCCCACGCTGAGAATCCTCCCAAGTTCTTATCCCATGTCTAGACTCAGGAATGCTAGGACAAAACCACAAGCCTACACATTCCTCCTCCCTCTAGAGGGGCCCACTTCTGTGGTATGAAGCTGAGCGCTGCCCACAGCAGTTAGACTTGTCTGGACGCGTCCGGAGTCAGGCCACGAGCCCCTGCGCTCCAGCCATACAGATGCACAGGGCGTGTTCTCAACGTTCTGCCCGAGCCTTCATACATATTCTGAGTCTTCTCCCCAAATGGAAGATTACCTTTAATACAAAGTGATCACCAGCAATGTGAAAACCAGACAGAGATCCCTCTGAAAAGGCTGTAATCCTGGTGATGCCAACACTGAAAAGGGCCGAGTCAGAGGGAGTAGCTGCCACTCCTCAGTGTCCACTGTGTATGACTTGTTCCTTTGGAAGGAGTGTTCCTGCAGGTACTGTAAGTGAGTGTCTTACAGTGGCCACACCACCCGTAAAAGTGGCCCAAACTTGCTGGCGCTCCCCGAGCTGTCCAAGGGTGTCCCCTCTGTGGCACCATTGGACTTGCTATCTCCAGACATCGCGATACACTCCCTTCCTTGCCTTCCCTGGTCTCGGACCCTGGGATCTTGGAAGTGCACGGATTAATGCAGCGGGCGCCTGGCCCCAGAGCAGCTGCGGAGGGACTAGATTGCAGCCTCCAAGCTGAGCTTGGCATCAGAGAGGCCAGGCACAGCTGTGCAGGGTCCGTGCTGGGTCCGTGCTGGGTCCGTGCTGGGTCCGTGCTGGG
>NW_024412447.1:0-62898 GCF_014898765.1 Herpailurus yagouaroundi | reverse complement strand
GCTGGGTCCGTGCTGGGTCCGTGCTGGGTCCGTGCTGAATCCGTGCTTGCTTCGTGCTGGGTCTGTGCTGAGTCTGTGCCGAATCTGTGCCGAATCTGTGCTGAGCCCTGACTTTGGTGGGGGTGTATGGGGGGTCCTGCACCAGCACAAGTGACCCCTACCCATAGAGGGCCTGCACCCAGCGCCTCTCAGCAATTCACTCCTTTATCCCACCAATCAGTGAAGCATCCTTCTTCACTGGGATTTGGTGAAGGCTTCTCTACATTCACTTCGGGCACCTCCTGGGTCCTGGGGTGAGGCCAGAATCAGCCCCACAGGTAGCGCTGGACTCCCCGGCCGAGGTCAGGAAATCAGTCTCTCTCTCCTAGGGAGCCTACTTCAGGGCTTTTCCTACCTTAAGTCCTAACAAGAGTGAGTCTGTCCCATCGGATCTCCCAGGCCCCCCAGCAGTGTCTAAACTCTGGAATGGGCAGAAGAATCTCTATGGCTAGAGGTCCCCTCTCTGGGAGGTGCAGGGTGGGAAGTGACCCGTGCTGCAGCATTGCCTGGAACCGCCCAGAACACTGGCCTGGGCTCCATCCACTGCTCCCTGTAAATGCGAGTCAGCTGGGCCACCGTGGACCCAGGTGTAGTGCAGTGTCCCCACCGGAGATGTACCAGGGTCCCCGGCCCAGGAGGGCCAGTCCAGCCTCCAGAGCCACAGCCATCTGCCCCTGGCCTCGTTGCCTCACTGGCAAAGGGACTTTGCCCCGTGTATCACACCTGGGCTTGCAGAGAAGGCACTGACTGTCCCGTGTGCAGGACTCCCTCCAGAAGTCAACACCATCACGGTCAGCCTGGTATTGGGTCTCTGCAGCCCGCTGGGGGCCTGGGGACTTGTTTCTGAGGGAAGGATGAGAAGTGAGCGCTGAGGCCGATGTAGAGGAGAGGGAGGGGGCCTCGCAGGCTCGTTTGCTTCTGTGGGCATTCCTGCAGTCAGAGGCCACATGTCCGATTGCAGCGCTGCGAGGGTGAAATTGGCTCTTCCGACAATGTTTAGAAACATTGTCACATTTATATTCAGCACGTCTTCGCCACTGCTAACACTGGCAGCCCTCTGCCCAACAAGGAAGCCCACCTGGGTGCCTTCCAGGAGTCCTGTCATGGCCCCAGGTGGCCTGTTAGAGAGCTCTGGCCACGCAGGCTCCCCTCCTGGGTCCTGGGTACCAGTCACCCATCATGAAAGGAGAGTTGGGGTGAGTTTCTGCCCTCTGCTTAGAAATCTAAAAGATGGAACATTTTCTGTATTTTAGGCAACTCTCCAGGACATTTGTGTTCCCTCAACCTCACTTAAATCTCTCACTGGAAAAGTCCTTAGTCTAAGGTGGATGGTACTTCCCTTTCATACAGGATCCTGCTCCTACCCCTGACAATGATGAAAGTTATTAAATTTTGTTTTATTTAAAATACACTTATTCTTTCATTGTGAAAGTAACAGAAGTAGCACTTTGTAAAAAATGTATATGATTTATGGTCAAGTTAGCTATGTACAATGTATACAGTGGGCCCTTGGCTTTGGGAGTAGATTCCCGTGATTCATCGCTTCCATACAACACCCAGTGCTCATCCCAAAAGGTGCCCTCCTCAATGCCCATCACCCATTTTCCCCTCTCCCCCACCCCTTCATCCGCCCTTAGTTTGTTCTCTGTATTTAGGAGTCTCTTGTGGTTTGCCTCCCTCCCTCTCTGTTTGTAACTGTTTTCTCCCCTTCCCCTCCCCCATGGGCTTCTGTTATGTTTCTCAAATTCCACATATGAGTGAAAACATGATATCTGCCTTTCTCTGACTGACTTATTCCACTTAGAATAATACCCTCCAGTTCCATCCATGTTGTTGCAAATGGCAAGATTTCAATCCTTTTTCATTACTGAGTAGTATTCCACTCTCTATATAACTCACATCCTCTTTATCCATCCATCAGTCGATGGACATTTGGGCTTTTTCCATAATTTGGCTATTGTTGATAGTGCTGCTATAAACATTGGGGTGCACGTGCCCCTTCGAATCAGCACTCCTGGATCCTTTGAATAAATTCCTAGTGGTGCAACTGCTGGGTCATAGGGTAGTTCTGTTTTTATTTTTTGGAGGAACCTCCACACTGTTTTCCAGAGCGGCTGCACCAGTTTGCATTCCCACCAGCAGTGCAAAAGAGATCCTCTTTCTCTGCATCCTCGCCAGCATCTGTTGTTTGCTGAGTTGTTAACGTGAGCCACTCTGACAGGTGTGAGGTGGTATCTCAGTGTGGTTTTGATTTGTGTTTCCCTGATGATGAGTGATGTGGAGCATTTTCTCATGTGTCGGTTGGCCACCTGGATGTCCTCTTTGGAAAAGTGTCTCTTCATGTCTTCTGCCCGTTTCTTCACTGGACTATTTGTGTTTTGGGTGTTGAGTTTGATAAGTTCTTTTTCGATTTTAGATAGTAACCCTTTATCTGATACGTCATTTGCAAATATCTTCTCCCATTCCGTCAGTTGCCTTTTAGTTTTGCTGATTGTTTCCTTTGCTGTGCAGAAGCTTTTTATTTTGATGAGGTCCCTGTAGTTCATTTTTGTTTTTACTTCCCCGCCTTTGGAGACGTGTTGAGTAAGAAGTTGCTATGGCCGAGGTCAAAGAGATTGTTGCCTCTTTTCTCCTGTAGGATTTTGATGGCTTCCTGTCTCACATTTAGGTCTTTTATCCATTTTGCATTTATTTTTGTGTATGGTGTAAGAAAGTGGTCCTGTTTCATTCTTCTGTATCTTATTTATTTATTTACTTATTTCAATGTTTATTTATTTTTGAGAGATAGAGACAGAGACAGAGACAGAGTGCAAGTGGGAGAGGGGCAGAGAGAGAGGGAGACCCAGATCCGAAGCAGACTCCAGGCTCCAAGTTGTCAGCACAGAGCCCGATGCGGGGCTCAAACTCACGAACTGTGAGATCATGACCTGAGCTGAAGTCAGCCGCTTAACTGACTGAGCCACCCAGGTGACCCTCATTCTTCTGCATGTTGCTGTCCAGTTCTCCCAGCACCATTTGCTAAAGAGACTGTCTTTTTCCCATTGGATACTCTTTCCTGTTCTGTCGAAGATTAATTGGCCATACATTTGTGGGTCCAATTCTGGGTTCTCTATTCTATTCCATTGGTCTAGGTGTCTGTTTTTTGTGCCAATACCATACTGTCTTGATGATTATAGCTTTGTAGTAAAGGCTAAAGTCTGGGATTACGATGCCTCCTGCTTTGTTTTTCTTTTTTACCATTTCTTTGGCTATGCAGGGTCTTTTGTGGTTTCATACAAATTTTAGGATTGTTTGTTCTAGCTCTGCAAAGAATGCTGGTGTTCTTTTGATAAGGATTGCATTGAGTGTGTAGATTGCTTTGGGTAATACCGACATTTTAACAATATTTGTTCTTCCAGTCCATGAGCATGGAATGTTTTTTCATTTCTTTGTGTTGTCTTCAATTTCTTTCATAAACTTCCTATAGTTTTCAGCATACAGATCTTTTACGTCTTTGGTTAGGTTTATTCCCAGGTATTTTATGCTTCTTGGTGCAATTGTGAATGGGATCGATTCTTTCTCTTTCTGTTGCTTCATTCCTGGTGTATAGAAATGCAACCATTTTCTATACATTGATTTTATATCCTGCGACTTTGCTGAATTTATGTATCAGTTCTAGCAGTTTTTTGGTGGAGCCTCTTGGGTTTTCCGTGTAGAGTATCATGTCATCTGTGAAAAGTGAAAGTTTGACTTCTTTGCCAATTTGAATGCCTTTTATTTCATTTTGTTGTCTGATTGCCGTAGCTAGGACTTCCAACTCTATGTTAAACAACAGTGGTGAGGGTGGCCAACCCTGTCGTGTTCCTAATTTCAGGGAGAAAGCTCTCAGTTTTTCCCCATTGAAGATGATATTAGTGTGGGCCTTTCATATATGGCTAGAAGAAACAGTTCTGTGAAGCCAACATGATGTCACTTAAATATAAGAGCTGTGGAAATAGGTAATACACAGGAAGGAGACACAGGCTACATATATTTTAACTTAAAATTTGTAGCTATCTGTGCATTAATTTTTAGCAATTTTATTGAGATCTGCTTTTCATATAGTGAAACCTTCAGGTTTTAACTGCACATGTTGGCAAGTTGTGACAAATGTGGAAAGTCAGACAAGATGCATGACAATGTCATGGCTCCAGAAAGCCCCCTGCTTCCTTCCTGGTCATTATCCCGCCCAGAGGCCACCACACCCCTGACCGCCTTCCTAATGTGGCCACTGTCACAACTCTGGATGTTTCTGTATGGGGCTGAAGAGTCTGAGTGAGCACTTGTCTCACAGCTGGATTCTTAGTCTCCGTTTTTAGTATAAACCGCATCCTTAATTTGTCTTCCTAAGATGTGTGGTTTCAGTGTTTTTCTAAAGTGGACTGAGAAATCGAGTGTATTTGTAAGGAGTCTAAGACCAGAATTCTTCCAAATATTCAAAAATTATTTTCTGTTTAATAGTTATCTTGTCAATACCTAATTCAAGATCAATTTTTAAAAGAACTTCAACTTGCCTTTATCTTGATTTTCCAAGTCAAGTTTATCCTGGTTTTCATAGAAACCACTTTCTTTCATTAGCACTAGCCGGAAGCTGGTTTCCATAATAATAAACGAGCTTAGCAGTAGGGAGAGTGTGGACAAGCGGCATAAATGTGCTTGGGTGCAAACCTAAGTGTCCTGGTGAAGCTCACAGTAAGAAGTGGTCTACTGCTTTTCACTGAAGTGATGGGCCCGCTGAGCCCGCGACCACGTGAGTGGCAGAGCAGAGACGGGTGTGTTACAGGTGCTTTACGTACACATACAGATTGATGAGAACACACATGTACGTGCTGCACCCCAGAGGTATCTACTGTCAGCATTTTTCCATAGTTTTCCGGGCTCTCAAGTGCTCTCATGCACGTAGAGCTAACATTATTGCAGGGTTCGAGGGAACAGACTGCAAGTGGGGGATGCCCCAGTAGGACTCTCAGAGCTCAGTGAGAGCTGATGTACTCAGGGCCATGGTTTATTTTTTTTAATTTATTATTTTTTTTAACGTTTTATTTATTTTTTGAGACAGAGAGAGACAGAGCATGAACGGCGGAGGGTCAGAGAGAGAGGGAGACACAGAATCCGAAGCAGGCTCCAGGCTCTGAGCCGTCAGCACAGAGCCCGACGCGGGGCTCGAACTCACGGACCGCGGGATCATGACCTGAGCCGAAGTTGGCCGCTTAACCGACGGAGCCACCCAGGCGCCCCGGGGCCGTGGTTTATCACAGCAAAGGGATACAGGCGAACGTAACACAAGGAGAAGGCCACAGGGCAGAGTCCAGGCAGAGCTCCCAGCTGTCTGTGGACAGCAGTCCTCCCTGGCATCCACGTGTCCTCACCAGAGCCCAGACTGGGCCACTGGGCCCCTGGGCCACGTGTGCTTTGGTGTTGGCCTCTGGCAAGCTGGGCAGGGATGGTCGGGTTGGGGAGTGTTTTCCTTCCTTTAGATGCCACAGAAGCTCAGACTTTGCCCAGGCACTGTTAGCAGGCAAGTAGAACATGGGGACAGGGGTAAAATGACCTGTGCTGGCAGGAATGCCCTTCCATGTGGCCCGCCCATTCCGTTCTTTCCATCTTCTCCATCTGACCCACTTGTCTCATCCCTCCTGATGATGTTTTGGGGGGATGGGTTCATAGGGTGTGGGGCCAACAGCCAAGAAGGAATTCTTGAAGATATCTTTGGTGCAAAAAGGTCATTTTATTATATTAAAGTATGTGGACAGGACCCATGGCGGGAAGAGCTGCTCTGGGGTCGTGACAGGTAGCTCATTCTTTACCCGTAGGTTGGGAGGGGTCAGGGATAGAGTAAGTCTCTGAGGAATTTTGGAAACAAGGTTTCCGGGACCTTGAGGGGTTAGCTGTTGCTAGGGAGACACCATTTATTACCATTTAGTAAAACCTCGGTCATGAGACCCCCCCCCAGATGTGTATCGGGGGGCCGTAAGTTTGGAGTATCATTGCCAGCATGTATCTTGGGGCAGTCGAGATAAAGGAAGTAGACTTACAGGAACCTTGAGGTTGGGATAATGTTAAGCTAAGGTTCTCTTTTGGCCCCAGCAAAGTGTCATCATCGAGGCAGCTGAGCTCCTAGAGGGAGGTCATTCTGCCGGTCTCAAGGACTTGTCAATGGGCTGTAGGCAGTAAGGAAATTTAATTTTTCATTTGCTGCAGTTTCCCACATCACCATGGCAAGCACTTAAACCCCTTTCCTTTGTTCTTGGGCAGCCAGGAGTGTCCGAGGAATATCACACATATTCCACCGGGGAGGGGGGTGGGGGCGATGCCAGCCTGTATTTGCCCTCGCCGTGCCCCAAGCTCCCTCATCGCTTCCATCCGCCCCACCTGCCTCACTGGCCCCATCGACCCCACCCCTTCCGTCTACCCCGTCCGCTCCACCTCACATGGACCAGCCAGAGTGTGTGCAGGTGCACCTCTTTATGGTTCGAGAAGCCTGCCTCCACTGTGATGACTTCCCCGGTGGTCACAGCTCCTGCTTTGGGCAAAGGCCAGTAGATGCTTGGAAGGGTCTTGACCAACCTGAAGAGACTGGCAGATAAATTGCTTGCCTTTTCTCTAGAAGGTCTAGAGAGGCAGTGGTTCCCTAAAGATTCCCTGAAGATAACTCAGTGAGCCATCATCTTGCTGTTTCCTTTATAATCTGTGGCAAGCCAAAAAGAAAAACAAAAACAAAAAACCCACCAACAGCAAAACCAAAGGGCATCACTCTGTATTTATTCCCCTTTCTTCCCACTGACACTCCTGCTCCTGCCTCTTACTCCTTCCCTGGGATTGCAGCTCTCACCCCATTCCCAGTGCACTGGTCTCTGGCTCAGTTTTCTGAAAGACACCATATCACCTCATGCAGAGGCCTAGCCATGCTGAGACAGAACTGAATGTTTGCCCTGTTAGAAAAAAACGTGAAACATTAAGATAGAAAAACAAAAACAATTATTGTCGTTCCCCCTCTAGGTTTTGTGATTCAGTTTGGGCCTGTGCCTTTTATTGCCTTGAGCTATTTTATAGCTTTTAAGCTGTAGGAAACTTATAATAATGCAACTAATTATTGCCCATAGAAATGCAACTAAATTTTGTCCTTTGGAATGCAATTGCCCTGTTGATACTGACCTCTATTTGTAGATTTATTTCAGCATTTCTGATTGCCTGTATACGAATGTGTCTGAACTCTGCCTTGAACTGGTTGTAATATCTTACGTGTTCCTCACAAGTTAAACAAAGTATGTGCCGTGTTGCCGTGTGGTTTTTTTTTTTTTGTTTGTTTTGTTTTTTTTTTTTTTTTTATATTTGCGTAGGACTCCTGACTTTGAAAACAAACGTCCTTTACAGCCCCCACCCCCAGCCTTTGCCTGGAGTCTGTCTGGAGCAGGTTTGGAAGGGCTTCCCTCACGTGTCTTTCAGCCAGAACACAGCACGGTGCAAAGTGTCACTCGTCTTCCTACTTGTTCACCGTAAACGGTGGCCGAACACGCCAGCCCAAGACGGCCACCCCACTTTGGCATAAGATGATTTGAGCAAAAGGCACTTGTAAAACAGCAGGTACAAGAAGAACGTCCGTATCTCCCCCTTTCTTCCTGAGAGCAGGACACAGACCAGGGTGAAGTTGCTGTCCCTGTACCAGGGGGAAGGAAGTGGTCTTGCCAAGGGGACAGGAGCCCAGGACGGGAGAATTCTTGTTGAAATAACTCCTACCCAGGTATTTTGGATACTTTCCCACTGTCCCTTTCTGTTCACACTAGCGTGAAACCTCTCGTTTTTGCCAATCCTGGGTCCTCTCCTTATGAGGGCTCCCTCCCATGTGATGAAAAACTTATGTAAAATAAACTTGTGTGTCTTTCTCCTGCTAAGTCGCAGGCCCAGGCCAGAGACCCCAAGAGGGTTGAGAGAATGGCATTCCTCCCTCCACCAGACGGAGTGCCTCCAGCGCAGGACCCTGTCTGTCTTGCTTCCCTCCCACTGACTCCTCAGTCCCAGAGCCCCTCGGGCAGGAAGTGAGGACTGTCTGCCGAGTAAATGATCTGTGTCCACAGCACCCACCCATCTCCTTCCCGCCTCAGCCCATTCACACTCAGACCAGCATCAGCATAAGGGAGGACAGTGGTTTGCTTACATGCATCCTTTAGGAAGACACGTGCCCTTACAGGGCTTGAGCAGCTGACAAAACAAGGACTTCTCTGTGTATACACTGGCACATACTAATGCTCCATGTTCCCAGTGGAGCTCCAGGAGCTAAAAATAACCACGCGTGTTCTGTTTTATACAGAAAAGAGGAAATGTGCAGCTTAGTTTGTAACATTTACTATTTTTGAAAACCTGATTTTTTTCCACATGTATTTTTAAAATGTCTTTGGTGATGTCCTTGCAGGAAAATGCACAATGCAGATTTCACCAAAGGTCCCTCCATTCTGTAATCCACATCTTCAGGAAACAATTGCTGGAGACCAGATACACTTGACCATGAGATGGGTTTTCGGGAAGCCGCCCAGATGCAGATCACCAGGGGTCATAGGAGGGCCAAAGGGCCCCGGGACCTCGGAAGCCAGGTCTCTGCCTAGTCTGCCCCCTGTGCAAGGAGGGGCACACGATCCCATGACCACAGGCTGACAGTGGGAGCGCGGGCCTCTGTCATCCTGAGAGATGAGCGAGAGGTGACCGTCACGCAGTGTCGCTCTGACCGCCACTGAGCGTGGTCTTTCGTGAAAAGATGGGAGGGAGTGTGTGCTACAGGTCTTCATCTCGTACTGCGTATTTGCTCCTTAAGTGAGTGTGGGGAGGGTCTTGGTTTCCAAGGCTCCCCTGTAAGAGACGGCAGGCTATGATGGTCATGAGCTGGTGGTGTTCGGTGTTGTTCGCTGCCCTTCCTTCTCACAGGGACGCTGGAAGGTTAAAAAATATGTAAAGAACAAATGAAGTAAAAAGGAAGAGACACAAGTTGCCTACAGCACAGGAAGTTGGGAACGTGGGTGAGTAATCACAGACCACGGAGGTATTTCCATGAGCAAAGAGCACAGGGACTGCGGGTGGGTGTGTGGGTGTGGGTTTGGCAGAAGAGGGTCCCTGCCGGCTCTGGGCACATCAGAGGGCAGGGCTGCCTGGGCGTCTTCTGGGCGGTTCTTCCCCAAGGCCACCATGGTGGGCCCTTCCCATCAGGACCTCTCCTTCCAGATGCAGGGAGCTGGCTACATGGCTGGCCACTGCAGACCTGAGCAAATGTGTCTGGGGTATAGAGCCAGGGTGGTGGGGGGAGGTGGGAAATGCATAGTATTTTGTAGTAAGGACAATGGCAACAAGATGTATGAAATGAGCATGTTTCCAAAGAAAGTCCGTAGTGATTTGGAAAATGTGATAGGGACAAACTGAGGCCTGATCTCAGTGGTAAGTACCTAGGAATTAACTTATCCAGAAAGACAGTGGCTTAATGTGGAAAATGCTATCTCACTGAGGTTATTAAAACAGTGAGCGAAAGAGACACCATCACCGGAAGGCAAAGACTGAATAGCATATGCGTTAATTCTCCTGGGTTTTTTTTTTTTTAATTTTTTTTTTTAACGTTTATTTATTTTTTTGGGACAGAGAGAGACAGAGCATGAACGGGGGAGGGGCAGAGAGAGAGGGAGACACAGAATCAGAAACAGGCTCCAGGCTCTGAGCCATCAGCCCAGAGCCCGACGCGGACTCGAACTCACGGACCGCGAGATCGTGACCTGGCTGAAGTCGGACGCTTAACTGACTGCGCCACCCAGGCGCCCCTCTCCTGGGTTTCAAAGATGTCGTATGAGTCACGACAAAATTATATCTCGATCTTTGAAGCCTGCTAATGTGATTCAAGCTCACCTGGAGAAGAAGTGAATGTGAAGAACCAGAAGCACTTTAAGAGAAGAGGCCTCTCTTGAGGTCAGAGATTACTTATCAGACCTCCAGCTGTAGTCCAAGCTACAGTCAGCCACAAAAGGTAGTGTGGCTGCAGGAGCCCTCATTTATATCAATGGAAGATCATAGATCACTCTGGAAAGAATCAGAATTTATGCAATAATTTTATGTGTTCATGTAACAATCTACTAAATGTTAATAGGATCATCATTAATCAATGAACAAAAGTTATTCAGTCGATCATATGGGACCAAGAAATAAATTACATACACTAAAAGTAGATCTTAGAATGTACTAAGAATGTACTTAGAATGTACTAAATTCTAGGCAGACTTGATTTCAAAATAAAACCACAAAAGAACAAGAAGACAAAACAGGACTCTAAGTAGAAAACTCTAAGTTTTATCCACTCTAAGATGAAAATGTCATTTTTAAGAAGAAAATGTAAGCGAGCACACAAAAAACAGATTTGAATTGACATTGAAATTATAAATTAAGACGGAAATAAGGATGAAAAATTAGGAAGGTAATTTAGTTATAAAAAATTTATAGGCATGCTCCCCTAGTATGTAAGAATTTCTTAGAAATGATTATCAAAAGGCAAAAGACATGAAAGACAAACACAAAAATGATAACAGTAAACACGGAAAAATGTTTAGCATCGTTACTGATCAAATCAGACTTAGATAGGAAATTGTTACTGACTTCATTTTTTTTAAATTAAAAAAAAATTTTTTTTAACGTTTATTTATTTTTGAGACAGAGAGAGACAGAGCATGAACGGGGGAGGGTCAGAGAGAGGGAGACACAGAATCCGAAGCAGGATCCAGGCTCCGAGCTGTCAGCACAGAGCCTGAGGCGGCGCTCAAACTCACGGACCACAAGATCGTGACCTGAGCCGAAGTTGGCCGCTCGACCGACTGAGCCACCCAGGCGACCCACTGACTTTAAGAGGATTGTATGCAGTGTTGGTAATGAGGCCTTTCAAGTTCTTGTGGTGGTATTGGTGGTAGGAAAATACAGACTTTCTTCAACCTTAATTAATGAAAGATGTTGACACGGCTCCTCTTTTTCTCCTTCCCTTTCACTGTTCAGTCCCTTCCTAAAGATTTCAGGGCCATTCTTTTCAGGGAATGAACCCAGGGACAAGGGCAGGATGAGGCCAGCATGGTGGGTCATCACTCAGAGCTTCCTTGGAGGAGGCAGCATCCACCGGGGAGCCCGCAAGTAGGGGCAACCTGGCACTCTGCACACAGCACCCTGAGAGATTGGCCTGAGTACCCCTTTCACTAAAAGAAATGAGGACTTTTTGGGCCGACAGCTCATTTTGGTGCTGGAGCAGGGAAAGATGAGCAGGAGACATCAGACTGTGCGAGACAGGAAATGCTTCCAGGATGGTGGCAACACATCAGACACCACAGAAGCCAGTATGGAGGGTCCCACCTGCCAACTCTAGGACAGTTGCAGCATCAGAATAAGTAAAATTAGGGACAGATTGCATATACTAGAAACCACACATTAAACTGATGTAAAGAAATGCACAAATAAGTCCAAAATTCCATGAAAAATGGAACATTGAAATAGACTCAAAGTTCCTCCTCTCAAAATTCTTTTTTTTTTTAAGTTTTTTTATTTTGAGAGAGGGGGGGGCCCCCCCCCGGGGGCGGGCGGGGGGGGGGGGCGCAGAGAGAGGAGAGAGAGAGAATCCCAAGCAGGCTCCGTACTGTTAGTACAGAGGCCAGCGCAGGGCTCAAACTCACGAACCGTGAAATCATGACCTGAGTTGAATTCAAGAGTCGGATGGTCAACTGACTGAGCCACCCAGGGGCCCCTCTCTCAAAATTCTTATTAACTGCAAAGAAAATAAGTGGAGAAGACTAGGGGACATGGGGGTAGTCAGGTGACAGACAGGAACATCATCCGTAAGGGGACAGATTGCCACCTGATGTGTGATAGGACAGTTCCTCGTGCAGCATTCCTGCTAGAGGTGCATCTAATCATGACGAGACATCAGACAAACCCAAATGGACAGATGCTCCACAAAATAACTGACCTGTGTTCTTCAAATGCACCAAGATCGTGAGAGTCCAGACGAGACTAAGAGCTTCTCCTGACTGACAAGAAAGAGGTTAAAGAAGCCAGCACACAGCTCTAAGCTGGACCTTCTTTCTCTAATGGCAGCATGGGGACAAATGGCAAAACTTGGATGGAGCCCAGGATTAGGTTAGTGCAGTGTAACAGGATTAACAAAGCATCGTGTCCCTTTCCTGGTTTGATTTTGATGGTTGGGCCGCCCTGATGTAGCACAGTGTCCTCGTTTGTGGAAAGATTTTGGGGGTGATGGAGCCTTCCAGTCAGCAGCTTATTTTTAGAGCAGTCAGACAAAAATCCTTGCACCACATTTTCAACCTTTGCATAGGTTTGAGATTGTCACCCGCACCCGCGTAAACACACGCACACACACATGCATGCGTGCGCGCACACACGAGCACACAAGTGTGTGCGCACACGTGTGCACGAGCACACGTGGGCACACGCACACATGTATGTGTGAGCATGCACACATGCACGCACACAGGTGCAGCCTTGGAGTAAACAGACGTGCCCTTTGGCCCAGCAGTTCTACTTCAGGGATCTTTCCTAGGACAGTAGCTAGAGTCCCCACCCAAGCAAGCTGCGTGCAGGAAGAGGTTCACTTCATTCTCGTGACACGGTGGAAACCAGGTGAGTGCCTACTAGCAAGGAGGTGCATCCTGACGCAATCATGTGGTGAATGTCTGTTTCATCACTAGGAGCCGTGTTTATGAAGAATGTTCGACAACAGTGGAATCTGTCCACAGCATGCTGTTCATGGAGGTAAGTTTACAGACTAGTGTAGCCAAAGTTTTCCCAGTCAAACAAGTACGCAGAGATGTGAAGGTCGGGGAGGTTCGGGACAGCAGGTGGACTTGGTATGGGATTCGGCACGCGCAGAGACAGGAGGATGGAGGAGGGGGAGGGGCTAGGTCACCTTTAGGAAGCAGGGCGACGGGGGACCCTCCCAGGCTTACTTACGGCTGGGCCTTCCCTTGGGAAACCAGCCCCAGGATCAGCTCAAACTCAGAGTCTGGTGGCGGTTGGACTCTCACAAGCCCCCCAAGCTGGGCACACTCCCAGGGCCGAGCACGAAAGGTAGTGAGCCTTCCAAGGACGTGGCTCCCATGTCTGCCATGGCCTCTGGGCTGCAGCTGGGGCTGTCAGGGAGTGTTGCGTTCCCCAGGCTGGACCACGTGCTCCCCACCCTCCATGCTGCTCCTTCCGCATACGGCCACCCTCTGGAAGGACAGCACTCTCCCCCAGACTCCCACCGTGACTCTCCTGTCCTGAGTGGACCCCATCCCTCTGTGGAAGGGAGCAGCCTCAGTGCAGGCCCAGGCTCTGGGAGGAAGCTCCAGGCACAGCTGCCAACTGTGAACATTCAGGAGCAGCCAGCCGCCAACGCAGGGCCATGGTGACAGGTGCTGTGGACAGGTCTCTGTCACTGGGCGTGTCCACCCTGATTAGCGTCTGCGTCTCCAGCCTGGCTTGTCTTGGGCCCTGCCTGCGCCAGCCTGTCATTTGCCAGGAACTGGAGACGGGGAGCTTCTGTAATGAGAAGATAGTTGTCAAGCTCTGTTTCTCTCCAACACCCGAAGCTCCCGACAAGGATTATAATCGAAGCCTGATTTGCAAGGACATGAACCCATTCTCTGGCGGCTGTGAGATGCTGCTTCTCGGGGTCTCTGGGTCCAGCGTGTGTGGGGTGGGGGGCTCAGAGGAGGATTCAGGTGCAAGAGAAGCAGCCCCAAATGATCTGGGCTTCCACAGCAGGGCCGGTGCCTGTGGGCCTGGGGTCAGGCTATAGGAGTTCAGAACCCAGCAGTTAGTCACTCTCTCCATGCCTCAGTTTCCCCAACTCTGCAATGGGTGTAATAACAATACTTACTACTTCATAGACCTTTTAAGAAGCAACTACAATATGTAGAAACTCCCAGAGCAGAGGCTGGCACGGAGGGAACTCACCCTGAAGTGTTAGCTGACTGTAAGAGCAGCCTAATGTCAGTTCTAATAACAGAGTAGGCACCAGGCATGTGTGGGGCCCTTGCTTGGCCTCTGGCCACTCAGTGCAGAGCAGGTGAAGGGCTCTGGGCTGGAGTTTTGTCACTGCCCATAAAAAACACAGCTACCCATTGGTTGCTTCCTAAAGGATAGACAGTGAGAGGGGTCCAGGGTTACCCCAGTCACCCCAACCATTTGGCACAACCTGCTCTGGTGCCCCAGGTGCCCCCGTAATTGATCTAATTGGCCTGGACCATGAGAGGCCAGGGAGCTGGGCTGTGACCTGCGTTTCGCAGCCAAGGGTGGACTGATGGATGTGTCTAGCAGGCCCAGCCCCTCAGCAGCTCTCCTTAGTGGTATTTTCTGACCCATCTGGGAGCAAGGACTGGCTGGAGCCCTGGGCCTCACAACAAGGTTGTTGCCCCTTCCTTGGACTCACAGGGCAAGCAGCGGTGTTGGGATGTGTCCCTTGATGGTGGCCCAACTTGAGGGGTCCCTGGGCTCCCAGGAGATAGCCAGCCTGGGGGAATCTCCTCCTGACAGGAGTCTCACTGGACGGACACCTGCACTTCTAGTGGTGGAATGAGGATGAGGGATGTGCACTTCCTGGCCAGATCGAGGCCCAGGCTCACTGGCCGGTGGTCTTCTGCCACCCTCTGCAGTTCTCCCAGGCAGACCCCAGCACAGAGATGCAGGTGAGGCTGGAACTAGAGGGAAAGTTGTAGCCTCAGTGCATATGTGAGAATATAGGGAAATCTAATCCCTGATAAGTTGAGCATTTGTCGTGCATTAGGAAAGGAGAAGTAAAACTACAGGTGACCCTTGAGTAACATGGGTTTGAACTGCATGGGTCACTTATACAAGGGTTTTTTTTTTTTTTCTTCAATAAATTCTGTACAGTACTTTAAATGCACTTCTTCTTCCTTATGATATCTTAGTAACATTTCTTCTCTAGCTTACTTTACTGTAAGAATACAGTATGTAATACGTGTAACATACAACATATGCGGTAATCAACTGTTTATGTTATCAGTAAAGCTTCTGGTCAATTGTAAGGTATGAGTAGTTAAGTTTCTGAGGCGTCAGAAGTTACACATGGATTTCCAACTGTGTGGGGAATTGGTGCCCCTACCCCCGTGTCGTTCCAGGTCAACTGTGTTCTATGACACCCATACGTAGTGAACCCAGTGCCTGAAATGGAAAGACTGACAGTACTAAGTATCAGCACGGGTGTGTAGCTGCCGAGATTCTGCGGGCCTGCAAGTGGATGTTGGTAAGTGCATGGGATCTTTTTTATTTCTGGATCTGAGTACAAAGTACACACGTGTTTTCACTTTATAAAGCTTTTGTGTATGTAAGCCACACCTCAGTAAAAACGTGTATTTATTTATTTTATTAAAAATTTTTTAATGGGGGCACCTGGGTGGCTCAGTCGGTTGAGCGTCTGACTTTGGCTCAGGTCATAATCTCACAGTCCGTGGGTTTGAGCCCCGTGTCGGGCTCTGTGCTGACAGCTCAGAGCCTGGAGCCTGCTTCGGATTCTGTGTCTCCCTCTCTCTCTGCCCCTCCCCTGTTCACGCTCTGTCTCTCTCTGTCTCAAAAATAGATAAACGTTAAAAAAATTTTGAGACAGAGAGAGGGAGAGAGAAAGAGAGAGAGGGACAGAGCATGAGTAGGGGAGGGACAGAGAGAGAGGGAGACACAGAATCTGAAGCAGGCTCCAGGCTCTGAGCTGTCAGCACAGAGCTTGACGTAGGGCTCGAACTCACATACTGTGAGATGATGACCTGAGCCGAAGTCGGAGGCTTAACTCACTGAGCCACTCGGGTGCCCAAAAATGTGTATTTAGAGAAAAAAAAAAAATGAAAACACATTGACAGTGGGGCCTGCAGTACTGACCTGAGCGAGGCCCCTCTGTGACCTTGGATAGCCCCTTTCTTGCTCTGGGACTTGTTTTCACAATTGCAAAGCAGAGGAGGCCACATAGATACTGCTGTTATTCTGACACAATGAGGCGGCACCCCAATTGCCCCTCCGAGGTGGGACGCACCAGCGCACACTGTCCCAGGGACCCCTTGAGAGCAAGGCCACCCCAGACAACCGTCCACGTGGGCAGGGGCTCCAGCACATGTTGGAGCGGTGGGGTAGCAAACGTCAGGGGGCTCCAGGCTCCAGCGTGCGGGCACTAATACAAAACCCAGTTTTACACAAATGCCGAGCATCAGGCCTGGAAATAGGCCTGGTTTCCCCCTGTGCCCTGATTGCACAGGAATGTTTCCTTCACTGCTGGCCCTGCAGAAGTCTCTTGTCAGTATTATCTACTCCTTTGGTTTTCCTCATTTTGTCCAGGGAGAGAGGGATGCCTGTGGGATCCACGGCTCTTGCCACGGCTCCCCCCGAGGGCCTGGAACGTCCTATTCTTGTGTATGGACACAGTCGCATTTTCCACACTGTGTCCATTTGCATCTGGCCAGCAACTAGCATCAGAGCCCGAGCCCCTGTCCGTGGGCATCTTCACCATGACCTTGACCTTAGGGCCCCATGGCCCTGAGCAGCCTGGCTCAGTCACCCATGACTCATGGAGTCCACAGACTCCCACTTCCTTTGGATTGTCTAGAAGTGGCCCATCCGTCAGGCTGATCTCATTTTCCACTTGGAGAGAGAGAGGGGCCTCCAAGTGAACCCTCCACTGCCGAGAGGGTGGTAGGCCCACAGATTTAGGCTGAGGCCGTGACCTTCACCCAGGAGCGCAGTTCCCATTTCCTATCAGACCCCCTCCCAGTAGCTGAGAAGGAGCCTCTGACCGTTGCTGAAACGCCCATTGGTTCAGGAAATCTTTTACTATAAACACCCAGACAACACGTGTCAGTCTGCTACGGACTGATATTGTGTTATCGCGTTAGCTTCCAAAACATCCCCTCGCCCGAGCGGCCCCAGGCCTGCGGGCGGCAAGAGCACCGTCTCACAGAAGGGCAGACGCAGCTCCCCGAGTGAGGCAGGCTGCTCAGCCTCACAGAGGTGGCCCTGGTGCTGGCCGCAGTCCCCAGCATCCAACGCCAGGCAGTGCTCACTAATTTGCTCCTTTTTCTAGTTTCCTTGTTCATTCCTTCTTCCTTTTGTTCACTCAAACAGCTTCACTGAGCTGCGATTCACCTAGCACCCAAGTCACCCATTTAGAGGGTATACTCCTGTGGTCTTAGTGTGTTCATAAATGCGTGCAACCACTGGCCACAGTAAATTCTGGAACATTTTCACCAGCACAGGTGCCCGTATGCTTTAGCTAGCAGTCCACAATGACTATACGGCCACAGGTGGCCAGGTGTAGTGGAGAGCCACCTGTGGTTTGGCTCCTGGTGCCATGGACCCTGACCTGCCCTTGCTGGTACCCAGCTCAGCTACGGCTCTGCTGTGCTTGCCAGCCCTGCCCAGCTCCTGGTACAGAATGCCTGCTTAGGGGCAGGAATGTGGGACCGGGGCCTCGTTAAAGTGGTCCAGACCTGGGTAAAACACGAACATAAAATAGGAATCGCATAGACAGGCCTCATCTTAACTATTGCAGTGGCACCTGCCCTACATTCTCCAAGGTCACAGCACAGTTTGCCTTAAAACCTCCCATGGTGGCTGTGGATGCTTGACGTGGCATGGGACCCAGGGACCCTACCCCCAGTTAAAATAGTTACTGAGGCCCTTGTGAATCGAAATCAGGCCCTCAAGGATTGAGACCTTAGGCAAGTGAAGGGCGATTATTTCCACACTTGTCCAGTCAACAGCCTGCCAACCAGGAGAGCATAGTCCCTTGGTAGTGGCCTCCACCTCACTGCTGGGGGCCCGCAGTGAAGCCCTGCACCCGACATTACTGAAGTCGCTGAGCCCATGTGACAGGAGCTGATGGGGGTTTTGCTGTTGCAGATTTGACCGATCGGTTCTATGGATGCCCATTTCAGCCGTGGCGTCTTTATGCTGGCAGACATCTTGGCCTGTGCTCACCACCCTGCAGTTTCTCTGTCCCTGGGAGCCGAGGCTGTAAGGCCCTGGGCACCACTGCTCCCTCCTTCCCAGAGACACACCCTGGACAGACTGTGGGGCCTGGGCAGCTGAGTCTGGATTTGGGGTTGCCACTGGCCCTGCTCCTTCATCCAGGAGCTGTGGGTCAAGAGAGTGAAGCATGCTGACATTTTTGCTGGCCTGGCAGCATCCCCTTGCCCGCAGGCAGAAGGAACCCTCACGTAGGGTGGGCAGAGAAAGCACTTCGGGGCACCAGGAGGCTTAGCTGCCTTCTGGCTACAGAGCGGTGCCCGAGGCAGGCATGGGCCCACCCCCCTGGTTCTCCCAGTGCATTCGGGCAAGGCTTGGCTCCTCTGGGAAGACATCTGATCTGGGAATGAGTCCATCTGGGATGGAGTTCAAGCTCTGTACTCACCAGCTTCATCATCCCTTGACCTTCAGGTGCAAGCCCCAGGTGGGCCCTCCTCCTGAGGCTCCCTGGCCTCTGCACACCTCAGGCTCTCTCTGGGGCACGTGGTCAGAAGGGGTGCCCCCCCCCCCCCAGCCCTCGCCAGGGAGGATGCCCATCCTCGTCCAACCCAGACAAAACCTGCTGTTCCCAGCGTTACCGTAGGAACAGATTCAGGACAGGGCTGAGCTCCTCCTCCCTGGTAACTTGGAGATCCCGAAGACAGCTGGCATTCTGCTAGGCCCCTGCCGTGCCGAGGCATCCGATGGCAAAGGGCACTGCACCTGAGCACAGCACTGCCACTCGTCACCCAGGGGACAGGGCCCTGTGCTCCCAGGACTGTCAAGCACATTCTGGATGCTTTACTGCTACTAAGGTTGGGGGGGGGGGAGCTGCTGGGGGAGGGAGTCAGACTATGAACATGTTAAAAGTCGGGGGGGTGTAAAGTTATTGCACATAAATATTCTGCAAACAGCTGCCTAGAATATTCCTTATATTGGAAAGTATGCTTTGAGGTCATTACTCAGGATTTTATAGGCCGTTTCTTGGCCGAGCCCCAGGATGGCTTATGGCTTTGCAAAAAGGCGACGCCACGTTTTATGAATGACAGGTGGCTTTTATCACACCTCTGCATCATCGCTATGGTAATAGGGCTGTGGCGATGCCCTGCGGCCGGGGGCACCTGAGCGGGTGCAGCGGGCACAGCCTGCAGGTCTGGCCTTGAGTAGGGGTCCCCGGACGACACTGACTGAGGTCCATTTCCCAGTCTGTTTTCCTGCCAGTGGAGTCAGTGCAGCAGAACAGCTGCTGGTGCCCCTGTATCTGGGCACAGCCCTGAGGCACAGCCCTGAGGCGGGCCGGCCTCCGCGGGGATTGGCTGCCACGCCCCCCACAACCCGAGGGCCCCGCACTGAGGTCTTTGTCCTTCCTTCTCCTTCTCTGCTCCGTGACCGTCTGCATGGACCGACCTGGCCATCCCACTCTCCCTATCAATTCTTGTCTTTTTTTCTCTGGCTGTAATCCAGGCCTGGCATGTAGGGGTAGGGGACTGACACTAACTGCGGCCAGATCTGCTCCAGCCCTGTTTTCATTGTAGCAGAATTCTTTAAAAAATGTTTTTAAGTGTTTATTTATTTTTGAGCATGAGAGAGAGAGAGAGAGAGAGAGAGCGTGAGCAGGAAAGGGACAGACAGAGAGGGAGACACAGAATCTGAAGCAGGTCAGCTCTCAAGAGCTGTCTGCCCAGAGCCTGATGAGGGGCTCAAACCCACAAACTGTGAGATCATGACCTGAGCCAAAGTCGGACACTCAACCGACTGAGCCAGCCCCACAGCAGAATTACTTTTAATAAACATATTTATTTTGCAACCCGGGAGAAATCACTGCATTTGACCGAAAGAGGCGTGACTTATGATTTGAAAATCAGCCCTGCTCAGAAAATAGTTAAAGAAAAGATGGACACACACATTCCGGGCTCTTCACATGACTTCCAGAGAGTATCAGAAAGGAGCCCGGGGAATGGGGACTAATCCACGGCTGATATTGTTGTTTTTCCAGCAGGTCACAGGGCAATGAGTCAAGAAGCAGATGGGGCGCCTGGGTGGCGCAGTCAGTTAAGCGTCCGACTTCAGCCAGGTCACGATCTCGCGGTCCGTGAGTTCGAGCCCCGCGTCGGGCTCTGGGCTGATGGCTCAGAGCCTGGAGTCTGTTTCCGATTCTGTGTCTCCCTCTCTCTCTGCCCCTCCCCCGTTCATGCTCTGTCTCTCTCTGTCCCCAAAATAAATAAAAAACGTTGAAAAAAAAAATTAAAAAAAAAAAAAAAAAAAGAAGCAGAGCTAGGCTGAGTCAAGGCCACAGCCCAGGAACTGTGGTAAGAGACCTGGTGACTCTGTGGACTGGCCCTAGAGGAGCAGGGGTCAGGGTTCTGGGGGCAGGGGTAGGAGGGAGGGGGATGGGGCAGGCGGGGAGTGTACTGGCAACAGCAGGCAGGGCTGGAGACTGGGGACAAGGGCTGTGACTACGTGGAGGGTGTCAGGTGTGCCGAGGTGCTGCTCCCTCCCTGAGACTCATAGCCAGCAGACGGGCTGGGTAAAACGAAGGTGTGTCTACAGAATACCTACGTGCCACGCTTACTCTGCAAGGTGGGTGGGCCCGCTCACCCTCACAAAGCCTAGCGTTTCCTGGGGCATTGAGCTGTGGTCCGTCAGCTTCAAACAGGAGCAAAGTCGAGTGTTTGGAATGAGAGAGAGCTCTTGGGCCCCGCAGCTGCTCCTGAGGGAAGGGTGGGGAGGTCGGACCGAGGCCTAGCTTGCAGCATTCCAGGAGCGTCTCCATGCCCCTGGGCTGGCTGCTCCCCACTCTGGAGCCATGTGACTGGCCAAGCTGTTGAGCCACCCCAGCCAGGGTGTCCCATCGGTGACGGGGTGGCAGCACCCCTCTGAGTGTGGGTCCTGAGGCCCCGAAGCCCCTCGGCTGTGGCACGGCCAGCACACTCTGAGGCTCTTGGCTCTCGGCCCAGGTCCCCTCCTCACTTCCTCCCACTCTGTCACCCAGGCAGCTCAGTGGGACCACTGGACAACCCCATGGGGTCTGTGGGGCCTCCTTTAGAGATGGCCAGGCTGGGCCGAGTGGAGGGCTGCACGGGGCAAGCAGAGCATGGGGCCCCTCTCACTCTCCCTGACCGTGGCAGAGCTGCTGTGTGGCTCTCCGTGCCCCTCCCCAGTGACGGGTCTGGCTGGGACAGGGAAGCTTGCCTCACCTGGGTCTCGGACTTTCAGCGCTGAAGAAGACAAGGGCAGTGTAAGGAGAGTGGAAGGCGCCTAACTCATGCTGGGAAGTCAGGACAGGCTTCTTGGGGGAAGAAGGAACATTGAGGTAGTCCTGGTGGATGAGGCAGGGTGGGGGCTGGGCCCAGAGGGGCTGCACCTGGGGCCGGAGGGAGCAGGGAGAGCCCTGTGAGGGGCACTGAGTGGGGGAGGGGTGGGGTGCTGTCTAGAGAAGCCTCTGGGTGTGGAGGGGAATAGAGGTAGCAAGGAGCTGAGCACGGGGCTGGGCCAAGGAGTGACCACGAGGTGGAGGGGACACTAAGTCAGGCAGGTCCTGCGGAGACTTCAGGTCGGGGTGGAAGGGGCTGATGTTGAAGGGAAGAGGGGCACGGCCCCTTGGCCAGAGCTGGAAGTTGTGCCGAGACCCGGAATCTGAAATGGAAGAGGCCTGCCAGGTGCCCTCTGTCGCTGCCTCCTCCCCGCGGTGCCCACCCCAGCGCCAGCCCTGGACCAGCGGACTATGGCTGTTCACGAGGCTGCAGTGTCCCCTACCAGACAGCAGTGTATTTCTCATCAGTGCCACGAAGCCATGTGACTTTGAAGCAGATGAAATGTACACTTTCCCCAAGCGTGACCCAGAGGATGTGAGGTTCATGCCGGAGGCAGTTCTAAAATTGGACGGTAACTGCTGCTTCTGCTTCCTGTGATGGTTTTTGTAAGATCACACCACACTCAATCCTTCACAGAAAACAACTAGAAAATCTGTACAGAGTGCAAACAGGAGCCTCGTGAGGGTACTGAGGAGCAAACAGCGCAGAAGAGAATGCTCCTTTCCACCTCCAGCTGGGCCACGTGCAGGGGCCACGTGCAGTTGGGCCGTGCGGGAGCCAGTCTGAGGGGGAAAGCCGCTCTTGGTGGCCTGGAGAATGAGATCAATACGGCTGACGGAGCTTGGCCACTGCGGTTTGGGGAAGAAATGTACAGGGAATCTGCACCCCTGCCTGACCGGACCGCATGCACACAGCATTCCGGAAGCAGCCGGGCAAGGACAAGACCTGAACGGAGGCTGGAGCTGCGGCCCCAGGGACCTGACTTAGCGCAGCTGACATCACCACCCGCTGAACCAAATGAGACACAGCACTGGCAACAAATAACAGAATCCAGAGCCGCCTCCAGACCACATTCACAATGTGGACGTGATTCAAAATCGCCACCCGACATGCAAAAGACTAAGTCAGTGGGACATATTCCTCAGAGAAAGGAACGTGAACGAAGAGAGAGCCCAGGGAGCCCCAGGGTCAGGACAGCAGGTGGGGCTTGTACTTCATGCACCACGACTCTCGGCGGCTAGCTGCAGAGACATTGGTGTTACGTCCCCTTGGCAAGTGACACTGTACGACTTGCACCGGGACCTTCTTTGTCCCTGGGTCAGAAATCTATTTCATCTCATAATAACACAGCTACTACAGCTCTTTCAGCTAGCGTTAGTGGTAGGGTTCTCCAATCTCTTTTAATTTTTTTAAAATTTATTTATTTGAGGGAGGGGCAGAGAGAGAGAGGGAGAGAGAGAGACTCCCCAGCAGGCTCCACACCGAGTGTGGAGTCCAACACGGGGCTCGATCCCACAACCCTGGGATCATGACCTGAGCTGAAATCAAGAGTCAGACTCTTAACCGACTGAGCCACCAGGAGCCCCTTATTTGTGTCTTTCTATTTAAAGTGGACATGGGGCAGGCAGAACATAGCTGAGTCTTGCTTTCTTACTCAGTCTCACGAATTACGCCTTTCGATGGGGGTTTGTAGAGCATTTTCATCTGATGCTACTGTTGAGTAGCGTCGGCCTTAAATCTATGGTCTTGCTATTTTGTGTTATTGTCCATCTGGTTTTCATGTCCCTTGTCCTCTTAATCTGCCTTCTTTTGAATAACTTGAGCATTTTTTATGATTCCATTTAATCATATCTTTGCTGGTTCCCTGTAATAGTGTGTGTGTGTGTGTGTGTGTGTGTGTGTGTGGCGCTCACACGCGTGCTTTAGGGTTTGTAATGCACAGCTTTAACTTACCACTGCCCATTTTCACGTAATATCACTCCCCCTTGATGACAGTTTGGTAACCTCACAGCGGCACAGCTCCCTCCCTTGCCTGTGGCCTCAGTGGTGCTGTCCCCGTGCATTTTGTCCTTCGTGTGTTAGACGCCCCCCAAGAATGCACCTCTTTCTTCACATCAGGTCTCTGTGCAGCATCATCTTCTTTCTGCCTGAAGGACTTTCTTTCTTTTTTTTTTTTTTTATGTTTTATATATTTTTGAGAGAGACAGAGACAGATCAGTGCGCAAGCCAGGGAGGGGAAGAGAGAGAGGGAGACACAGAATCCGAAGCAGGCTCCAGGCTCCGAGCTGTCAGCACAAAGCCCAATGCGGGTCTCAAACTCACGAATCGTGGGATTGTGACCTGAGCCGAAGTTGGATGCTTAACTGACTGAGCCACCCAGGCGCCCCTGAAGGACTTTCTTTAACATCTCTTAGTGTTCATATGCTGGTGATGATGAATTATTGTAGCTTCTGTAGGTCTGAGAAAGTTGTTTTAGCTTCTTCACACTATTTGTTGCTGGGCATAGAATCATGAATCAACACTTTTCTCTCAGTGCTTTGCGGGCCTTGGTCCCCTCCCCCTGTTGCCCCATTTCCAATAAGGAATCTGCCTCACCTTTCCCTCCTTCTCGTGTGGGTAGCATGTGTCTTTATCTGATCTTAAGATTATCTTGTTATAATCCTCTATAAGCAATTTAATTATGATGTGCCTCCTTCACACCTCTTAGACTCAGGGTTCATTAAGCATCTTGGACATGCAGGTTTACAGTTTTTTAAAAATCAAATATGGGAGATTTTCAGTCATTATTTCTTCCAATATTTTGTCCTGTTGTCTTCTTTTCTTTCTCTTTGTGGGACGCTGATGACATGTATTTTAGGCCATTTGAAGTCATCCCCCAGTTAACTTTCTGCTCATTTTCTCTGGTCTGTTTTCTCTCCATATTTCATTTTGGATGGTTTCTATTACATGTATTCAAGTCCATTAAATTTCTCTTTCTCAGTGCCTGATCTGCTCTTAATCTCATCTGGTGAATTTTCATCACAGACCCTGTAGGATTTGTCCCTGAAAGTCTGATTTAGGTCTTTTTCATTTCTTCCCTGTCTCTGCTGAGCATCATCCATGTTCTCATAGCTTGTGGAGCACAGGATACGGTGACAGTAATGACATTCCGTCTTTGTCCATGAGTTACTTCATCTGCCATTTGTGTGTCGGTTTCAACCAATGACTTTTCTCATCACGTGATGTGTTTTCCTGCTGTTTTCTGTACCAGGTGATTTCCCTTTGGCTGATAGACATTGCATATTTTTCTTTGTTGGCTCCTGGACGGTTTTGTATTCCTGAAACCATTCTTGAGCTTTATTCCTGGGATAGAGTTGTGTGACTTTGAAACAACTTGTACATTTATGTTTGATTTTAAGCACTGTGAGATGGGATCGGAGGGACCTCAGTCTCGGGCTGATCATGCTCCTCTCCCGGGGTGACGCCATTCTGAATACTCCACACGGTCTCCTCTGTGTTATGAGGCTTTCCTGAGCCACATGTTACCTGGTTGGAACACAAAGCCGTTCTTGGTTCTGCGTGAGCTTCACGGGTTATTCCCTCTCATTCTCGTTTGGTATTTTATTCTGTACCGTTGGGTAGTTCCCTTACATTTGCACACAGTTCAGTATTCAGCTGAAGACTCAAGGGGACCCATTGAGAATCTGCAAAGATCTCACCCTCCTGCCACAGTTCTTTCTTCTCTCGTGGTCCTCCAGGTAAGCATGAGTCACCTACCCTTCCCGGACTCCCAGGGCCATCCCTTCACACAGGGAGATCACCGGCTTCTCCACCCTGTGCTGAAGCCTCAACTCTCTCTCTGCAGACAGCAGTCCCAATACAGGGCTCACCTTGTCAGCTGCACGTACCAGTGGTTTCGTCTGGTGCTGCCTGAGGCCCACTTTCTAAAAACAACTATTCAATATATCTCTCCCTCCACCACAATTCTTAGTTTTATAGTAAGAAGGGTGAATTTGTTCCTTGTTAACTTTGTCTTGGCTGACAGGAGAAGTATGAAAGATTTTAAAGCCGTTGTCATAAATATCTTCAATGAAGACAAATAACTATGCCTGTAAAAAATGAAACAGTCAGAAATGTTGGCAGAAAAATCTGAACAACTGAGAAAATTTAGAATTCAACAGTACGATATCAGAAATAGCAAATTCATGACATGGACTTGACAGCTACACAGAGGTGACAGAGTAAATAATGAATAGAGCAGCAGAAATGGTCCAGTGTGAGAAAGAGCAGCGCAAAGGGTAGGGAGATAACAGAGTCGCAGGCACCCTTAATAAGATCAGACTCCAAGGTGCATGCAGTGGCTTCAAAGGAGGAGAGAAGAGGGAGGACGATAGACCAAAATATTTGAAGGAATCGTGGCTGGACCCATCCACGTGTGGGAAGACGGATCGTGCCAAGCAGAATAAGGACACTGCCACAGACACAGCAGGATCAAACAGATGGTCAGCAGAGCCCAAAAACAAATACTGAAAGCAAAAGGGGAAAAGTGGCACTTTACATAGAGGGAAATAATGCTCTGATCAACAGCCAACCTCTTATTAGACTCTATGGGGATCAGAAGAGAATGACAAATGAGAGTTGGGGTGCAGAAGACAAACAAAAGACCTTTCAATCTAGAACCCTGTATCTTCTATTTTCCCGGTATGTCCCATATGTCCCTCTATATCTCCTACATTCTCCTATGTCCCCTATGTCCCCCTATATCCCCTGTCACCCTATACCCCTATGTCCCCCTATTTCTATGTCTCCCTATATCTCTTATATCCCCTATATCCCATATGTCTCCCTATATCCCCCTACATGCCCCTATGTTCCCCTATGTCCCCTGTCACCCTATACCCCTATGTCCCCCCATTTCCCCTATGTCCCCCTATATCTACTATGTACCCCTATTTCTCCTATGTCCCCCATATCTACTATGTGCCCTATGTCCCCTATATCCCCCTATGCCCCCTGTGTCCCCCTCTGTCCCCTGTCACCCTATACTCCTATGTCCCCTGTATCTCCTATGTCACCCTGTATCTACTGTGTGCCCCTATATCTGCTATGTTCCCCATGTCTCCTATGTCCCTTATGTCCCCTTATACCCTTTGTGTCCTCGATGTTTCCCCGTATCCTTTATATTCCTCTGTATCTCCCTTCATTCAAGTAAAAATATCCTTAAAGAGTGACTGTTGAAATAGAACTTTTTAAGATTTTAAAAAACTTAGAGAAACTATCACCAAAAAAACCCTCACAGTTAAAGGAAGTTCTTTAGGATAAAGGAAATTATACCAGAAAAAGGAAACTTAGATCCTCAGAATAGAATAAATAGCCTCAGAAATGATAAACATATAGGTAAATGTAAAAGGCTACTCATTTTATTTTGCTTCTTCCTCCCAACTTCTGTAAAGTAAAACCTGTGATATCATTGCGGGTGTGGAGGGAGGAACAGGTGAAGCTCGGGATCTCCGGGGCACGGAAACTGCTCTGTGTGGTGCTATAGCCATGGATGCCTGTGTGTTGTACGTTTGTCCAAACTCAGAGAACGTACGGCACCGAGAGTAAACCGCGAACTGTGGGTGAGTGTGATATGTGAGGACAGGTACCTTTCTGGCGAGGGATGCTCATAACGGAGGAGGCTGCGTGTGTGGGGGGGCAGGGGGCATATGAGAAATCTCAGTACCTTACTCTGAATTTTGCTGTAAACCCCAAACTGCTCTAGAAAAATTAAGTCTTCAGATAAAACTGTAATATTTCTTCTGAGCTTTAGAAGGTGTGTAGATGTATTATTGCACGCTGCAGCATGAAGGGGGGGAGGTGTGGCCAAGATGGCCGCAATATGTCTACATCTCACCGGAAACGGTAAAATGTTAATTGTCAGCGGCATCTGAAAAGTTAAAGATGGATATTGTGAACTCTGGAGAAATGACTAAAAATAGAAGCCAGTGGGACAAAAAGTGAAATAATGTAATCCACTTCCATTATATTGGCAGGTTAAAAAAAAAAAAAAAAAAGAACATGGCACATAGAAAACACATTCAAAAAAATTCTACATCTATTCATAATTAAAACAAAGTCCAGAGAAGTAGACATAGAATTTCTTTAAAATGATATAGGCATCTACAAAAAACTGACAGCTAACATCAATAGCAAAAGATTAAATGCCTTCTTTGAGAATCAGGACCAAGGCAAAGATATTCATTCTCATTTCTCCTTCCAACGTCATGCTGCAGTTCTTAGCAAGTGTGAAATAGCAAGACAAATAAATAAAAGGGGAACAGATTGAAAAGGAAGAAATAAAACTTTTTCCGTCGACGGCATGATATCTAGTATAAAGTACTAAAAAATACAAACAACTAAAAAGGCTACTAGAACTCATAAATGAGTGTAACAAGGTCATAGGATACAAAGTCAATGTATAGAAGTCATTTGTTTTTCTATACACTACCAATAAATGATTAGAAATTGACATTTCTAAACTCTAAATTTCTAAATCATAACATACTTAGGAATAAATCATATATACACAGGATCTATATGCTGAAGACCACAAAAACTGATGGAAAAAATAAAATGAGTGGGGAATTTGTCTTAGTGCATTTGGGCTGCTATAACAAAATGCCACAGACTGGGTGACTTCGAAAGAGCAGCAATTTGTTTCCCACAGTTCTGGAGGCTGGAAGGCCAAGATCAAGACGCCAACATGGTCATGTTCTGATGAAGGCCCCTTCTTAGTTCACGGCCAGCACCTTCTCTGTGTCCTCCCATGGTGGACAGGACCAGAGATCTCTCTGGAGCCTCTTCTGAAAAGGCACCGATCCATTCGTGAGGACTCCAACCCTATGATCTAATCACCCCAAAGGTGTTTGGGCCTGTTGTTGTTAATTTCTTGAGGAACCTCCATACTGTTTTTTGGAGTGGCTGTACCAGTTTGCATTCCCGCCAACAGTGCATGAGGGTTCCCTTCTCTACATCCTCGCTGATACCTGCTATCTTGAGTGTTGTTGTTGTTTTTTCAATAATAACCATTCTAACATATGCGAGGTGACATTATGGTTTGGTTTGCATTTCCCTGAGGATTAGTGATATTGAGCATCTTTTCATATATCTGTTGACCATCTGCATGTCTTCTTTTGAGAAATGTCTCTTTGCATCCTTTGTTTATTTGTAATCGAGTTGTTTATTTCTTGCTATTGAGTTGTAGGAGTTCCTTATATTTTCAATATTAGCCTCTTACCAGATGTACAATTGGCAAATATTCTCTCCCCATCTGTAGGCTGTCTCTGCACTTGTCGATGGTTTCCTGTGCTGTGAGGTAGGTTTTCAGTTTGACGGAATTCTATTTGTCTATTTTTGCTTTTGGCGCCTGTAATTTTGGGGTCATAGCCAAGAAGCACTGTACAGGCCAATCTCAAGAAGCTTTTCCTCTATATTTTCTCGTAATGATTTTATGGTTCCAGGTCTTAGATTTAGGTTTTTAATCCATTTTGAGTTGATTTTTACATGGGGAGTGAATTAAGGATCCAATTTCATCCTTCTGTGTGTGGAAAACCAGTTTTCCAAACACTATTTGTTGAAGAGAGTTTCCCCGTTGTGTGTTCCCGGCACCTTTGTCAAAGGTCAATTTACCATAAATGTGGGGAGTTATTTCTGAGCCCTCTATTCTGGTCCATTGCTCCAAATGTCTGTCTTATGCCAGTACTATGGTGGTTTGATTCCTATAGCTTTCTAGTACATGTGAAATCAGGTAGTGGGAAGCCTCCCACTTTACTGCCTGAACAACCTGTGCTGGTAACTTCTGCACTGCCATCTTGGTTCATATTTATTGTAGGCGTTTGTGGGTCAAGGTTAAGGTTAGAAGGCAGCGATTGTCAGGATGGATAGAAAAATAAGAGCCAAGTATATGCTGTCTACGAAAGCTGCACTTTAAATACAAAGACACAGATAGTTTGAAATAAAATCAAAATCATAAAAATTGGGAAGGGAGAAGTAAATTGCCTCTTTACACCTCTTTGTGCACGTATCATAAATACATCTGTATCCAGAATCATACATAAAGAAAAAAATTTTTTTTCAGTTTCTTTATTCATTTTGAGAGAGAGAGAGAGAGAGAGAGAGCAAGCCAGCGAGCTTGGGAGCGGGGCAAAGAGAGAGGGAAAGAGAGAATCCCAAGCAGGCTCCATGCCGTCAGCACAGAGACTGATGCAGGGCTTGAACTCAGGAACCATGAAATCATGACCTGAGCCGAAATCAAGAGTCAGACACAACCGACTGAGCCACCCAGGCGCCCCAGGAAAAAATCTTAAAAAAACTTGCAAACACTTACTACAGGTGAGGGAACAACTGGATACCCACATACAAGAGAATGAAGTTGAACCCTTATCTCACCCCATAAAAAACACGAACTCAAAATATATCAAAGGCCTATGTGTAAGAGCAAAATTATAAAATTTGTAGAAAAAAAACATAGGCATAACCCTCCGTGACCTTGGATTTGGCAGTGACTTCTTTTTGTTTTTTTTTTTTCCATTTCATTGAGTTTTTATTCAAGTTTTTAATTTTTAAACATTTAAATCCAAGTTAGTTAACATATAGCGTAATAATAATTTCAGGAATAGAATCTTACACACAACACCCAGTGCTCTTCCAACAAGTGCCCCTCTGTAGTGCCCCTCCCCCCTTTAGCCCATCCCCTCCCCGTACCCAACACCCTGCCAGAAACCCTCAGTTTGTTCTCTGTATTTAAGAGTCTCCCTCTCTGGTTTTATATTGTTTTTGCTTCCCTTCCTCTAGGTTCATCTGTTTTGTTTCTTAAATTCCACATATGAGTGAAACCATATGATATTTGTCTTTCTCTGACTGACTTACTTCACTCAGCATAATATACTCTAATTCCATCCATGGTGGTACACATGGCAAGATTTCATTCTTTTTGATCACCGAGTACTACTCCATTGTATATATGAACCACATTTTCTTTATCCATCCATCAGTCGATGGACATTTGGGCTTTTTCCATAATTTGGCTATTGTTGATAGTGCTGCTATAAACATTGGGGTGCACGTGCCCCTTCGAATCAGCACTCCTGTATCCTTTGAATAAATTCCTAGTAGTGCAACTGCTGGGTCATAGGGTAGTTCTGTTTTTATTTTTTGGAGGAACCTCCACACTGTTTTCCAGAGCGGCTGCACCAGTTTGCATTCCCACCAGCAGTGCAAAAGAGATCCTCTTTCTCTGCATCCTCGCCAGCATCTGTTGTTTGCTGAGTTGTTAACGTGAGCCACTCTGACAGGTGTGAGGTGCTATCTCAGTGTGGTTTTGATTTGTGTTTCCCTGATGATGAGTGATGTGGAGCATTTTCTCATGTGTCGGTTGGCCACCTGGATGTCCTCTTTGGAAAAGTGTCTCTTCATGTCTTCTGCCCGTTTCTTCACCGGATTATTTGTGTTTTGGGTGTTGAGTTTGATAAGATTTTGGATACCGACCCTTTATCTGATATGTTATTTGCAAATATCTTCTCCCATTCCGTCGGTTGCCTTTTAGTTTTGCTGACTGATTCGTTCGCTGTGCAGAAGCTTTTTATCTTGATGAGGTCCCTATAGTTCATTTTGCTTTTGTTTCCCTGGATTTGGCAGTGGTTTCTTAGGTATGATATCAAAGCTCCAGGAACATAAGAAAAACAGATAATTTTTCTCCCTTAAAGTGAGAAACTTTAGTGCATAAAGGAGAAAATTAAGAAAGGAAAAGGATAATTCACAATCCACAGCCCAGAATGGCAGAAAATATTTGTGAAGCGCGCATCTGCCGAGCCGTCTGTGGTCCGGGGGCCGCCCCGTCACCCTTCCTGCTCCCCTCGGAATCTGGCGAGTGGGCCCTGGTCATCTTCAGTGTGGTTAAGGAGTAAGTGCTGGACTGTTGTAATTCAGAAACAGTGATTGAGCTCAGAGTCATTTCCATTATCACCCTCAAAGGCCAGTTGCCTCGGTGTGCTTCCCGAAGAACACACAGTATTTGCAAATCTCTGAGAACCACGAAACCGTCTTCACTTTTCTGCGAAGTGTGTCTTCTTATTTCCATTAGTGACCCTTTTCAGGCTGTGTTTGATGGTGCCCCCGCCCCCCCCCCCGCTCTGGTTTCTTTCTCTGCAAGTGGCCGTGGCGGTTTGGCTCTTGGCTCCGTCTGCCCTACGCTGTGTGTCAGGTCCAACCACTCTGACTCCTGGTGGTGTTTACTTTCTCTGGAGATTTGGAGATGAGCTCAGACGCTCAGCCTGCGACTGAAAGTGAAGGCCGGCTTTTCCTTATCACCACTTCCCACCTCCCGCCCCCTCTTTTCTTCTGGCCTGTCTCGGAGGTACAGAGATTTCTCTTTGAAGAGAAGGTTCTGGAGAAATCAGACAGATACAGAAAGAATGCAACCAATCCCTGCCTTATGCTGATGGCCAGGAGGATGGACGCATGGCGGTGAGTGGTTTTCCTCAGTAGAATGTTAAAAACCCTTTCAGTAATAGATCATTTTGTAGTGTCTCGTGTTTCCTCGTTCTGCTAAGAATCTGAACGATGTTAAGGAGGGAAATTCTTTGTCTCCTAACAATGTCAAGAGGGAGACCCATTTTAAACGATGTTATCAAGGTAACTTCCGGCTCACGATGAATGAGGACCCGGCCCCGTGCCCCGTGAGGTCTTCCACCAGGAGCACGGGCTCCCGGCAGGCAGCTGTCTGGAGATACAGGGAGAGCAAACACAGCTCACCTACCGTGGGCCAAACCCCAGGCATAGCCTTGGGAGCCTGGAGTGCTCCAGCAGGACCCCATAGATTGGCACACCTCACCATGGGCTCCTGTAGGAAATCATGAGGGAAAGAGGAGGAGCTGTGCAGTGGCGAACACGACCCTGAGCATAGCTTCTGCTGCCACCCTGGCCACAGGCTCCGTGATGGGTTTCCAACAAGCCCCTCCTCTTCCTTGACCCTGCTGTCCTCGCTTCTGGAAAATCGAACTGGACGCATCCACATCATGCGAGAGGTGCCTATGTGTTGGAGGTGTGCACTTGTCTTCCCTGGCATCAGTGCACCTGCAAGACCCCAGCCCCATGGGTCCTCCCCTGCCCAACTGCCCTCTAGGAAGAGCTTCAGCAGCACACTTAGTGGTTTGAGGTCCTTCGCTGGTGCCATTTTATAGGGCCCCCAGCATTTCCTGAGGACAGGGGGGAGGGAGGCTAGTTGGTTACAGCGAGAGGAGGCACCAGACCGGGAAGGCCAGGCTTGTTCACTTTCACTTGGTTCCCTCACATTCATCAGTGGGGGGCTGAGTGTGGCTTGTTCTTCCCAATCATGTGCGAAGTGTATAATTTATCCCAAAGGGATTTTGTTTTAATGAGAGGCTAGATCGTAGGAGAGAGTCATTATTTAGATAATATGCACATATCAGGTTAATTTTAAATCAACTTTTAGGTCAATCTATCTTAATTATTCAATTAACTGTTTTTGACTGGGAATTCCAATAATTCTATTAGCATAACATGTGGCAATGTGATTGCCTTTTGGATTCTGTTCCTTGCGATGCCAGAGTCAGCTCCTCGGCTCTCACCCTGTGCATATGTTCAGTGTGTGTGTGCATGCTGGTGCTCCCTGTGCATATGTTAAGTGCGTGTGTGTGTGTGCATGCTGGTGCATTGAGGGTGTTTTTCCTGGTTATTAATGAATGCATTTTCTAAAAAAAAATTTTAACGTTTATTTTATTTTTGAGACAGAGAGAGAGACAGAGCATGAACGGAGAAGGGGCAGAGAGAGAGGGAGACACAGAATCGGAAACAGGCTCCAGGCTCCGAGCCATCAGCCCAGAGCCCGACGCGGGGCTCGAACTCACGGACCGCGAGATCGTGACCTGGCTGAAGTCGGACGCTTAACCGACTGCGCCACCCAGGCGCCCCTGTGCTCATTAGGTTTTGAAGCAAACGTGTGTCCATGACGACTGGTTGGGCATCGCTGTTGCAGTTCATGATGGTGGGCTGCTCAACATGTTTGCCTCCAGCATATCTACACTCAAAGTGTAATTATTGATGCATATAAAGAAATGTCCATGGCATCAAAAAAACCAGGGTTCCAGTAGAGACAGAAGTTATGGGCAAACTAGAGATTTCAACAGATTTTAGAAAAGAAAGATGTGTTCAGGATATGTTCATGCGGAAAATCGATGGAGAGACCCCACACAAAATATGCTCATTTCAAGAAGAGATGCCCAGGCTGGGCTGTGACGTACACCATCCGGTCCACTGTGAAGAGGTGAGAACACGACCTGTCTCCCAGGCCAGTTGAGTCCAAAGAGCCACAAAGCTACGACATCATTTGTCTTCAGATTTCCCGGATTATCCACAAATCTGCTTCTTCTCGTGCCCAAGTCCACACAGGCAAACACTCAACCGGTCTTGTGACTTGAAGCCTTGGTGTCTTCAGATTCCAAAGATTAATTAATCGGGGTGTCCAGTCGGCTTCCTTCTCCTGGGACCACATACGGGCTGTCCTGCCAGGTGGCCAGAGGCGTCCCCTGCCCGGGGGGTTTATCAGTGAGAAACTCCTGAATGAAATGAATTTCCTTTTTGTACAGACTAAACTCTTTAGCCCAGCACCTTCCGTCTGCACTGGCCCAAGGTGAGCATTGAAGATCCTCATCTGTAATGAATTGCTTGGTCTGCCCATTTTGGTCACAGCTCTCTTGGGTTTTATAAGTAAAACTCTGGACTGTGCAAACTACAGAAAGCTGCCTGCTCTCTCTCCCTTTCTCCAGCGATGAGCCCAGGCAGGCAAGGGAGTTAAAATGCGTGACTTAATTTGACTTTCTTAATGTCCTGCTGGCTAACAGAGCTCCCTTCTCTGTGTTATTGTTTCAAATGCCAGGTTTGAGTCCAAGACCGAGGTTGGAAGTGAAAGGTGTTTGCAGTAAATAGCTCGTCAGGAAGCATTTCCAGCCTCTGTGTGGAGAGCAGCTTTCTGTGGGAGGGGGTTTCAGTTAACTAGGGACCAGGATTACGCTGTGGGCCCACAACCGTTAACTCAGACATCCCCCCTTTCCTCTGCATTTACTTAGGGGTTTTGCCCAGGACCTGGGGATGTGTGCCTGCATGTCCCCCCGCCCGGGAGACCTGCCCCCAAGGCTACCCTCTGTGGCAGGTGTGATGCGTCCCACCTGAGAGAGGAGGATGAGTGCTGGGAACGGCAGAGCCAGACGTCAGCCTGAAGCTAACCTGCAGGAGCCCTTCTGGGACGTGGAAGGCAGGGCCCGAGCAAGGGGGAAAGGAAGGGAGAGCACCCTGGATCTTCCTGCCTGAGTGACCGTGGAGGAGGCCCTGAGCGGGTGGACTGGCCCGTGAGGCTGTCCTGGAGGGGAGAGGGTGCCAGGGAGGGAGGGAGCAGTCGCGTGGACACCCGGACCTGCCGAGGAGCTGAGGAAAAGATATGTGGGGTGGACATGACACCTGCATGAGACAGGCTGCTCCTTCCCCGGGCCTGGGACTCACCCCTGCTTCTAAGAGAGAAGGTGCCGGGCCCAGGGTGAAGCTCCCAGAGCCGGATTCCTGGCCGGGGAGGTGGGGTTTGCCTCCAAAAGGAAAACCGCCTGGCTCTGGGAGCAGATGCTCCATGGGAGCCCCCGGGTCGCCCTCTGACTCCCCACCGCACCCCCTCCCCCGGACACACAGATGTGGGGGCCGGTGCCTCTACACTCATGGATAAGGGGCCTAACGGGGTCTGGAGCGGAAACCCTTCTGCCATCAGCTCCGTCACAGGGAGACACATATGCACAAACACAGCGTCATGTACACACACGCACACACACACACACACACACACACACACACACAAACACCCATGCATATACAGAAACACACGCCTCTCTTCAGCTTGGGGCCCACAGTCCCCTACTCTGACCTTTACAGTGGAAGGAAACAGAAAAACCACCAAAGTCTGGCATCCATGGCATTCAGCTGATTGTGAAAACTGCACACTCACCCCCCGGAAGAGAGTTTCTCCTGTTTATCCGTCGGATAACAGTGGATTGAAATCAATCCAATCCCACACGGAATCCATTCTGGAGAATTTCACGTCTCCCCAGACGTGGGGCCCTGCCCAGGGTGGACATTTGGCCTGGGAGCCCTTTTGTCCTTCTCCAAGGATGTTTTTGGATCTGACTGCCCTTTTCTCCTGTGGGGTTTTCCCTCCTGAAAGAAGAGAGGAATCGCTGGGTGTGGGACAAGAAATAGGACCCTTGCTTCCCAACATACACAGAACCAGCCACACCTGGACCCGCGGCATAAATTCAGGGGTGCTCTCAAAAACTTTGCCTGGAATGTGTCAGTGAGTTATTCGCGACGTTGGAGTAAGCATTTCTTAAATACACTGTGAAGAGCTCTAACTACAAAATAAGAGACTAATACTTTGGAATACATTAAAAACCCAGTCAATGAAAATCACCTTAAAGAAAGTGAGGGGGAAGTTCAAGATGAGATGCTCACACCAGAAGGAGCGGACACAAAGTGATAGCCGCACTTGCGTCAGCCCGGGGAGCCACGGTTTACCCCTCTCCTCTCAGCAATCAGGGCGTTGGGCAGAGAGGGTGTTGCAAGTCCCTGGGCGCAGAGGGACCCTGGGATCCGCCTCCTCACGGCTTCCCCCCATGTCCTCGACTGCCCTTCCCGGGACCCAAGCCAGCTAGACAGAAGCAGGTGGGTGAGTCAGGCTGTGGGTCTGCATTGTGGGTGCCTGTGTTCCCAGCCTTGGGGGCGGGTGGGGGCAGGAGGAAGTGGCTCTGAGTCAGAGGTCCTATGGGGCTCATTTTCCAAGACACTGACCTCCCTGTGGCCCCAAAAGTAGGCCAGACAGAGAAAGACGTGGGCTGTGGCTTCTGACTGTCCCGTGAGCAAGTAGACACAGACACAGACAGACACACAGGACAGAGACCGAGATACCCACAGACACACACACAGAGATGCATGCAGACCCACACAGACATACAGGCACAGACACACAGGACAGGGACCTAGATACCCACAGACACACACAGATGCTCCCAGACACAGGCCCTCAGGCAGAGACAGCAGCAGTCACTGCTCGCTCCTGGCCAATGGCACCCTCTGCTGGGTGGGATCCCCAGAACAAGGTGAGAACCGGGCCCTGTGGGCTCCGGGGCAGAAGGAGGGAGCGGTTCCTGGTGCAGCCCCAGAGCTCACGTGTCCAGCTGCCCCTCTCCTCGGGGACTCCTGCCCCCTCTCCAGGCCCTACTCAAACCTCTGCTCCAAAAAAGCCATTCGGGGCTCCTGCTGAAATCGTTGGTGGCCAGGGTTTCATCAGCAATGGAGAGGGGAGCCTCAAAGGGCTAGTCTACAAGAAGGTGACCTCGGGGGGACTTTGAGCAGCAGCACAGGGCCTTTGGGAGGCAGCAGAGTCTGCTGTGGGCCCGGACATAGGGCCTGGGTCAGAACCCCCAGGGATGTGGAGATTCTGCTTCAGCCTGACGGAAAGTTCTCAAGGGGACAGAGGGCTCCGAGGGAATCCCTGGAGAACAGACTCCGCACCCCTGCCCTCTGCTCCCACAGGTCGTGCAGGGCTGGTGGGGTCTGCCCCCGGTCCCGACAGACCCTCCAGAGTGCAAGTCCGCAGGGCTGGTGCTCGGCCACCCTCTGTCGAAATAGCAAAACAGAAGCGCCTCCTTGGTGGCGGGGGGCAGGGGTGGTGCACGAACTCTGCAGCCCGCCCTGTGTGCTGACAGGTCTTCTTCGTGTGTTTGGGGGAAAATACGTAATTGGCAGCATTTGCCTCTTTCATCTCCTAAGACATCAAGTGCTGCCCATCTCCCAAGGCTTTTGCAAGAAGAGTGATTCCTCAGTCCAGGCTGATGAGAGCCCAGTGGAGCCAGCGGCGCCCAGGGACTGGACCGGTCTCTCATCAGGTCACCTCTCTGCCGCCCTGTGGCCCCGAGGGTCTGTTAACAGGGTGGTGGCTTTGGTGTGGCCCCGCTGGCCTTCTCCGTGGCATCCTGCCTTACTTGCGTGAAGGGAGCGGCAGACAGGACCTGGGCCCATCGAAGGTCCGGACGCTTTCCCTGGTGTCCACAGCTCTGTGCCGGCAGGGCAGCGTCGCAGGGCTCACGATGACGAGAAGCAGCTGATGTGCTGACTTGCCAGGTCTCCAGTCTGAGGGCGGCTGCGGCCAGCAGGAAGCAGACCACCCTCCCTCACCCGGGACGACCCCGGAGGCTAGGGCGCGAGCCTGAGCCGCGAGCCTCGGGCTGAGGGCACAGCCTGTGGACCAGGGAGCAGCTGTCTCAGTCCAGGGCAGCGGGGACATAGCCCTGCCCCTCCTGCCCTGTCCTGCTACGCATCCAGCACCAGGCGAGGGAGGGCCCCCGCTCAGACCCACAGCCCACCCAGCCTGGGCTTCAGATGCTGAGAGCTACCAGCTTCCCTCATCGGGGACGAGGCAGAGACACCTGAATCCTATCCCAGGACAGACCTACCAGCTTCCCTCATCGGGGACGAGGCAGAGACACCTGAATCCCATCCTGGGAAATGTGAGAACCAAGTATGCGCCAATCAGAAGGGCAGAGAGCAGCAGCCTGACAATTGATCGTGGGTCAGATACAGTGTAAGCTCCAGGCAAGGGTGCAGGGCTTTGAGATTTAATGTGAGTTTCCCCCTCCTCTCCCACCAGGCGCTGCTCACCCCTTTGCCCTTCCTTCTTCACAAGCAGGAGGCCTGGGTGCCTCCGGAAACAAATACATAGGCAGAAAGCAAGGACAGAGGAGTAGCTTCTTGGAATTTGACGTAAAAGTTCAGGCCTTCAGTTGGATAAAATCAGCGAGAAGGATTTGGGAGGAAACGTGCTAAGTGAGAGCCAGGCCCTTCTGCCTCTGTTCCTCGGGGTGCTGAACGCAGCCAGCTGAGAACTTTGCATGGGCCTCTCCAGAGGGCTGCTCCAGGACCAGAGCTGGGAGACTGGTTACACTGCAGGAGAACCCATTCAGGTATGTTCACAACTCGGGCTTGCTCTCTCCCCAGTGAAGGCCTTTGCTCTGTGGGCCGACAAGGATGACTGGGGCTCCACTCGCCAGCTGGGAAGACCACCAAACCCCCTGGGGGCCGCTTCGCTTCTAATGGTCACCCACAGGGGCCTGTTGGGAGGCACCCAGTGCTTCCCACGCTGCCTGTCAGCAGTCTTGGCCTTTCACAGGCTGTGGGACGGTGGACGTGTGATCCTCTTGTGGGTGGGGCCAGGTCCCCCTGAGCAGGGATGTCTGGTGACGGCCGGGTTCCCACTTTGAGTGCAGTGCTGGGCGGTCCGGGACCTACTGAGGCCTTCTTAGGGCCTCAAGGGGAGTCCGCAGCCCAGGGCGGCAGCAGGACTCTGGGAGAGTTGGGGGCTTGACCACGAACACCGCACGATCTTCGAGTCTGGTGTAGACAAATACGCTGAATGAACAAATGGGGAATTGGGGAACGCGTGAGCCAGCGCACGTCTCCTGGAAACCAAACTTGGAACAGGTGGTTTTCACTACGCTTCCCAGGGTCCCTAACAGACCCCATCCTCTGATTCCCCCCTCCGTCCCTGCTGGAGGCCCAGATCTGGCTCACCTGGCTCTGGGTAGGGGTGGGGAAGGCTTGAGAGGGAGGCTTCCAGGTGACCACCAGTCTTGCTGCACTGTGGGGTCTATTGGGGCCCTCTGGGCTGGCACCACTGGTGGGTGGCAGGTCACTGGGGTGCAGGAGCTGGTGCTCACACCCGGCCTGCCCGTGGTGAGCCCGGGGGCCTTCATGCAGAGGTCCCCCCGGGTCAGAGGGTAGACACAAGGCTCTTCTAACGGCACTGGAATAAGAGAGGAGGCTCCACTGCCTAACTCAGGCTCTTCCCTCATCGTCGTGTGGCCGTGAGGGCGCCTTTGTCCGGGTTAGGCTTCGCCCCTGCAGACGACCCTCTTGACCCTGTTTCCCCAGCATGTGTGCTTGAAGGAGACGACCACATGGCCTCAGGAACCTGTGGGGGCAGCTCGGACAGGAAGCCCCTCGTGGCTCAGCCACTTGCCACTGGAGCCCGAGTCTCTGGGGCACCATCTCCGCCGGCCGCTCTCCCTCTCGGCGCCTCTGAGGGCCGGTGATGTCGCTGCTCGCTGAGCATTAGACTCCAGACAAGCAGCGGTGTTCATGACGTCCTAGCGGGTTGGTATCAGCGGTGCCACCTGAACAGAGTGGTGCAGCTGGGGACCCCGCGGTGGGGGAGTGGTGGAGCTGGGACCCCCAGCCTCTGGTCTTGACCACTCGCCAGGCTTCTGCAGCCTCCCAGGAGCGTGTGGCCTTGCTCTGGGCTGGATCCTGCTCTGTCTGAATGGAGCCATGTGTCTGACCACGCGGGCGCCGTGATTCCCACGAGTCTCCGGGGCCCGGCATGGCATTTGCACACGAGAGAGCCACTTACTGGGCCACTGTGGGGTGACTGACCGAGTGCAAGTACACATGTAGGGGAAGCAAGGAACAGAGACACTTCCCCCCACAGCCAAACCCAATGGAGTATAGGAGTGGAAATGAACATCTCCCCCACTTTCTGATTCATGCCGTCAGCAGAAACGTGGCTGTTCAAGCACCACGCTGGAAGCAGCTGCCATATGCTCACCCGGCCGTCCGGCGCCGCTCAGCAGTGCTCCCTGTCAGAAGAAATGGTGACAGGTGCTGGTGGACCGGGCATCTGTCTGCAGGGAGGAGATGCCACTGAAAGCCAACTCGGATCTGCTCTGCGATATAGAGCTTCTACATCAGCGTAAAAAGTAACTAGCTCAGCTCTTTAGAAAACCGGTTTCTTGGCGGTCACAGCAGCCAGGATTTGAAATGGGCGCCTTCGAGGGGTTCGGCTGGACTAGCCTCCCTCGTGGAGCAGAGGAGGTGCGTGCTGCCCTCCCCTCAGTCTCCTCCACACGGCCCATTCGCCCCAGGGCAGCGTCCAGCCACAGGCCTGGATGACGAGGGGCAGAGAATGCTGGTGGAAAAAGAAGGTAATGAGCTCCTGCGGGGAAGGAGGCAGGTGCCTAAGCAGTGCCAGGACACCCAGGTGGCCCGGACTGCCAACCCAACCCTCACCTGTGGCGGGTTCTATTCGGGCCTGCGAGCCGGGCCCGGGCTGTGCCCAGTGCACAGGCGGGCAGATCCAGAAGCGTGGGATGGAGCATGTGGGCCTGAATGTGATGTGAATGTGGCGTGTTTCTGCATCTGGGCGCGTGTGAGTGTGTGGGAGTGTGCACACGTGTGTGTGAGTGTGCATTGGTCTTGGGTTTTATTCTAGGCTGACCGTATGCCCTCACTTCCTTGGTTCCTCATCCGTCCCGGACATCATGGGGAGAAGGCAAAGGATGGGTGGGGCGGTGCCTGGCCATGTGCCAAGCCACCCAGAGATCATGCCCAGGGCAGATGTCACCCCGGCAAAAGGAGCAGCCTCCACAAGGCCTCGTCTACGCTGGGCCCCAGGGGCTGTAATCACAGCCCTGTGCTTCCTGTCATGCTTCAGCTTCCCTGTGGTCTCTCTGGATAGCATAGCCACACCCACACCCACATCCACCCCCCCTCTGGCTGCAGCCTCCAGCCCCGTGGTTCATGCTTCTCTGAGCCCAGCCTGACTCTGGTTCCCTCTTAGGGCCGCTTCTCCTTTGCGAGCATTTTCCCCTTTTCTCTTCCTGACACGCTTTGCTGCATCGTCACGCAGAATTAAGTCCAAGACGATTTCAGGCAGGTACTCCCAACCCTGAGGCCGGTTTTAAAATAGCGACAGGATTAACATCCCACTTCCCAGCTGAGTGCTGTGAAGACTCTGCGAATGCGTTTTCCGTTTGCAAACTTGCTAACGTAAATCCCACAGGGAAAAGGAAATTGCTGATCTATTTTGGAGTGCAAGTATTTCCTCTGATGGGTTTGCTTCCTTTAGCAGGGTCCAAATAAAGCTCTGCACAGATCCCTGCTTGTTTCTGCCCTTTTGCGAAAATTGAACGTATGAATCTCCTCCGTGGCCTTTATTGATCCAGGCCAAATCACAAAGATCAGTTACCACTGGGGAAAGCGAGACAGAGTCATGAAGCATGGGAGAAGGAGACCACGCCGTGGTCAGCAATGCGTCTGATTGGGAGACTGTCTGGTCAGGGGGAAGTTGGGCTCTTCAGGGTTCCCATGGATACCTTTCGCCTGCTCACTTCCTGCCAGGTCCTGCTTTGCCCCAGCAGCAAAGGCAGGCAACGTGCCGCTCACCGTGTTCACGGAAGCCGGTGTTTGTCTCTTCAGCTGTGATGCCCTTTCTTGCCCAGGCTTCCTGAGTCCCCTCATCTCCTCTCCGTGGACATCTTTGTCCTCACACATCTTTGGTTCCCATGTGGTTAGTCCCAGATAGGGAGGAAACGAGGTGGAAAAGGACACAGGACCTGACACTTCCCTGCAGTCTCTTGGTATGGAGTTGCCAGGGGATCCTGTGGCTTTTAGGTGGGAGGGCCGCTATGGGCACACACACGGGGCACGGTCCATGAGAGCCCCTGGGGTGGCCCCAGGGCATGTGTAGTTTTTGGAGGTTGGTCTGTGCAAATGCTCAGCCAAGGGGCAGATTGCAAGGCCTGCTGGGCAGCTGCTTGGAGTGTGGAAGCTGAGGGAATGAGACAAAAGGTGTGGCACAGGTGGGATTGGGCCACGAGCCCCATGGCACCAGAGAAGGGACAGTCGCGTGTGAACCGTTGGGCTGACATCCCTGCGTCGAGGGTGCCAGCAAGGCCTCTCCACGTGGGCCTCAGACTCCGCCTGTCCTGCTCGCCCGATCTTCGCGTCTTCCTGCTTCATCCTTGTTGACTCTAGTCCCAGCAGGACAGACTCTCCGGGAAGACCCGCCTGAAACCGGTCTCTCATCTTCTTGGGAGAAGGGACTCCTCCCCCTCACCTTGTGAGCATGTGCGTTCACTGTGTGCTCCATCCATCCTGAGAAAGTGTAGCATGGACTCTCTCCCCAGGAGGATACTTACCAGTCCTTTATCAGAAGGGAGGACAAGGCCTCAGGTGGTCAGGAGCTCCGACAGAGGTGGGGTGGGCTCCAGCCCGGCCTCCGCCTCCATCGGCTGCAAACCTGCCATGCACCTTTGTGAAGGTGTCTTCTTCACTGATTAAGGAGGCGCCTCGGCTCCCCTTGGCCCTGGCCTCCTCCTTCGAGCCCGTTCCCAGGGTGCATGGATGGGGGAGGTTCCGCTCTACCGGGAGAGCCCCAGGTTCCAGCCACCCCGTCTGGCGCAGTTCAGGGAGCATCCCGTCCAGCCTCAGATTCTCCCTTTTCTTCTCTTAGCATTCTTTCTGACGACACTTTAGATGACTTCTGTAATTCTTCTAGATTTTAAGCCCCTTGGGGCGGGCAGGGACCCAGCCTCTATCACTTGGATGCAAACTCCAATATCTTCATCATGTCAAGTGATTACTGGGCTTAGCTGTGTGCGTCCTGGAGGGCCTGACGCTTCTGGCTCATCCTCACATGACGACGTGAGTCAAACCCAAGGCTTGTCTCTCAGTGGGCCCTGCAAGTCCGGAGGGCCAACACCCATCCCTGGACCCCACGTCAGAGGTAGGTCAGGCCTCGGTAAGTCACTTCAGCTCTCAGCACTCCAGACTCTTCGTCTGCTTGAAGTACAACAGCACCTGCTTGATGAGGCTGGCAAGAAGGACAGATTATGTTGCAGTCATTGGTAGAAAGTTACAAAGCAATTAGTTCATTGTGAGTACTCAAGAAATGGTGCGAAATAAATGTCACCCATTTGCGTTCTTGAACGCAGTTGGATTGCGGTCATGGCCCTCTGCTTCTGGAATGGATGAACATATTGGTGTTTTCGCTTTTTTTCTTTGCCCTCGTATGATGCCAGATGAGGGATCCGTCTTTTGGAGCCTCCACATTCTCTCTGCCATCTAAGCCACTGATCAGGCTCTCTGCAAGCCTCGGAGCAGCTCAGAGATGAGACGATGAGATGAGACCTGCGGTTTCCCCAGGATGCAGAGGAAAGAGTGGGCCACCCAGGACGAGCCTCGCTGGGATGGGGCAGCCTCGGGTGGAGGGCACCAAAGGCAACCCCACCTATGGAAGCGGGGTGGCCACCGGGGTGGAGCAGGGGGAATGCCACACCTGTCCCCGGGGCTGTGGGTTTGCACCCAGTCTGGACAGCGCACTCCTGGGAGACGAGTGCGCTCCCAGGAGCCACCCAGGGCTCTCAGAAGGTCCCCTCCAGTCCTCAAGAGTGACCTTCCATTCCAGTGCCAGCAGCTCAGACATGACATCTCGGGGAGTTGATCTCTACGGGGCTATCTCATTGGCTTAGAGGCCCTCTGTCCCCAACAGGCTCCTGGTGACATGGCCCCTGGGTCTGTGCTAGCTGTGTGTGCACGTTTGCCCGTACCTAAGCCGTGAATGAGCGCGAGCCGTGAGCGCGGGTGTGCGATCTCACTCTTCTGGGCCTGGTGATCTCCATCAGGGTGGGGTGTCCAGGGATGCCTCACTGGCCGCTGGCTGTGCCCCAGAGCCCAGAACAAACCCGGCAGTGTCTCCGTCCACACTTCTGATGGATGAATGGTGTTGTCAACATTAGCATTCCCGCTGGAAGCCGTTTGATGCCCTAGTGTCTGTGAATCCGCAAATCAGTCCTTTTCTGCTGTTTCTGGGCATACTTAGCTTCAGATTAGCCCTTGGCGATTTGGAACTGTAGGTGCCAGTGGCTGTGTGTCTGATTGCCGCCGGCGTGTGGAGTCATGGGAAGTGTGGCCAGACGTGGGAGCTGAGAATCACAGTGCAGTCAGCTGCCCAGCTCTGCCTTGCGTGGCCTGGGGTGTGCAGGTCTCTGGGCATGCTGTCTGTCACACCAGCCTCCCAGTGGGGGCCAAGGAGGGCAGATAGGAGTGGGGCTGTCTTATGTCCTCTCTTACAGGGAAGATGGCTCTTCAGAATCCCTTCCACTCACAGCTGTCCCTCAACCTCTGGGTGCACAGTGCACTCACCCTGGACCGTCAGCGTCTGAGGTGTCACCTGGGGGGCCAGGGACCCAACACTGCCCATCACAGACCACTAGTTCTGGCCAAGATGAGAGGCTGGAGGGTGCCCACGGCAAAGTCCACTGAGCCCGACAGCCCCGAGGGGAAGCAGCTCTCAGCTCTGCCTCCCCTCCTGCTCCTGGCTGTGCTGGGCACGGGCCACCGCATCGCCAAGCACAGAGGGCAGCATCACACGGTACCCACCATGGAGGGTGCCCCCAGAACCGGGCAAGGCGGAGGTCCCACCTCCCTGGGAATTGTGCTGCCCAGAGCGCTGCACAGCCACACCCACCTGTCTGTCAGCTCACCTGGTGTCTGTACCACAGCAGAGCTGAGGGAGGGGGACTCTCCTCTAAAGCAGATGCCGTGACCCCATCAGGGCTGCAGGGGGCAAGGGAAAGGGCTCCTCATCACTAGTGGTGTTCGAGCCGAGACGTAGGTGGTGTGGGGCAGGGGTAACAGCAAATGTGGGTTCAGATCCTGACGCCACCACTTGTTAACCGGGGGTCAATGGGAAAATCATTTGACCTTCGTCATCCCCACTTCCCTCCTCTGTAAAACAGGGTCGCTGTTGTGCCTCCTTACGGGGAAGTCATATGAGAAGGTCTTTGTTAAGTACTCAGGACAGTCCCAGGTCATGGTGAGCTCCCCATCCACACTGGAAAGCAACTGCTCTGTTTTCATTGCTGCAAAATTGTCGTCAACGCTGTGGAGATGCTGACGTCAGGTGCTGACATCAGGCTTACAGTGTCTGACATGATCCCCCCCCCCCCGACCTGGGGGTTGCACTCCATCCCTCCCCTGCCCCACCTGGTCTCCTTCTGCAGCCACACAGGTCTCCTTGCTGCTCTTCAGGTTCACCATACAATTCCCACCTCAGGACCTTTGCATGTGCTGTGCCTCTAGTGGGTGCTCTTTCCCCACGTCTGCACTTGGCTGGTTCCTTCCCATCAACCAAGTGACCCCTCCTCACATGGCCTGACCTCAGCCACGCCCACTCAAGAGCTAGAGCCCCTCCTGCACTCACCCCAGCAGCTTTACAACCTGCCTTGCATTTGTTATCTTACCTTACAGGGCTAATTTAAGTTTCCCCACCAGAACATGAGCTGCAGGAAGGCCATCGCTGATTATGTTTTGCCATAATGCAGGGTATGTGGTGGGTACTTGGTTCATCTGTGCTGGGTACACTGAGTGAACTCAGTGAATGAAGAAATCCTTATTATTATTTGAAGATCTTGACTACGTTCTTGTTCAGGCACAGCACCCCCCCCCCCCCCCCCCCCCCCCCCAGCCACCCGTCCTCACAGCTCAGCGTCAGCTCTCTGCTCCAGAACACATACCCTTCAGAGTCTCAGTGGGGACCTAGTTAGCTTTTACTTGGACTCCGATTTTAAGCAAACCAGTGAGTGTACCCTTTAAAGGTAACCCGAAAGCAGTTCTATTCTAATGGGCATTTGTGTCCACAAATTATAGAGTTCAGCTACAACTGCACAGCTGCACTCAGAACTTAGTGCTTAAAAATGGCTTATCCACACATGTCCTTTGCTGGGCGAAAATAGCCTCTCAAAGTCACAGGGTCAAACCGTGTCAATGTGCAGGGGACCTCGTTGTGTGTAGAGGACAGAGGGAGTCTGCATGTGCTCAAAGCCCCTTCCCTGAGCAGCAGGTCTAGCTGGAATCAAGCTACAGGGGTGTGTCATCGGCCCTAGCAGCACCCTTGCACGAATCTGGGGTGTTGCTCAAGTCGTCTGTAGAAGTCAGGGACCCACAGACAGGGGGCTGTAATAGATACAAAGAGGTAACTGATAAATTTAAATTTAATCCCTGCTCTGGCCCCCTGGGTGGCTCAGTTGGTTAAGCATCTGACTCTTGGTTTTGGCTCAGGTCATGGTGTCACTGTTTGTGGGTTTGAGCGCTGCATCGGGCTCCTGCTTGGGATTCTTTCTCCCTCTCTCTGCCCCTGCCCCACTGGTGCACTCTCTCTCTCTCACACACAAAAATGAATAAATAAGCGTGAAAAGCAAATTAAATCTCTGCTCCCAAACAATCCCTATTGGAGCAGTTGATACTTAGACACCTAAGGTTACAACTTCTAGATTATTAAAATTCCTGGGAGGGGTGTTTCTGCCATCATTTCTGTTTAGTAGCTGTCATACATTTGCTCTCGAGGAGTGTGGCTATAACCGGCACCTGCATCTGCCGTGGTCCTCACACAGAGCCCCGAGAGGGAAGTTCTGGCCACCGTGGGTCCCATGGTGCCCTCCAGAGACAAATTTATCACTAGTTCCTGCCTCCTGAGCGGTTGGGTGAGGAGTGGCCGAACCCAGACCCTCTCTCCTGGCCACTGCGTTCGTTCCCTATTGCAGTGGCACAGGTACAAAAAGACGGCGGCTCAAAGAAGCACAGAATTGTTTCCTTGAAGTTCCAGGACCCAAAGTCCACATGAGCTTCACAGGGCTAACGTCAAGGTGCCAGCAGGCTGGTCCCCGCTGGGGCTCCAGGGGAGGCCGTCCTGTCCCTTCCTCCATAATCAAACCCATGTTCTGCCTCTGCTTCTGCTGTCACATCACCTGCTCCTCTGTCCTGATATTCTTGCCTCCCCTTATGAGGACGCTCCCGGATAATTCAGATGCTCATGTTTATCATAGCTACAGATACCTCTTGCTGTAAGTTCACCTTGTCACAAGTTCTTGTGGTTCGAGATGTGGGCACCTCCAGGGGCCCTGATTCAGCCTACCACACCCATGTTCTGACGTGAACCCACCCTACAGGTACTCTTCCTTGGACACAGGCTGGAGCCCAAGCCAAAGGTCCCAGAGCCTGGAGCAGAGCCCTCTCCCCCACGTTCCCAAAAGAGATGGGCCCTCACTCTTAAGAAGGGCCTTCTCTTGAGTGGTTTTTAGCCGATGACCAGTCACAACCCTCCTTAACCCTCCCCATCACGGCTGCAATCCTCCCTAACCCCAAGCAACCACGAGTGGAAGCAAGATTGTGTCCTTGCTCCTTCCTGACAGGGAGACTAAAACGAGTCCTTGAAACTTTCCCCACTTCCCAGGGTCGCTCCACCCACGCTTATCCCTGAAATTGTCATCTTTGTCAAAGCTGTATGAAAATATATTCAAAGATAGCTAATTTTCTTTCTACTGACTTCTCGAGCTCCTAACATGGCCTACAGGGTAGTGGTCACTAATGCTGGGAGAAATTCTTCATCTTTCAACATATCTCAGGTGGCCTTGAAACTTAGTTTAAGATGTGGGCCAACTGATGCCTATATAATAATGTTGCTAGATCTCATGACTCATTTAATCTTAGTGTTACATTTGATAAATCTAGTGTGAAATAACAAAGAGTAACATTTTTCTATGAAAAAAAAAAAAAAGTGGCCCGCCCACTTCACTCTAAAACTCGAGAAAGAGCTAACTTTGCATTCTGTGACTAGGATGCTGGGACTTTGAAGTTTCACCCTACTAAACATGACAAGCTGTGATAGAGCTCTCGCTGGGTTGATTTAGCTAGTCACCGAGGGGGACCTGTCAGCAGCATTGATGGCAGGCAGCAGGGAGATGAAGGGGAACACAGCATCATTTATGCAAAAGCAGAATGAGATATTACCCCTCACAGATGGCTTCGGGCGTTTTCGTTGCTGAATCTCATGTTGGCCACCTCGGCCAACACTTCTGAACAGCAAGACGGAACAAGAATCTTTGATTCTTCGTAAAAAATATTGTCATAGAAATATTTAATGGAAAGTAGTTTTAGACTGTCCGTATTTAGGAGGGATCTCTAGGTCTTAGCTGAGCTCCTGCTCCTGCTTTTACTCCTCTGGGTACTTAGCCTGGAAAGCTGGGGTTTAAAAACTGTTTTTAATAAAATTTGTATGTATTCAAGGTGTACAATGCAATGATTTGATATACGTATGTAGTGAAGTGATTGCTCCAGTCGAATTAACATATCATTTCCTCACATAGTTACTTGTGTGTGTGTGTGTGCATGCACACGTGCGTGTAGAACACCTGAAATTTACTCTTTTAGAAAATTTCCAGCCTGCGGCATGGTGTTATTAACTGTATCCATTCTGCTGTGCATCAGACCTCTATACTTATTCGTGTTACGTAGGTGCAGCTTTGTGTCTTTATGCAGCATCTGACCGCTTCCTCCAACCACCGACCTCGCCCCTACTCACCACTGTTGTAAACTCTGCTTCTGTCAATTTGACTTTTTTCAGACCCCACATATAAATGATGTTCTATAGTATTTGTCTTTATCTGATGTATTCCACTTAGCCTAATGTTTTCCAGATTCATCCGTATGGCCTCAAATTGCAGAATTTCCTTCTTTTGTATAATTGAATAATATTCCCTCTGTGTGTGTGTGTGTGTGTGTGTGCATCTCACATTGTCTTTATCCATTGTTTATCTTGTTTCTATGTCTTGGCTATTGTAGATAATGCTGGAAGGAACACAGCTGTACAGATATGCCTTTGTACTGTCTTTGCTCCTTTACCAAAGATTAATTGACTATATTTTTGGGGTTCCATTTCAGGACTCTCTACTCTGTTCCCATTACCTGTTCGCCTGTTCTGTCACCAATACCACACTGTACCTTTGGAGTAAGTCTTACAGTCAGGTGCTGTCAGTGCTCCAAATGTGTTCTTGTTTTTTAGTATCGTGTTGGCTATTCTGCATCTTTTGCCTTTCCATGTAAACTTCAGAATCACATTGTCAGTATCCATAAAATAACTTGCTGGAGTTTTGTTTGGGGATTGCACTGAATATATAGATTAAGCTGGGAAGAATTGGCGTTTTGACAATAATGAGTCTTTCTAAATGTGAACATGGAGGAACCCTTGTTTAGTTTGTGTTTATTTTTTTATTTTTATTTATTTTTAATTTTTTGTAACGTTTATTTATTTTTGAGACAGAGAGAGACAGAGCATGAACGGGGGAGGGTCAGAGAGAGAGGGAGACACAGAATCCGAAGCAGGCTCCAGGCTGTGAGCCGTCAGCCCAGAGCCCGACGCGGGGCTCAAACTCACAGACCACGAGATCGTGACCTGAGTTGAAGTCGGACACAACCAACTGAGCCACCCAGGAGCCCCTAGTTTGTGTTTAAATCATTTCCTTTGTCAGAGTGCTGTAGCTTTCCACATACATATATTGCACAAATTTTGTTAGACTTATGCCTAAATATTTCTTTTTTTTTGAGTGCTAATGTAAATGGTATTGTTTTTAATTTTAAAATCTGTTTATTCATTGCTGGCGTATAGGAAAGTGGTTGACTTTATATATTAACTTTGTATCCTGCAGCCTTGCTATAATCACTTATTAATTTCAGGATTATTTTGTCTACACTTTTAGATTTTCTACATGGACTGTCATGTCACCTGTGAACAAAGACCAAGTTTATAGGTCTTCCTTCCCAATTTGTATGTCTTTTGCTTCCTTTTCTCGCTGTATTTCATTAGCAAGGACTTCCAGTATGAAGTTAAAAAGCAGTAGTAAGAAAGGACATCCTTGCCTTGTTCCTGATTCTAGTGGGAAAGATTGTAGTTTCTTGCCAGTAACTATGTAAGTTGTAGGGTTCATATACATATAGCCTCTATCAAGTTGAGGGATTTTCTCACTATTCCTAGGTTACTGAGAGTTTTTATCATGAATGGGTGTTGGATTTTTCTGCATCTAATGATTTTTACCATATGATTTTTCTTCTTTAATCTGTTGATGTGATGGATTACGTCAATTGCAGCCTTGCGATACCTGAGATAAATTCCACTTGGTAGTCACATATAATTCTTTTCATACTTTTTTTCACTTGATTTGCTAATCCTTTGTTGAGGATTTTTGTGCCTCTGTCCATGAGAGATATTAGTCTGTAGTTTTGTTTGGTTTTGTTTTTCCTTGTCATGTTTTGTCTGGTTTTGGTTATGAGGGCGATGTTAGTTTTATAGAATGAGTTAGGAAGTATTCTTGAGGGTGATTTTTGATGAGTAAATTTTAACTTTGATAAAGTTAAGTTTATCAATCTCCCCTCATGTCCTTGGTTTTTTAAAAAATTAATTTCTAAATATTAGAATAGTTTCAGGTTTATAGAATTATGGGCAGAGAAGGTTTCCATGGACTTCACATGCAGTTTCCCTATTATTAACACCTTAAGAGTACGGTACACTTGTCAGAATGAATGAACAAATATTAATATATAATTATTAACTAAGTTCCATAGTTTATTCAGATACCCTTAGCTCTTACCAAGTGGCATTTTTCTGTTGTAGGATTCCAGCCAAGATACCCCATGGCATTTAGTCCTCATGTCTCATTAGGCTCCTCGTGGCTGAGACAGTTTCTCAGACTTTCTCTTCTTTTTATGATGTTGACAGTTTTGAAGAGTAGTACTCATGTATTTTGGAGATATCTCTCAACAGGTTCGTATGATGTCTTTCTCATGATCAGACTGGGGTTAGGGGCTCTTGGGACGCTCACACGGTAAAACACCATTCTCATCACATCACATCAAGGGTGCCTTTTATACTCATCACTCTTTTTTTTAATTTTTTTAACGTTTTTTATTTATTTTTGAGACAGAGAGAGACAGGGCATGAATGGGGAAGGGGCAGAGAGAGAGAGGGAGACACAGAACTGGAAGCAGGCTCCAGGCTCTGAGCCATCAGCCCAGAGCCCGACACGGGGCTCGAACTCACGGACCGCGAGATCTTGACCTGAGCCGAAGTCGGACGCTTAACCGACTGAGCCACCCAGGCGCCCCAGTGCTCATCACTCTTAATGGTGACCTTGATCACCTGGGTGGAGGTAGTGTTCATCAGGTTCCTCTGCAAAGTCACTCTTTTCACCCTTTTCTGCGCTGTACTATAATTTACCGAACTTCTGTTTTATGGTTTGCGCGTTTTGTGTCTTCGTTATGGAGTCTTTGCCTCACTCTTGAGTTGACAAGAGGGGAGAAGGAGGAGGGTCAAGGCCCTCTTCATTACCTTTTCGTGTGGGTCCAGTTTTCCCGGCACCATCTTCCCTGCTGAATTGGCTGGGCTACCTTGTCGAGAATCATTTGGTGGCATCTGTCAGCCGACTTCTGTCCTCTGCACTGCTCTGTCATCTGTTATTGTGCTGATGCAGGTCTGTCACAAATCCTGCAGTTACGGTCAATCTTGGTAAGTCTCCTGACTTTGTTATTTCAAAAAGATTGCTGTGGTGATTCCTATACGTTTGCCTTCCTTATGAATTGTAAAATTATCTTGCCAATTTGGAAAAAAAGTTTTCTATTGGGATTTTATGGAATAAATAAGTCAATTTGGGAGAAGCGGTATGCTAATAACATAAACCCTTTAATCAAAAACATGAAATATTTCTCTCTTGATTTCTCTCGTGAATGTTTTATAGTTTTTAGTGTAGAGGTTTTGCGCAGATTTTGTTAAATGTATCTGTAAGTATTTGATGTTTTTGACGTTACTGTAAATGGCATTTTACATTTTATTTTCAACTCTTCGGCATTTGTGTCTAGAAATGCAATTGATTTTTATATATTGGCTTGGTATACTGTAATGTTGCAAAATTCAAGGTTTTTTTTGTTTTTTTGGGTATATTCCTTAGGGTTTTGTCTTTGGTTAATCACATCACTTGCAAATAAGGCTAGTTTCAGGACTTCCTTCCTTATACTTTTATTTCTTTTCTGCGTCTCTTTGCACTGGCCAGAACTCTCAGTCTACTAGAATAGAAGAGGTAAAAGCAGAAAAAGAAATCCTTCCCTTTGTCTCCATTTTGGGGGCAGGTATTCAGGCTTTCCCCAACAGTTATAATGTTTGCTGTAGAAGAAAAGTCTGTTTTAACAGTACTAGCTGCTCAGGAGAGCAAATTCCTGCCCTTGTCTGACGGCGGACCTTTCCAGAGGCCTCCATGAGTTCTGAATGACTTCCTGGTGGCTAGGTTGATTGCCTCATGGACGCCTACAAATGGTAGAGGCAGGGACATTCCTGGGCCACACAAGCTTCTGTCTGGTGTCTCTTTTGAGCCACATGCAGTGAGAGGAGGAAGCAGCACCGTTGGGCCCAGTGTCCCAGACTCTCTCAGCTCCAGGCAGGGGTGCAACGAGCATCCAGCAATGGTCCCTATGCTGCTCCGATTCCCCCAAGTCCAGGCAGTCTCCTGCTTCATAGCTTAGTCCTAGCTAACAAGGCAACATTTCCCCGAGGCAAAGATGGACCAGAGAGCTGGCGGGTGTGCACTGAACAGACACGTGTTGATCTCAGCTCCCAGCCTCATCTCTCCATCCCCTGTGGGCCTGAAGCCTGCCTGTGGCTGGAAAGCAGATGGCTGGACTGACAAGGGCAGAGGACTGCTGGTCCTGCGGACAGAAAAGGGTCATGCGTCATTTGCAGACACACAGAGCTGCACAGGGGAGACCCAGCTGGGCCAGGCAAGATGTGCCTCTGAATGCGTTTCACATGCCCCTCCTCTGCCTCCCCCTCACTTCTCGAGACCCACAAGAGGACCATTCCATTCCAGTGAGTAAACCAGTTTACAGCTCTGCTTGAGGAAGCCTGCAGTGTAGACGAGGACCATCAGGCTTTGATGTAGAGACGGCCTGGGGCACAGCCTTCCGGGGGGCCGGATAGGGGGCGTCGGGAAGCCTCAGACCTAGTTCATCTCAGGCCAAGGTGAAGGTCCTCTTGTTCATTCTCTGCCAGACTGGGAGGCAAATGCTCATAAAATGAAAGAATTTTGGAAGTTATAAATTTCTCTCTGTTTCCCCTGTGATAAGATGCATAGGAACACAATGTACAAATAGTATATGCACGTTACAGGCTGAGGAAAGTAAACAGGGAGCCGAAGTACACAGCAGACACCAGCCGAGCACGGCTCTTTTCACCCTCAGACCTGTGGGACTCTTCTGGATAAAAGACCCCACATTTCTCTCCCTTGTGCTAGCCAAGTGACATGAGCTGACGTTAGGATTGACGAAAACTATGCTGATTAATAGACCCCCTGACTGGTCAAGTCTGACCAGGAAACAAACACAAGGAGGGGAACAGGTGCAAGCACTGGCAAAGACAGGACACGTTTCAGCAGAGCGTGGGCAGAACGCTAGGTCCCAGCCGTGGACAGCTGGCTGGGCGTTTTGCCACCTCCTCTGAACCTGGCTCTTCTCATCCACACAGAGGCATAAGAATGCCCTCCTCGTGGGATGGCTTTTAGGGGGAATCACTTAACCTGTGCTGTGTTCTTTGCAGAGCTGCGGTGCAGGGTCGGTGGGAGTGAGTCCCTTGCAGGGCTGCAGTGAAGGCTTAGTGGGAGTGAGGTCTCTCCTGTTGTCCACTGACTGTAGCCTGCGCATCTTTGCATGTGAGAAGCCACAGGCTTTCGACGGAGTCACCACTGCGTGCCAGTTCTGCTGGATTTCACGGGTTCTGGACACTGGGCTTTTCCAAACTGGTGGATTATAAGGTGATAGAAAGGTTGTTGGCTGGTGGTGGTGTGGCCAGTGGCTGCTTACACGTGCAAGATAATCTCCCAGGGAAATCTTATCTATGCTAAGTTTCTGAACCTGCTTGGAGCCCTGGCTAGGAGCTGCCCTGAGAAACTTCCCAGTGATAGAAATGTCACCATGGGGGCATCCCATCTGCCAGGTGTCCTTCTGGGAGTGAGTGCACAGGTCCTCTCAGGGCACGGGATGCAGCCAGGTCTGTGGCTCTAGAGAGGCAGGAGCATGTGCTTGTGTGGGGAGATGAGTCTACCTGGAAATGAGGCACGGGCCCCACCCGCTCCTCATAAGGATGGGCCAGAAGTCTCTTCTGACAGGATATTTTATTGTGGGCATGTGACCCATCTGGTGGTCAAGTCCAAACGTTCATTGCCACCTGCCTTCCAAATGGTGGCCCTAATGGGAGCACAGCAGAAGGCATTGTGATGTAAGCCTCGGAAGCGGCTCACACATGTCAGCCATTCAGAAATCATTCGGAAATACTTGCTGAGCATCTCATATGCCCAGGCAGTGTGTTAGGTTCTGGGGGTGCAGAGCCAGGGAGGGTGTAATGGATAATTTTATGTGGGCCAAGGATGCCCAGATTGCTGGCAAAAAATTATCTCTTGGTGTGTCGGCGGGTGGGGGGGGGGGTGTTTCTGGAAGTGATTAGCATTTGAAGCATTAGGTTGGGGGAAGAAGATCATCCTCCCAGGTGTGGATTGGCCTCAGGGAAGCCACTGATGGTGTGAATAGAACAAAAAGGTGGAAAGGGGGCAAATGCACTCCTTCTCCTTGAGCTGGGATGTTCTGCTCTTCTATTGTCATGACAGAATAAAATATCAAATACTTTGTGATGTGATGCATTTGTTCGTGATGAGTTACCTTTATGTTGCTCACTTGAAGGGGGGCAGAACACACCACCCCGAAATATGCCATTTTGGTATATGAATTATGTTGAGTGCATACATACTTAAATTATTTTATCCTTTGAAAGAATTGACCTTTTTATCATTATACCGTAAACTTCTTTGCTTCTCGTTAAGGGTTTTGACCTAAAGTCTGATTTGGTTTTGTGAGTTCAAGCCCCGCGTCGGGCTCTGTGCTGGCAGTGAGTCTGCTTGGGATTCTCTGTCTCCCTCTCCCTCTGCCCTTCCCCCACTCATGCTATGCTTCTCTCAGGATAGGTAAACAAAAAAATTTTTTTACAGTAATCATTTATAGGCAAGGACTTATTAATACCATCTTATTAAATTTTTTTTGTGGTTGTTTTGTACTGTCCTTGTTCCTTTGTTCTTCTGCTGCTGTATTCTTTTGTCAGTGGATGATTTTCCCATAGTGGGTTGCTTTGACTTCCTTCTCTTTCTCACTTACGCGTGCTCTGTAGCTGTTTGCTTTGTGGCTACCGTGGAACTTACGTAAAACATCTTATAGATGTAGTCGTCTCTTTTATCGTGATAGCTTTGATTTTATATAAAAAAAAAAGCTCTGTCCTTTCAGTTCCCTACACACAGAGTTCATGCTTTTGATGTCATACTTTACCTCTTGCAACAGAGTGTATACATTAATGAGTTATTGTAACTATAGCTATTTTTTAATAGTTTTGCTCCGATAGTGTCCGGAACTTCTCCACGGGAAGCCTGGACTTCCATAAGGCTCATTTGTCCCAGGGTGATTCTCTAAGTTGATGTGCTTTGGGGGGAGATGGTAGAAAACTCTTAATTCCACCATGCTGATTTGAAGCAATTGCAGTCTTCTTGTTCCCTTCATTGATCATAAGCATGAAATCTTTATTGCATGCTCCTTTTTTGTGTGTCTGTGTGAGTATCACGATATGGCCCTTTCCTCAAAATTGTTATCTTTTAAATACACACACGGAGTTGTCTTACCTTTCTGCTGGAGTGTGGGGTGTGAAAAAAATGACTGTGCAACCTGAGGCCAGCAAAGCGATCTTGATAATCACTGGGAGAAATTATGATTGTTTGTGGCCGTTAAACATTTTTTTGTCAAAACATTAAGAACTCTTACTCTCAGTTATAAATGTATTAAAAATGAAAAGAATAGTAAAGGTAATATTTATTGAGCATATTGTAGTTTTAAATTAGAAACATGGAGCGTTCCATTATTTTATTTCATTTTTCAAAGCTTAATTAGTAGTTGGAACAGTGCTTGGCTTCTCATAGAATTAAAAAATTTTTTTTCAACCTTTTTTATTTATTTTTGGGACAGAGAGAGACAGGGCATGAATGGGGGAGGGGCAGAGAGAGAGGGAGACACAGAATCGGAAACAGGCTCCAGGCTCCGAGCCATCAGCCCAGAGCCCGACGCAGGGCTCGAACTCACGGACCGCGAGATCGTGACCTGAGCCGAAGTCGGACGCTTAACCGACTGCGCCACCCAGGCGCCCAGCTTCTCATAGAATTTAATATATGCGGTAGGCATCTTTTCTACACCTTGGAGGACTGTCATATTCTTCTCAAAGTTTGTATCCACTTCCAGCATTTTATCCTTTGCTTTCAATGTTGTGAAATATCTCTAAGAGTCCTGACAAAGATTCTTTGCTTCACTAGACTCTTTAGTTAGGCTCCTGAATCTTCTGGGTCCATCAGTGCCTTTCCTTGTAAAGGGCAGTTTTAGCAAGGACTCTGCTAAAGTTAGTTTAACCAGAACCTCTCATCCTTGATATGTGGTCACCTTGGATATCTGGTCACCGTCCTCATTCAGCCCCCTACCCAGGTGATGTCTAAGCACCTTGTCCTGTCCTCAGCAAGAATCCTGCTTGGTCCATTTAGTCAGAACCACCCCCAGCTGCTGTTTCCTACTGGTAACTCTCCACCCACTGGCCCTGCCTGCTCCCTGGATGTATCTGGAGCATCTCTCCCCCTGTAAACTGCCACTGCAGTGGTCCCGCTAAGTCCATCAGTGGTCCTGAATAGGGCCTCCCTTGCCATCTCTGACAGGTGTCACTGAATCCTTTTCCTCTGACACTTCGTCTCAAGTGAAGGCTTTTGCTGGCATCGCATCCCCTGCAACGTGGGCATCGTTGTGCCCAAACCACTTTTGTCATTTACACGGGTGAGTTGCCTTTACCCAGATCCTTTGGGTGCTAGTCCTTCCGGCAGGAAAACACCCACAGCCCCACGGCCAGCTTTGCTCCGTGACCCCTTTCCACTCCACCTGAACTTCCTTTCTGCACTGCTGCATTTCCTTTCTTTGCTCCATGTTCTTTTTTTCTGGCAAGTTCCCCCCTTCCATTATTCATTTTTGTGAAATGCCACATGGATTTACCCTTGGAGATGGAGAGGTAGCATACTTGCCCCCTGTATTGTCTGTGTCAGCCTGTACAGCGGGTGCAGAGGGGGCGGCTGAGCCGTTGCAGGCTGAGTGTCCACAATTGAACCCTTTTGCCAGAAACTATTTGAGAGTGTCGTCCACGAAACAGAAGAAGAAGAAATAGGGAAAAATAGGAAGAAACGAGACCCAGATTTAGTGCAGCTAAGCCCAAAGAACACTGCTAGGCTGATACACCCGGATTGCAGCCTAGAGGGGGACTATTCTAATTCCGGGAGGGTGGCTCCGGGGCAGGAAAGGAGAGTGGTCTGTGCTTGCAGGGAGGGGCAGTGCTGGTCTACTGAAGACATCTGAGGCGAGTTAGTGAGAGATTTAAGCCAGTGAAAAGCAAAGTAATTATTAAAGGTGGGAAAACCAAAATATCTATTTAAAAAAGAATATAATTAGAGGATATCCAGGTGCAATAATATTTGCACAGTCATAGCCATGTGAACAATGAATAATGATTTATTCAGAAATGGAGCCGTAATTATATCAGGATATATGCCAGGGGAGTGATGGGGCCGTGGTGCTATGTTTTCTATTGATAATCAAAAGTTGTTATTCTGAGTCAACAGAACAGTTCATTCAGGAAGAATTTCTAGTCAATGGTAAGACTGAAGAATGTAGAAAAAAGTGCAAACAGCTCATTACCTCAATAATTAGTTTACAGTAGCTTAAAAGTGACGTGAGCTGTCCATTTGAGAGCTGATAATGTATAACCACATGATGACAAGTCAGCTGGTGTGACGTCGATGGCAGTAAAACCACCAGCAGGTCAGGGGTGCATCGGGTCTGCCTGAAAGGGGTAAGGTGCTCAGCACAGGTCCTCTGAGGTCACCCAGGCATTCTGTTCCTGCCACTGCCCCAGTGAAGCCTCTTCCTGCAGAGCAGACCCTCTGCTGCCGGCTCCCAGGGAGCACCCTCTTCCTGCCAGGGACTTCCTGTGGCATCAACGGGCACCAGCCTGGAGTGGCTGCCATTCTTCTCCCTGAGGGGGCCCCGTGGAGGCCACCTCCACACTCCCACCTCCGCTGCCCTCAAATGACATCCCAGTCTGGAGTGGCTGCCCAGGGAGCTCCTCTCAGGGTGCGGACCAAAGGATCCTCCGTGCGGGGTGGACGGTTCACCTTCCGGCTGAGTGCAGCTTCAGTAGGATATCTGGGGGAGTGGCCCTTGTGCCACTCCCACCCCCGCAATCTGAAGAAGTTCCAAAACAGAGGTCACATGGATAACACTCTCAAGCCAAACGGCAAAAAAAGATAGAGACAAGTATCTGTTCAACCAAAGGAAAACCAAATACATCTTGGTGACCGGTAAATGTTTAAAAAAATTTTTTTATTGTTCACTTATTTTTGAAAAGAGAGGCAGAGCACTAGTGGGGGAGGGAGAGAGAAGGACACGCGGCATCTGAAGCAGGCTCCAGGCCCTGAGGTGTCGGCACGGAGCCCGACGTGGGGTTCAAACCCACGAACCGCGAGACCGTAACCTGAGCTGAATTCAGCCGCTTAACCAGCGGAGCCACCCAGGTGCCCCTTGGTCACAAGAAATTTAATTGAATGCCCTAAGTGATGATTGACTCAGAGAGGAAGAGGCCATTCTCCAGTGACAGAGTATTTTAAAATGAAAATTAGAAACCAGATTTTGAGGTTTGCAATGGCCTCGCACAAAACTGTACTCAGAAATTAATATAGTTCTCAAAATGATTCATTGGCAGACATGAAATTAAGTGCAGAGTCCGTGAAAATTCAACTGGAGAACCAGGAGAAGTGCCTGTCAAGACCAGAGCTGGGACAGGCGCACGGTGCAGCAGTGGGCTGGCTGTGGCCTAGGCCAGGCCGAGCCGGAGTGAGCCAGCCCAGAGGAAATCAGGCAGGCAGGGAGGACAGAGGCAGCGGCCACAGTGCTTCACTGTGGAGAACTTGGGGTGCCCTCACGGTGGGGAAGGTGGAGGGGTGGACACAGAATGCCAGTTTCGTGTCAGCAGACGTGGGACAGAGTCAGACAGGGCACAGAACAGAACAGAAAGGCTCGAGGGAAGGTGCTGGGGCTGGAGGTCTAGCAGAGACAGGACTCAGCATGGCTGTTTCCTGGGCCTGTCCTTGAGCCCTGCTACCCACCTCAGGCTCCTCCAGAGGGTGGCTTGAATGTCACTTCTCCAGGGAGCCACTGCCCCACAGCCCAGACCCCGCCTGACTCCCGCAGGAGTCTTGACCCTTGGCTCTTCTGCCTCCCCCCAGATGTCACTGTACCTTTACTTGGGGATCACCCCAAAACACATTCCTGAGAGTAAGGATGTGCCTGGCTTAGCTCCCTGATGTGTTCCCAGAGACAAAGCATCTGACACATAATGGGTACTCAGCCTATGTGTGTGTAACAGACCTTGTTGAGCTTTGACCAGTCAGGTAGGAAGAATGATGCCCCTTGAGATGTCCGTGTCCCGATCCTCAAAGCCAGCGGATGTGTTATCTCACATGGCAAAGGGGAGTTAAGGTGACAGGTGGAGTTAAGCCTGTTAATTAGCTGACCTTGAACTAGGGGTAATATCCTGGGTATTCCGGGTTGGAAAAGGCAGGACAGCGGAGTGTCTCGTAGAGCCTCCAGAGGGAATGCAGGCCTGCCCAACGCCTTAATTTCAGACCGGTGGACACTGGGTGGCTTCCTGCTGTCCACAAGTGTAAGATAATTAACTCTGTGAGCCACTAAGTGTGCTGCAATTTGTGATGCTAATGCTAGGAAGCCCGTACAAACAGGTACAGTAATGTGGAGACAGGCCTCCACGATGCACTCAGAGCAGGGCTGCCTCCGCGTTGGGCAGCGGGTCCAGCGCCTAAGGCCCACCATCTTTCAGGATGAAAATATTAAATTTCTAACGTTTTTTTATGGAAGAAGATGCTTGAGAAGGAAAAGTATGCAGGCATCTGGAAGTCAGGCTTAGCGGTGCCAGTGGTTGGCTTCACTGAGCAGGGGTGAGATTACCTGAACCCCTCAAGGGTGGGACACCAACTGAGAGGCTTTTCAGCAGCCAGAGCCCCATTTCGTGGGTCAGGAGAGCAGACACTTGGGGAGAAGGGGAGCATGGAGTGACAGGCCCCTTGTTTTCTCACTGTTCCTTTTCCCAAAGAAAACTGGGAACAGATGGCCCCCGTGAGCCACTTCCCTCTCATGGGTGTTAGCACCTGTATGCCTGGTTCAGAGCCCTAGGGGGCCCTGCGGCCCCAGACCTGCCCGTCTAGAGACCTCAGCTTTCATTTCCAGAAGGCTACTTGGAGGATGACTGGAAGCTGGGGGCTGGCTGGCTGGGCACTCACATAAATGCGTGGGGCACACATACATGCACTGACTCACATACCTTCTTTTCAATGTCAGGGATCTAAACTCGAGGCCCCTTAGCCCTGCTGGTCAGGAACCTTATTACTGGAATCCCGGGAATTTGCACGTTTCAGGTGATAACCTGCACTGGCCTTCCTGCCCACCACTCACTGCCCCTGGCGAGAGGATCCAACCAGGCCTCGGGCACGAGGGTATGGGTTGGATGGGGAAAGAGAGGGGTAAGAAAGACAGGGGCTTCTCTTCTCTCTGGCTTTGTCACGTGCAAATACACAAGTCCTTTCTCCTCCAGTCCTCATCAGGATCCCGGGACCTGCCTGCCCCTTCACAGCCCCTTGCTGTATCTGATAGAACTAACCAGCCAGATGCTTCCTGCCTCCCGGAGGTAAAGGAAAAGTAACTGTGCCCTCTAGTGGACACTTGCTGGTTTAAGTATTTGGGCTGGATCCCGAAAACTGCTGTGGTCACTTTGAACGGGACAGGTACCTTTCTGGAGGCTCTGAAAGAAACAAGTTATTGCCAGCAAGTCTGTTGCTTCTTCGACAGGAACTCATAAGAAGCTCTCTCCAGCCGCTTTGAAGAAAGAGAGAAAACCCCACCTCAGCCCTTCAGCTGCCCTCCAGGGAAGGGGGGAGGGGCAGGATTTAAAAAGGAAGATGTCTACAAAGCCCCTCTTGCCTAGAAGTCCCATTCAAATCCGAATGGTTGGCTTGAAGTGTTGGGGTTGGCTGGTCCGCGGCTCTGCAGGTGCTCTGGGAGAAGCAGCTGGGTGAGGCCTCTGCAGACTGTCCTTTCTCTGCCTTCGCCTTAGCTTTGTCTCAAGATGGTTCTCGGGGGGCAGAGAACTGCCAAGATTATAATGTTTGAGAGCATGGACAAACACACTGGTCAGACGAGGGATGTCTCGAGCCATGGGGGACCGGAACCTGGACGGATGGGCAGAGTCTGGGATGCCCTCCGATGTTGCCCTTCGCCACATCTGGCTTCCCAACACCCTTGGCTCTCATCTGCCATTTTGGCCACGCCAAGAACAAGGATGCCGGGGTGTGTGGATCACGTATGTGTGGATGTCTGTATGCGCGTCAGCAAGGGAACAGGAGAGCACCCTCATACCCCACCCCAGCCCCCCACGTCCACCAAAAAGTGGTCTAGGAAATGAGAAGAATGAGGAGTGCCTGTGTAGCTGACCCTGGGCTGCCCAGCTCAGCTTGGGCGTCTTCCCTGAGGACCCACCCCAGCCCCAGGGTCTGCATCGTCTGACCTGCCTCTGTGTACATGTGGGCATGGATGCTTCTCCAGGGCCCAGAGAGTGCCTGGGACAGGTCCTACCAAAGGTGTGACCGACATTCTGCTCCACCTCCAGGCTAGAATTGTGGCCCAGAGGCTCTGATGGGCACAGCTGGACCCAGCCAGTGGGATGTGGCAGGGAGGGGGTCACGAGGCACAGTGGGTTCCAGGAAGCCACTGCCCGTTGGGTTAGCACTTACCATCTACCAACCCCTTCTTAGAGGCCTACCCTATGTTCCAGGGTACCTGCGTCTCTTCGGTGAATGCTTGACCCAGTGGTAGAAATTGTTTCCAGAGCAGGAAGCAGAGAGGGCGTGAGGTCACCAGCGCCACCAAGAGTTTGCAGAGAACATACACATGGGCTCCCTCAGGGTCCTGATCTAGGCCACACGGTCACTGTACATGTAGGGGTTCCCCTCCCGTTGGGGGGCTTTTCGCCCTTGGAATAGACACAGTTTTCTTCAAGGAGCATCAGACGCTCACCCTCATGGTCAGCTTGGCCTCTGTCTTAGCCTGGAGACTACCTCCTGGTGTCCCGGCCTCAGAACACCTATTGTTGCTTTGTGCAAAGCAGCAGAGTCCTCTCCACTACATAAAGAATGGAATTGTTTTTGCTGACCTTCCAGAAATAGCCAGTGCACATACATCACTGTCATTGTCAAGGACGGGCCCTTCTCTTTTCCCCGACTGACTGCAGGTGGGCACGGCCTGGCAGCTCCAACTTGCTGTGTTCCGTGTATCTAGGACGAGAATGTTCTGAAGTCCTTTCTTCGCTAATGCACATCTGAGACAGCAGGGTGTCCCTAAATCCATCATTCTGCCCTTCCCCCACCCCCGCCCTCAAATGGCCCCGGGGGCGCGATATTAGCCCTGTTGGGTGATGAGTGTTCTGTGTAACAAGGGTGGCATCCTGTCCGGTGTGGGTTTTGCAGCAGCATCACCTCTTTATTTGTTCCTTTGAAGAGCATCTATCTGCCCGGAGCCCTGGGACCCAGGGAGGAGCTGGGAGGGTCCCTGCCTTCAG
>NW_024412446.1:11725232-11771470 GCF_014898765.1 Herpailurus yagouaroundi | reverse complement strand
TCAGTAAAAGACAAGTGTTTGTTATGTGTACATTAGTTCAAAACTGGGATGTGTGGGAATAAAGATGAATACAAACTTCACATTTATTAGAGAAAAGGAGGGGAAACGTCAAATATGGAAACTTAACTCCCTGGCTACGTTTTTTTTCCACCACTAAAATAGGGAGCAAACTCCTCTAGCTGAATTAAGGAATGGTTCTTGGCCATTAATGCATGCAATAAGAGGAGTTCCACACGAAGTCTAAAAAAGTGAACCTTACCATATAGAAGTTTTGTAGCTCTGGGTTTTAAAATGTTATTCCTTATGTCTACAAAATTTGGAGAAATAGATACTCTAATTCGAGTCTTGTATAAGAAACTCAATTTCTGTGAGATGAAGTAATTACATGTACAATAATGTTCATAGGAACACACTTTGTCATAGTTAAGAATTAGGAGAAAACAATTAGATCTTGATCAATAGAGGAACAGGTGTGAAATGTTAAAATAGTGTATTCAATGGAATGTTGCAATAGTTGAACTTAAGCTTATGTTTCATGATGAATCGATCTTTAGGAAAGTTTTAAAAATAAAAATGTTAGAGAAAGTTTCATATAGTGAGATATCACTCATGCAAATAAAACCATATAAAATTCTATGGATATTTTTGAGAACGTTAATGTATAAAACAGTGAACTTTGAAATACCAAGTTCATGATGGTGTCTGTCAGAAGGAAATTGAGTAAAAATTCCAAAAGAAAAGTTTATTTTAAGTAATATCTGAGGTAAATGTATTAAAGTGGTGGGTCATGAGTATTTTAATATTTAGTACTTCAAAATATTTGTAAAAGTTCAGCAATTTCAAAAAAGGTCTATTTTGGTCAAAATGGTTTTGGAATGAATAAGTCAAATTACTTAAGTTCATCATAATATGCAAATAATTCACACTCTCCATGTTTATGATATAGTCTTACTAAAAATGTGAATATAAACCGCTGAAGATTTCTAGATAACCAGACAATAGGGAACGTTCTACAGGATTTAATTCAGGAAAGAAAACTGGAAATTTCAAGTTCTCATGAGGTGAACTTCGTTTTATTTTTGCACGTTTCATTTGCTCTAAAAATTGCAATTTTGCCTCCTTGTAGGGTATGTTCTTGAGAATGCAATCCTGGTGTTTCAGTGTCCTGGGAAAGGTACACTCCAGACTTATGGGTTCATAAATTACGTGGTGTACATATCTCATCTGTGCAGATTAGCACAGGCTAAAACAACTGATCAAGAATCTGAAAAACCAGTCTACTGAGGTCATTGCCAGGCCTTAGATGCATTGTCTTTAATGGTTTCCCATATTTATATGGATATCAAAGGTCACTAATTCCAAGTGCTCTTCTCAAGCTTTGGAAGATAAATTGAAATAGCAAAAGGTTAGGAGCTGCAATATAACTAAGCTGTGCTGCCATCAATGAAATGGGGGTAAGATTACCTCCTTTCAATCAATGGAGTGCTGCTCCTATGTACCACCTAATCTATTCTTTCCCACCATCATCATGATTTTTAAAGCACCTATGTGGTGAAGTCGCTCCTCTGCTTAAAAGTCTTCAATATCCTTCCTCACATTTAGGATTAGGCTGAAACCTCTTGACATGATGTAACAGATTTGTGTTAGCCCACTCCTCCTCTTGCTCTAATAAGGGTCTCTTCACCTCAGCAGTAGTCTGTTTTGCTCACGTACATTTAGTCTTTGGTCTTGTCCCTGAGGGCAGAGATATTTTTATGCTATTTATCCTTGTAATGTTAGTGCCTGGAATTTACGAGGTTGTCAACAAGTGGTTGAAAGAAAAGGAGGGGGGGAAACAGGGAAAGAGAAAGGGGAGTTTTTTTGGTAAAATGTAAAAATATTTGTATAAAGTATTAGTACAAATGACAGTATTTGGGCCCAATCAGAAAAAATATCTTTTAGAATCTATACATGGCAGCTCAATGTGTCTGACCATGGCTCCATTTGTTTTCTTTGAGAGGGATGGAGACAGATAGTAAAATAAAATGTTTTAGTTGACATGATTCAAGCCTGAAGCCTTATTAGCCACCAAGGACCATCACAAACTCAATGTGAAAAGATTATGATAGAAACAGCATCGAAATACACAGATCCTATGTGGCTTGCAAGGTTTCCATTACTGTTTATGTGTAAGCAAAGCCAGATACATGTATCCTGTCTCAGTACAGGGCATCAACGCCACAGTGAATCCATTCTTTTTACATGTCGTTTTTTAACATGGAAACTGTAAAATAATCTGTAGTATGTAAATAATTGTGTTAGAAAAAAATGGAAGAAATTTAAGAGGCAAAACCCTTATATAAGTACCCCTTAAATGACAGGTAGTTCTTATGCAACTTTCTCTTGAGTTTATATTTGAAATTTGTTTCCTTTCTTATCTCAGAAACGTGTGTGTGTATCTAAGTTCTCTCTCTACAGATGTATCAAAAGGCTGAAAATATCACCATTTTGTTATTATCATCTACATTCACGTTTTCTGTCTCAGGTGTTTGTTTTTAGATATAATTGTGTATAAATCAAGGGAAAGATGGCAAAGAGGATCCTGAGTTCACCTCAGCCGAAAGACACACTAAGATAATGGCTACATCTGCATAACTGACTATGAAAATGACCTGGAGACTAGTTCTGGAGAGGATTGAAAAGGGTAGGAGGGGTGGAGCTGCAGTTGGGAACGAAACTTCCAGTGAGACTACCTATAAATGCAAGGTATGTCAGAAGCACAGGGCAGTTGGAAACTCAGAATAGCTGAACTCTGAGAGAACACAGAAATAACAGTTGAAAAGAGTTTGAGATATATGTGAATGAGATTTTACTAATCTTGGAATGTGTTCTGGAGGGGCAGAGATCTTCAACGGATTTCTCAAGTGCTTGTGGACATCATTTTTCTTCCTCTCTCCCAGCCTCAGGTAGCTGGAAACTTGCAGGAGCCTATGATAACACTCTTACATCTACCTTGCTAACACTGTACACCCAGCTTCCACGTTCCTTTCTGGCTACGATGATTCAACCCACTCAACTTAGCAGGCAGCACCCTGTAAGTAGCTCCAGCAGGGACAAGTACCACTCCAAAGTGACTCCTACCCTGGGGAGGGGATCAGATAGATGCACCCCACAGTGCCCTCAGTTCCAGCATCCTGGCAGCTTAGTGTCTGCAGAGGCAGTAAGCTCCATTCAGTGTTCCAAGAGCTGTGGCAGATATGGTAACTGTAGGCCACTAGCCCCATACACCAACAAGAATCTCTGAGACTTGCAGGGAGAGAAAGCCCTTCCCTTTCATGTACCTGCAGTTCTGGCAGAAATCTCAATTGAAGACAGTCAGTTGGACTTCTAACCTTGCCCACTTAAATGAGCTCACAGCAGCCTTGGGCCTGAGCTCCACAGCAAGAACACTAACCCCCCTACCTCTACTCCGCCGTACACAACAGCAAGCAAAGCTAGTCGTTGCAACAGGCTGGGATACAGACAATCCTGGCTCGGCCAAGATGGGAAGAGCATGCAGCCCACAGAGGGGACATCCCTGGAGCACCTGGTTCTAGTGACCAGGGGGACTACATGCCCTCTTCTACACAAGGCCACTACTTTAAACAGCAGGAGACACAGCTGACCTAATACATAGAAATGCAAAGAGTTAGGCAAAATGAGACAGGGGTAGTTCCCAAATGAAAGAACAAGATACAGTCACTAAAATAAGCTAGATGAAACAGATAACCAATATGCCTGATAAATAATTTAAAGCAATGGTCATTAAAGATATGCGCTGGAGTTGGGAAAAGAGTGGATGAAATAAGTGAGAATCTCAACAATAAGAAAATAGAAAAAATAACCTCTCAGAGATAAGGAGATCAATTAATAAAATAAAATACACTATGGAGAATCAATAGGACATAAGAGGGTGCAGAAGAATGGAAGGCAATGTGTTGGAAAGCATCCAAGCTGAGCAGCAAAAAGAAAAAAAAATAAATGAGGAAAGGTTAAGGGAACTCAACAACATCAAGTGTAATATTCACATATATAAAGAGTCTCTGAAAGGGGGAAAAACTTATTAGAACAAAGAGCTGAAGACTTCCTGAATCTGGGGAAGGAAACACACATACATCCAGGTCCAGGAAGCACAAAGGGCCTACAAAATCACAAATAACGATGAAAATAGTAGTAGGTAAATGGTAAAGAGAATGTTAGCAGATGCGATACAAAAAAAAAGTTCCATACAAGTGAAGTTCCCATAAGGCCGTCAGCGGAAACTTTGCAGGCCAGAAGGGAGGGGCATGATAAATGCTAAAAAGAAATGCTAAAAGAAAAAAAACAAAACACTAAGAATACTGTATCCAGCAAGGCTATCAGAACAGAAGGAGACATAGTTTCCCAAACAAAAGTTAAAGGATTCGTCACCTTTAAAGCAGCCTTCTACAAAATATTAGAGAACTCCTTAAGTGTAAAGGAAAGGACATAATTAGGAATATGAAATTCATGAGATGGAAAAATTTCACAGGTAAAGCAATATATGGTTAAAATAGATTAATGTTTATTCATTTTTGAGACAGACAGGAGCATGAATAGAGGAGGGTCAGAGAGAGAGACACAGAATCGGAAGCAGGCTCTGAGCTATGGGACCTGAGCCGAAGTCGGAGGCTCAACCGACTGAGCCACCCAGGTGCCCCTAGATTAACCACTTTTAAAGGCAGTATGGAGGTTTAAAACATGAAAGTGATTAAAAATTAATTGTATCTACAAATATTAGTCTGTTACATCACATACAAAAAACATGGAGGATGAGTAAAAATTTAGTGCTTGCAATGTGTTTCAACCTAATATAGACTGCTAGACACTTCAGAAGTTATTAGGAACACAGTAGTGCCTGGGTGGCTCAGGTCATGATCTCATAGTTCATGGGTTTGAGCCCTGGGTGTGTTGACAGCTCAGAGCCTGGAGCCTGCCTTGGATTCTGTGTCTCTCTCTCTTCCCCTCCCCCACTTGCACTCTGTCTCTCTTTCTCTGAAAAATAAACATAAAAGAACATTCAAAAAAGAAGAGTTGTATATGACAACAATGGTAACCACAGATCAAAAAAATAGAAACTCAAGTATAACACTAAGCAAGGCCATCTAACCAAAAAAAATCAAAAGAAGAAAGAAACAGAGAACTATAAAAACAACAAGGAAACAATTAAGTGTATACCTACTAATCATTGGTCTAAATGCTCCAATCAAAACATAGGATGGAATGGATAAAAAAATGTAATACCCATCATATGCTGCCTACAACTGTCTCACTTCAAACCTATAAACACATACAGACTAAAGGTGAAGGGATCAAACACACACACCATGCAAATGAAAGTGCACAAAGGGCCAGTGTAGAAGTCTCATATCAGACAACATGGGCTTTACAAAGACTAGCAAGAGACAATGAAAGGCACTATATGATGATGATGATGAATGGAACAATACATCAAGAGGATATAAAAATTACAAATATCTATGCACATAGGAATACTAAAAATACATAAAAGAAATATGAACAGATAGAAATTGACAATAATACGAAAATAGAAGGGGATTTTAACACTCCACATACATCAATGGATAAATCATCCAGATAGAATATCAGCAAGGAAAGAATGGCTTTGAAACGCACATTATATCAGATGAACTTGACAAGTACACAGAACATTCCATCCCCTGACAGTAGATACATATTCATTTTAGGTGCACATGGAACATTTTTGAGGATACATTACATGATAGGCCATAAATTAAATCTCAGTAAATATAAGAATATTTAGTGCATATGAAGTATGTTTTCCAACCACCACAATATGATACTAGAAATCAATTATAAGAAACAAACCTGGAAGATGCCCACAAATACGTGGTGGAGGTGAAATAACATGCTACTCAACAATGAATGAGGTAACGAAGAAATCAACAAACACATGGAGACAAATGAAAACACAACAGTCCAAAATCTTTGGCATGCAGCAAAAGTAGTAAGAGGGAATTTTATAGCAATCAGGCCTACTTCAAGATATAAGAAAATTCTCAAAGAAACTAAGAAAAAAAAAAGAACCCAAGGTTAGAAGAAGAAATCATAAACACTAGAGCAGAAATAACAAAATAGGGACTTAAAAGAACAACAGAAAAGATCAATGAAATCAAGAGTCAGTTTTCTAAAAAGATAAACTTGATAACACTTTAGCCAAATTCATTAAGAAAAAAGAGGTTTCCAAAAAAATCATAAATGAAGGAGAAGAAATATCAAGGATTATAAGAGCATATTATGGAAAATTATGTGCCCAAATAGTGGATAATTTGTCAAATATGTAATCTTCCAAAACTGAATCAGGAAGAAATAGAAAATTTGAACTGAGCAATCAGTAGTCAACCAACTTCCTAATCCATCCTACATGGCCAGCATTACTGCAATAGCAAGAGTGGACTGAAGACATAACAGCAACAAGAAAAATGCAAAACAAACAAACAAGTAACTACAGGCCAACATATATGATGAACATAGATGTAAAAATCCTCAAAAGATCGACAAACCCATTTCAGCAATATATTAAAATAATAATTGAACATGATCAAGTGGGTTTTATTCTAGGGATGTAAAAGGTATTTTCAGTATGTGCAAGTCAATCAGTGTGATACATCACATTAACAAGAGAAAGGATAAACACCATATGATCATGTAAACATATGCAGATGTAGCGTTTGATACTTTCAACATCCTTTTCTGGTAAAAACTCTCAATGAAGTGGGTTTAGAGCAACATATCTCAACATAATAAAGGCCATACACAGCAAATCCAATGGTGAAAAATTAGGAGCCTTTCCTCTAACATCAGGAACAAAATAAGAGTTCCACTCTTGCCACTTTTATTAAGTGGAGTTCTGGAAGCCACAGCCATCATAATAAGATGAGAAAAAGATGAAAAGCATCCAAATTGCTAAGGAAGCAGTAAAACCAGCACTCTTTGTAGATGACATGTTGCTATATGTAAAAAACCCTAAAGGCACTGCAAACATCTATTACAACTGATAAATGAATTCAGTCAAGTTACAGGATACAAAATCAATAGAAAGAATGTGTTGCATTTCTATACAGAAATTCAAAAGTAGCAGAAAGAAAATTCAAGGAAGCAATCCAATTTACAGTTGCACCAAAAGGATAGAATACCTAGGACTAAAATTAATGAAGGAGGTGAAAGACCTAATGTGTGCAAACTATGAAACACTGATGGAAGAAATTGAAGATGAAACAACAAATGTAAACGTATAGCATGCTCATGGATGTGAAGAATTAGTATTGTTAAAATGTCCATATTATCCAAAGCAATATAGATTAAATGCAATCTCTTTCAAAATACTAACAGCATTTATCACAGAACTAGAACAAATAGGATTTGTAAAGAACCACAAAAGTTCTCAAACAGCCAAGGCCATCTTGAGAAAGAACAAAACCTAGAGGTATCACAATCTCATATTTCAAGATATACTACTGACCTGTGCCAAAAAAGACACATAGGTCAATGGAAGATAGAGAGCCCAGAAATAAACCTACACACATGGTTGATTAGTCTATAACAGAAGAGCAACAATATATAATGGGGAAAGACAGTATTTTCTTTCTTTTTTTTTTTTAACATTTATTTTTGGGACAGAGAGAGAGAGAGACGGGGCAGGGGCAGAGAGAGAGGGAGACACAGAATGGGAAACAAGCTCCAGGCTCTGAGCCATCAGTCCCAAAGCCCGACGCGGGGCTCCAACTCACGGACCGGGAGAACGTGACCTGGCTGAAGTCGGACGCTTAACCGACTGCGCCACCCAGGCGCCCCAAGACAGTATTTTCAAAAAAGGTTTTTGAGGGATCTGGACAGGCACATGAAAAAAAATGAAACTGGACAATTTTGTACACCATATTCAAGAATAATCTTAAAATGGATTAAAGGACTACATACGAGACCTGAAACCATAAAACTCCTAGAAGAAAACAGGCAGTTATCGGACATCAGCCTTGTCTGCTGAAGCAAGGGAAAGCAAAATGAAACTAAACTTCAGAGTACAGCAAAATAAAAAGCTTGTGCATAGCAAAGGAAACAATGAAATGGCAAAATGAAAACGCAAAGGCAACTTACAGAATATAGGAAAATATTTGCAAATGATCTGATAAAGGGTTAATATCCAAAGTATAAGAAGAGCTTATACAACTCAACATCAAAAAAACAATCTGATTAAAAATGGGCAGAGGACCGGAATAGACATGTAGATGGCCAACAGATACATGGAAAGATGCTCAATATTACTGATCATAAAGGAAATGCCCAAAAAAGCCAACCTCAACCCCCCAAAACAACAGAAAAAATAATAAGGCATCACTTCACACCAGTCAGAATTGCTAGTATCAAAAGGACAAGGAAAAAACACATGTTGGCGAAGATGTGGAGAAACGGAAACCCTGTGCGCTGTTGGTGGGTATGTAAAAATGGTGCAGCCACTGTGGAAGAGTGTGGGGTTTCCTAAAAATGCTAAAAACAGAAATACCCTATGTTCCAGTAATTCTACTACTGGGTGTTTACCCAAACGAAAAGAGTAATTCAAAATGACATATGCACCCCTGTGTTTACTGCAGCATTATTTACAATAGCTAATATGTGGAAGCAACCTAAAGTGTCCATCAAGAGATGAATGGATAAATATGCTGTATATATGTGTGTGTATATATCTATATATACACACACACAATATATTCATCCATTAAAAACCAATGTGCTTTTGCCATCTGCAACAACATTAATGGACCTAGAATGTATAGCACTAAGTGAAATAAGTCAGACAGGGAAAGACAAATACCATAGGATTTCCCTTCTATGTGGAATCTAATAAGCAAACAAAGAAAAAAGAGACAAACTGGTGGTTGCCGGAGGGGAGGTGGGAGGGGGAATGGGTAAAGTAGATAAACAGGATTAAGAAGGATTAAACTTCCAACATAAAATAAATAGCTCACAGAGATTAAAATTTCAGCATAGGAATATAGTCAATAATACTATAAAAACATTATGGCAACTTATATTGACTACACTGACCATGTGAACACTGATGAACATACAGAATTGTCAAAGCAATATGTTGCATACTTTGAGCTGATATAACATTGCATGTTAATTATACTTCAGTAAAAAATAATACAATAAAAAAGTATCAGTGGTCACTATTTCTACTCTACAGGTTTACAATACGATTTGTTAGTTTTCCAAACCATGGCACTAATTAGTATCTGCACAGATGCCTAGTGTAAAGCCAAAGTCTAACATGTAGGAGATAGTCATGTTTTCTTATTCCAGAGAAGCCAACCATATCAATGCACCTCTTCAATAATTCAATAAATATTTATAGAGTGATTATGTGGCAAACATGTTTTGTAACTGCTGGGAAAATGATGATGAGCTGAAGCAGACATCATCCCTGTCTCTATGGAGTTTAGTATCTAGTGGGTGAGGGGACATCTACCAAGCACAAAATACACATGCATTCAGCTGTCACCTGTATGGAGTTAACAAATATAACTTTTAAGAATAAATAGAATTTGAAGTTTTACTATGTACCCATTATGTATTTATCTTAATTATTCCAAAGAATAAATGCAGACAAAATGTCTTTTCTATCTCATTCCTTTGACTTTTATAAATGTGGAGGAACATTTTTAAAATGTGAACACTTCTTCTGTGATGCAGCCCCTTATCATTTGTTCACTTGTCAGAAGGACAATGACTGTGGGAAATGACAAACCTGTGTTTACCTCTCAGCCAAGTCAGGCTCTTCATACTCGCTCAGGATGCAAATAAACGTTTATGTCACTATTGCTGTCTTTCAGACTGGGTGGATCTACTCATATTACCTCAGAGAGTGAAAGGATAAAAAAAAAACCTACACGGTCTCACAAATGACAGATGTCAGCTCAAGGCACTATCAAAGACAGGAGAGGGTGGAGGTCAGAAAACACTTACTGGTAAGTGGTAGGGCTGACGTTGATCCGCTGAGGACGACTTCCTGATTCGAATTTGCTTGCCAGAGCGACATTACTTCCAAACAGGCAATATCATGGCATTCTTACCCTAACAATTCCAGCGAGCACAGAACCCAAGTGAGTGCTTATCTTCATCTAAAAGAAAAAGAAAGAAAAATGAAAAGGATATATTTATGTTTTCCTTTTCCTATGCAATTCTTTTAATGAGAGGTACTGCTAAGTATGTAAACCACTGAATTAGGATCTCTTCAAAGACAGGAAGTTGGTCTTAGTCATTTTTGTGAGCCTGATATCTGGGCCATTATAGTGGCAGTGAACATGAATACTGTGGAATAAGTAAATCAATTGTAGGAAAAAATTGTATTTAATTTGCTACATAAATCTGGTTATACTACAGGTCAAATTATTTTTCATTTGTATACGTTCTAATACATAAAAAATTTATTATTCTCCCTCCATTTACTCTCATATACAACCCTATTTTTTCCTTCATAAAATTAAGCACTATTATACATTAAATATTTATATTTCTGTTTATTTTGTTTAAATGTTGGATTGTCCTATAAGACAAGGATCCATATCTATTTTTTCTTTTTTTTTAACATGTATTTTATTTTTGAGAGAGACACATAGAATCGGAAGCAGGCTCCAGGCTCCAAGCCATCAGCACTGAGCCTGATGCAGGGCTCGAACTCACAAACTGCAAGATCATGACCTGACCCGAAGTCGGACCCTTAACCGACTGAGCCACCCAGGCACCCCTATTTAAAGAATTTTTAATTACTTACTTTCTTTTTGAGAGAAGGCATGCAAGTGAGTGAGGGGCAGAGAGAAAGAATCCCACAACATGCAGAATGAGAGGGAGAGAGAGTGCAGAGCCCAAGCTTGCCTGATGTGGTACACAAACTCACAAACTGTGAGATCATGACCTGAGCCAAAGTTGGATGCTTAACCAACTGAGCCACTCAGGCAACCCTGTTCTGCATTTCTTTTGACAACTTACTGAGATTTTGCAATAATTGTTTGCCTATGTAAGGAAGTGAATGATTGCATCACACAGAATATGTCAGGAACATTGAACAGTTAGACAAAATAGATACATTCAAGTCTCAATGAGGAATGCAGATTCCTTTCAGTAAGATTTACTGTCATTTAAATAATGTAGCCACTCAGAAACATTGGCATCAGTCTGCCCTGTACGTCCTCACTTCAGCACTAAACCAGTGGCTGTTACCTAGGGACATTTGTGCCCTTCGGTGAACGTCCGGCAATGTCTTGAGACACTTTTTATTTTCACAACTGGGATGGGGAGCTGCTTCTGGCATCTATTCAGTTGAGCTAGAGATGCCCAGGACAGGCTCCCTACAACAGAGAATTTTCCAGTCCAAAGTATCATTGGTGCAGAATGAGAAACTCTGGCCTACACAGGCTTCTGGCACCCTATAGATACTTAGTAGACCAGCACACACACGAAATTATAAATGCTTTTATCAGAGCAAAGCTTTGATGTGTAACACTAGACTTCACTTTTTACAGAACTTTTATGAAAAAAATAAGTATTCATCCTAGGGATTTATTGGAAAACACAGTAGCTTTTGGATCTATCCTGAGGTTAGGATACCTGTTACCAAATCTCTTCTATCTATCTGAAATGTGTGAAATACCACAAAGCTGTGGGAAGCATCAGCATCCCCACTTATCAAATGATGTAGTTATTCTAACACTCAACTGATTATTCATGTGCTAAAGCACATAAACAAGCACATTTTAAGATAACATTTCTCCCACGGTGCCTAAAAATAGAAGGCTTATAGGGTTAGACCTCAGCCAAAACTCTCCTTGGTTTCATCAAAAAGGAATCTTTGGGTGGGAAGAGCAGCACGGATTCATTACTTGAGCTCCCCATTTTATAATAAATAAACACAAGTCCAGAGGAGCACATTGAAAAGAGCAATTAGCCCACAGGGGGCATTCATGCAAATATGAGTTCCCTTCCCATACCTCATGGCACCCATTGTGCAGCTTCTGTGTCAAGGACAATGCTACTGAACTTTATAAAAGTTCAGTAAATAGACTAATTCCCAAATATCTGAATCAAACTGAAACCATGATTAACAGGAGTTAGGAGCTAGCAAGTTATTAAAACCAAACACCAATTTGTGTTGAAATAGTCCTGCTGGAGCAAGACAGAATTTCCAAAGTAAAACAGAAGGTCTATAGTAGAGAAAAAAAGAAAGACTTCTGTGGAAAGAGCTAGTTATGTACTCGTGTTTGCATTTAAGTATCATTCTTAGACTAACGTAGTTAAGCTTTTAAAAATAGTTAGTTGGGGCCCCTGGGTGGTTCAGTTGGTTAAGCATCTGACTTCGGCTCAGGTCATCTTGGGTTCATGAGCTGGAGCCCTGCGTCAGGTTCAGTGCTGACAGTTCAGAGTCTGGAGCCTCCTTTAGATTCTGTGTGTCCCTCTCTGTGTGTTCCTCCCTTGCTTGTGCTCTGTCTGTCTGTCTGTCTGTCTCTCTCTCTCAAAAATAAACATTAAAAAATATTTAAAAAATAGATAATGAGCTGTTTCTTTTTTTTTTTTGGTTGGTTTTTTTTTGTTTTGTTTTGTTGCTAATTAACTGTTTTAATAGCCAGGAGACTGAAATCATTACTTCCTTTGTTAGGGTTCTACCACTATTAACATGCATTATAAGTTTCTCATAAATTATTTCTTTCACTAATAAAAGGAAATAAATGAAATTGCTTTTCACATTTTGGTCTTATTTTGTTAATGACCAATATTTCCCTTACAAGAAAATATCACTTAATGTTTTAAATTCTAATTTTCAAAGCTCACGATTCAGATCTCCTGAAGATGTCTGTATATGTTGGATCCATCATGTTTATCATATTTTCAAAGGAGCCATGGATGCCCCAATATTTGAGAACCATTATTTTAATATACCTTTCAGTTTCAAATCATGTCCCTATCTTCAACATCCACCACTAAATTTTGCATTTAGTACACAATCTTAAAAAGTTTGTTGATTGAATAAATGAACTGATCAGAAAAATGAACAAAAGGAAATTCTATGCTGAGCACAAATGTCAACCCTTCCCTTCCTCTAAATATTTACAGCATTATACATATTTTTATCGCTCAAGTCACTGGATACTTATTTATCTATGTATCTGTCATCAATATTTGCAAACTAAGATTGAAAAGGACCTTTTAAACAAGGGATCTTGAATTGGTGTTTTTATACCCAATCCTGCCTCTGCTTGTCATATTAGCCCAGTAATTGATGAAGGAACATCATCCCAGAACTTTATAAAAGTATAGCTTTAGATCATCCCAAATCTGGCTAAAAATTAGAAGAAACTAGTTAATGGCTGCAAAAAGAAAATAAAAAGCTTAGCAACTGGGTCTAAAATTACAACCAAATCTCAAAATTGTTCTTTTAGTGCTGCTTCAGTCCAGCTGTGATGTTTTTATTTTTTGATGGTATTCTCCAGCACTAAATAAAAGGATAATGGATTCTCAGGAAACAATGAGTCCATGGAATAGAAGTCATCTGATTGAACTAGGGCTCTGCTTTTCACATGGGCTTTGAGAGAAAGGTCTGAAGTTTGAAATGAAAAGCTTTGTACTATTTATTTCTAATTAACATGACACTTGATGATGCCATCCAAGCAAGCAAAAACAAAACAAAACAAAAGCAGGAAACCAATTTGCTTCTGTCACAATATTAATAAAGAGTATATTCTCATTAAAAGGAGTTAGAAATGTTTTGGAATACCTTGAACCAAACACCAGAAATGGTAAAATACCAATTTTTATTATGAACTTAAGAGGTGGTCAGTAACAGACATGTGCATGGCTAATTAAGTGTCTGAATCTCTAGTGACTTTCACAGTGACAACAGTAAACCCTAGCTTCTTACACCAGATTGTTTCATATAGCCATGCATGGACTATGCAATACTTCTTTGGGGTGAGAAGCAAATAAAGGAAAGTCTTACACAGTATCCTTCTCCCCCACCCCCCAATAGGCAGGCAAGAAGAGACTGTGGGTTTTAAGCATTATAAAGACTTTTGATGTGATTCAGAAAGCTATCAAGAGCGTGAGACTCAAGCATGTCTGTCTTGCAAATAGGTGATTGATACAAATTTATTAGGTAAACAAGCAAAACTTAAGTTGTACATTAACAGATTGTATTTTTGATTCAGAGTATTAATATGGGTGACAGGATGGAAAATGACTTTAGACTTTTGGCTGAGCAACAAAGATGGTAGGCTAAAGGAGTTCTTAGTGAATATGAGTGGTAATGCTGATGGAGAGAAAGAGCCTTCTTAGACATTTAGGTGGCAAATTGATGGGACTTGGTGACCAAATGCAGGTAAGGTTAAAAGAAGAATTATGAGGAAGCCCAAAACTCTGGATTGCTATGCTGGGTGTCATGGATTGAAATAAAGGCTAAAGGAGAAAGAATGCCTTCCTTTGGGTGGGATGAACCTTTGAATGGGAGTGTTAAACGTAAGTTAGATTTGAATGGGAAAAATCAGCTCAGAAGTGGTTCTACATGCCGTGTCTTTGACAGATTGACCAGTGAAACATGGGGGAAGAAAGAGAAACAGCTGGGTGAATAATCTTGATTTAAAAGATTTATAATCAAAGTAAAGCCAAGGTTCTGAATCCAAGTCAAGAGTGAAATTGTAGAGCAGACACAGGTAGGAGTTGTAGATCAGGGCAAAAATGGCAGGACAAAACCAAGAAGTAGGCGATGCATGAGAAGGCAAGTAATGAAGTTTGAGGCAACGAAAAAAGGGGACCTTCGTTGTAAAGAAAACCAGTCAGGACAAGAGTCAGTCCCTTAACAAAACCTGCCTAAGTTCTGGAGCAAGAAGGAAGTAGGCAAAAAGGATATCCATGTTGCAGTAAGCAGACACTCAGAGGCCCATCCTGACAATGGGAGACCAAATTTGAGAGGTGTCCCGAGAGGCAACCCATCGGAGAGTTTCACCGCTGAGAGTTCCCTGAACCGGACTCACAAATCTGGCAAAAAGAATCCAGACACTGGCATTTTCCCATATGTACAAGATGAGAACATGTAACGGAGGACATAAGCTTCTCAATTAGATAACTTCAGTCTCTTGATCTGGGAAGGAAACCACAGACATTCTTAATTTCTTAACCCTCAGAAGAATTTTCAATCTCCTAAATACGGCACTAAGGTCACGGTTTTGAGTTGCTCCTTTGCCCCAGTCATTTAGAAAGAATTCAACAAGAAGAAAAATACTGTGACACTACTAAAAAAAAAAAAATCACAGATCTCTTAAAAAGAAAACCAGCTCGTATTCAGAAACTAGACTTACTTTAGTAACTGCAATCACTTAGAAAATCTTTAATTGACTTCTCTTCTCCATCCCTATTGTTCCTACCTTAGCTGGGGCTGTCATTCTCTTACCCGGAGTACCAGCTTGTCTACCTGTGTTGTGTCTAGCTTGGCTCCTCTTCAATCTTCCAATACAAAGCTGCCAGGTGGTACTTTCTAAAATGCTCTAGAACATTCACCTGAAAAGGTTTCTCCCCAATTAAAATCTGTCAATGGTTCCTGGCTTCCTCCTGAATAATATCCAGACCCCTTTGCAAGGAATTCATGTTTTTTAATGGCCTGGCCTCTTGCCCATGGCCCCATTTCATCGGACACTCCTTATAATTTCTCCTCTCAAAACACCAGATGCTTTCTCATTTTCTAAATGCAAAGAATAATTCCACACTTCTGGGCTTTTGGATATGCTATTTCTTCTGCTTGTACTGTCCTCCCTATCTTAATTACCTGAGAAATTCATAATCTATTAATCTTCAACACTCATCTCAAATTCCCTCTTAATAGAGACTCTCCTTCTTTCTTGACCTCCCTCTTCCCACCCTTCGCCAGCCATAGTCTATCATCCCATCTCCTCTGCTATCTTGGTTTCTTGTACACTCCTCTACTTTAGCATGTACAAATAATAGTAGACTCTTAATTTTTTTACTGAAGAGATGAAGAGGGCATTTCTTTGGCAATCCAGACAAGTCTTTGGAAATCCCTAAATTCGCAATGCCACAGCATCATAAATTTCTCCCCAAAATGGTTTTTTAGGAAGGAGACAGAACATAAGCTATGTGAATGTGCAGATGGTGAAAACCCGTTTAAGCTCCTTGACTAGCTCCCTGCCTAACTCCTATTGCATGGACAATTTAAATAAATATGGTGTATAACTACTCTGTACTTACTAGTGAACAATCCAAACTGAGAATGTAAATTTTATAAATACCAAGGATCAAACTGATAGCACTACCTTGTTTAAACATTTGCTACCCCATCTAAATCTACATTCTACGAGAGGAGAGACAATGTCTATTTTTGTGTGAGAAATAGTAAATGTTCAATAAATTTTAAATGAATAAATGACCCAGATACCTGAAATTCAATTGCAATTTTTAAAAAAATCATAAAATGCTCATTCCCTTCTTCCCTGGTTTTGAGAAGAATGCAACCACATCTTCTTATTTCTAAAAAGCATTATTGCTGGAGAAATGATTTACTTCATTCAGTACTGATTTATTTCACTATATATTCATTCACAGACCAAATATTTGTTGGGTTCTTAATACATGCTGCTCACTGTTCTATGTGTTAAAGATACAGGAATAAGTACAAAAAGATGAGGTCTCTGCTTTTATGACATCTGCATTCTAATGGAAATACAATAAGCAAATAAATGAAAACCTCACAGTACCACACATTCATATTTTTAAAAATGCTTCTGTTCTTTTTTAAATATTTTTTAAATGCTTATTTATTTTTTGAGATAGATAGAGACAGAGTGCAAGAAGAATAGGGGCAGAGAGAGAGGAAACACAGAATCTGAAGCAGGTTCCAGGTCCTGAGCTGTCAGCACAGAGCCCGACATGGGGTTTAAACTCATGAATTGTGACATCATGACCTAAACTGAAGTGGGATGCTTAAATGAGTGAGCCACCCAGGCACCCCACCTCTGTTCTTTTTAAAACCTGTTAAAAAGTTAGATATGGGAGTTGAAGTTAGGAGGAAAGGATTGGTGGGGTTTGCTGTCTACTGTTGCCACTACACAATGCAAACTCTGAGCTTTGCAATTTCAGATTTTGGCTATCTTTCAAATCCTTGTAGTGTTCCTAACTTATTTGTATAAATAGCATTGCCAACTGACTGACTAAGATAAATTTTCATTTCTCTGGGCTGGGTGTGTGGCTTTGCAAACAAGCAACTTTGCCAGGAAACTGAGTAAAAAGGTCTTACTTTTGTCATAGGGAGACACTTAGCTGAGGAAACCAAAGGTGGTGGGCGGGGAGAGGGGCGTGGAATATGCAGTCTTGTAGTAGCAACTGCCCTTTAGAAATTCAGTAAGTTTTAAGTAGAGACTGTTTTCTACAATGACGCAAGCCAGCCAATCATTGTAAAATCAGCAGAGGAAAAAAATGCCTCCTTCAATGATGAACTTTTTTTTGTAAATTTAGAGGAAATCATACCAGCCAGAATCATCACAATTAATTAAGGCAGGACTTGAAAGACTGAAAACATGTTGATGGCTTCTCGCAACTATTCTTTCCTCTGGAATAAGCTTCCCTCCACATTCCTCCAATATCCAGCTACAGGAACCAAACTTTTGAACCCTTCTCTCTCATGACATTTAGTACCACTGTGCTCTATATATTTCAACTAGTTCATTGATCACATTATTTTTATAAATCTGCTTCATATTATAGATTGTAATCTTGTTCCCATATGCATCTTTAATCCCCATAAGTCATCTTTCTGGAATGGATAGAATGAATAATTATAGTCTATTTTCTACAATGGCTTCACCAAGCATATTATTCTATAGTGATATGGAAGAAAAGTCACTCCTTCAATGGCTAAGCAACTTCCTTTAATTAAAATGAAATATTTTTATATTCACATTCTTCAATTTTATTGTATACACAGCTTCAAAAGACATTTATCTACCTTTGGTGAATTTGTTTATGATGACAAATGAAATATTTAATGAATATCTAACCTAAACATGGTAAATATCAAATATTATAATTGCCTTTCCATACTGCCAACAACATATTTATGCAATGATGATGAAACATTTCCTTGAAAGGCATAAGATATGTTATCCCTAACAATGAAATGTTTAATGGGATGAGAGTTAGTGAAAAAGTAATATTAGGAGCAGGAAATTCTTCAAGCTCTGACAAAAGGATGGACAACTTTTCTCATTACAGAAAGTAAGAGACGGTGGACTCATTTGTGAACAAGGCAAATGGATAAAGAAATCATTCCTTAACCGAAGCTCAATAAGAATAAAGCCTAAGATAGGGTAAAAAGAGAGTAGAAAAATACAGACTAGATTTGATAAAAACCAATATCATTACTCTAGGTCATTGATCTGCTACAAAATTATGTGTAGAAATTCAGTCCCTGAGAAAAAAGTAAGGTAGAAATGGAAAATTCAGAATTGGAATGATCACAGATGGCTGTAATCTAAGATTATCTGTTACATTTTAGCATTGAAATGCTTTCCGAAATACTTATTTTCCAAAAAAGTAACTTAGAGGCTACTGAGCATTTTTCTGGTCAAGCTTGCTTAAGGAACTTATCTTTCTAAATCAGTGCTTTTTAAACTGCTGGTTCCAGTCTTTGAGTGAGTTGTAAGTTTAAGAGTTGTTTTATTCTTTTTAAAAACATTATGTGGGGGCGCTTCAGCCAGGTCACGATCTCGCGGTCCGTGAGTTCGAGCCCCGCGTCAGGCTCTGGGCTGATGGCTCAGAGCCTGGAGCCTGTTTCCGATTCTGTGTCTCCCTCTCTCTCTGCCCCTCCCCCGTTCATGCTCTGTCTCTCTCTGTCCCAAAAATAAAATAAAAACGTAAAAACATTATGTGTACCTTATATACATACATGAACATATATGTGTGATGTGACTCAGGGTGTAAAATGTATTTATTATGAGTTACAGTCAGACCATATGAAAGCGGTCATCTTAAATAACATGAATACATTAACAATGTTTCATGGAAATGTTTAAATTTCCTCAGGAGAGATTAACTCAAGATATAAATGAAGTAAATGAATGCCTATGATACGTCAGTGGAGGACCGTGAGCACTGTTTCCTGAGGAAGTTAATTTCCCAACATTGGTCAAGGCACCATTCTCTCTCCACCTCACCTTAAAGCCTCACCATTAGTGCCCCCTGCAGTTTTACTGAGATACAACTGACAGAACACTGCAAGTTTAAGGTGTACAACACCTTGATTTGATTTACTGCCAAAGTATTAGCTACCGTCTCCCTCCTGAGACATACTTGTCGTTTCTTTTCTGTGCTAAGAACATTGAAGACCCATTGTTACCAACAACTTAAGTATGTGATGCAGGACAGTTACCTGTAATCCCCATGCTGTGCATTAGATTCCCAAAGTCATCAATCTTACAACTGGAAGTTTATAGTCTTTGAACAGTAGCTCCTCCTTTAAGACTAAAAAAAGGGGGCACCTGGTTGACCCAGTCGTTGAACATCCAACTTCGGCTCAGGTCATGATCTCACAGCCCATGGGCTGGAGCCCCATGTGGAAATTTGTGCTGACAGCTCAGAGCCTGGAGTCTGCTTCAGATTCTGTGTCTCCCTCTCTCTTTGCCCCTCCCCTGCTCATACTCTGTCTCTCAAAAAAAAAAAAAAACATACATTAGAAAAAAATTGAAAAAGACTGAAAAAAGAAACCTGCCTCAAGATCATTTCTTAATAATTTTTATTAAAATGAGATGATCTTTAAAGTCTAGTTTATGATTTTAGCTATTTAACAGACAGAAGCCACAGAGAGACTAGCTCTGAGGGAATAAGAGATACTGAGAACAAATACCATGTTTTCCTAATGAGAGAGAGACGAGTGGTGGCAGACCAGCCCAAGGCACACACTATAGAAGAAGGAGAGCTGGGGCAGGGAATCTGGACTCCTCAATAGCCAGAGGCAAAGAGTGAGGATGCTGAGCCAGGAAGAGGACGGACCTCGGGATGCCCTAATTTGAGTAGCAGAGGACATCAGGGAGTATCTCTTAGAAATACTATGATTCTTTTCCTGAGGATGAATTCACCAAAACCTCCCACAGGATTATTCCTCCAGCTCCTGGAGACTGAAGCACATGGTTGCATGTACACTCTAGACTGTAACTGGTCAGTTCTAGTGTATGATTGTGGGTGTGAACAGATCACAGTATATGAATCTCCCTCCACCCATGTCCTCTACACAAATAAATCTGAGTTCCCTTTTTAAAATCTGTAAAATAAGAAAAAGGAGGATAACTAATAATTTGGAGTGTTTTTCCACTGTGCTTTTTAACAAACCACCTTCTGAAGAACACAAAGCAAATACACTATTATCGCCAGAGGAAACCCAGAGCTGATATGACCCACACAAGTTCACAAATCCAGCAATTACTGAAGAACTAAAAACCTGAGTCTGCACTCCAAATCCTTTGCCCATTGACTGTACTGACCTGTTTTGCCATCTGAGAAAGAACAAAAGGAACCAAAATCAAAGATATATTTTCTTTACTCCATGGCTTTGCCCTTGGGCTGCCATAGTGTTTGGTCACATTAATAATATCCAGTAAATCTGAGGAGATGATTTGGGGCCTCATGTGTTTACTTATATTCTCTTTCACAATAAATTGAAAAAGCACTGTATTTCATAAACTCTAAGACTACATAAACTGTAAGATGCATGATTGTTTTATGTACCACAGACAAAGGGAAAAAATACATAAGCAATTAAACCATAACATAATGGTTTCATATCTCTTTGAATTTCCTTCAACAAATACTGAAATATTTCTTCAGACTTATTTAGATATAAATTTTTTTTATCACATTCACTCTGGGCACCCATAAAAACAAGTATGAATGAAATAATTTTGGTGAAACTATTCCTAACAGTTCCTTGTGTTCACGCTCTAACTCTTCTGACCCATGTTTCGAACTTCCATTACTGTTCTCTGTGGTTTTCCATCTGCACCATCCGTGTGGATTAGACTCTGCCGGGGATTCCTCCTAGAAGACATAGGGAATGCTCTCTGTCTAGGGAAAGGCAGGCAAAAGCATATATCCACTAGCTCCATCCTATATGGGTTGAAGGTAACTCCACAGTCATTAACTCCCTCTCACTTCCAAATCTTCCAGCTTCCTTTATATTTTTCTTATTTCTACTTATTAGTGACAATAATACACAGAAAGGTACAGTTTCCGAGAATATTGCCATAAAAATTAAGCTGCGTGATAAATATTTGATGAATACTGTGCATGGTCCTTTCAGACATGGTATTTAAGGGGCACCTGGGTGGCTCAGTCAGTTAAGCGTCCGACTTTGGCCCAGGTCATGATCTCGCAGTTCATGAGTTTGAGCCCCGTGTTGGGCTCTGTGCTGACAGCTCAGAGCCTGGAGCCCGCTTTGGATTCTGTCTCTCTCTCTCTCTCTCTCTCTCTCTCTCTGTCCCTCCCCCACTCCTGCTCGTGCTCTCTTTCTGTCTCTCAAAAATAAACATTAAAAATATATATGGTATTTAAGAGGGAAAATAATAACAAGTGTTGGTGAGGATGTATAAATTAATAAATTGGAACCCTCAATGCTGTGAGATGCAAGATGATGCAGCTGCTTTGGGCAACAGTGTGGTGGTTCCTCAAAAAGCTACATAGTTACATATGAGCCAGCAATGTTTTCCTAGGTATGTACTCAAGAGAATTGAAAACATGTGTTCACATCAAAGCTTGTACATGAATGCTCAAAGCAGCAGTGTTTATAGTGGCAAAAAAAAAAAAAAAAAGGAAACCAAAATGGCAATCAACTGATGAATTGATAAGCAAAACGTGGCATGAACATCCATACAATGGAATATCATTCAGCCATAAAAACTAATGGAGTACTGATAGATACCAAAACATGGATGAGCCTTGAAATATTTATGTTAAGCCAAAGAAGCCAGACACAAAAGGCTACTTACTGGAATCAGATAAATGATTCCATGTATATGAATTGTCCAAGTTAGGCCAATCTATAGAGAGAAAGATTGGAAGTCGTCAGAGGCCAAGGAGAGGGAAGGAAAATGATAAGTGACTGCTAATGAGCACAGAGTTTCTTTTTGAAGTGTTGAAAATGTTCTGCAATTAGACAGTGAGGGTAAAACAAGTTTGAATACTAATTAAACATGCTAAAATCCACCAAACTGTACACTTTATAAAGGTGAATGTTAATGTATGTTAATCAAACCTCATTTTAAAAAGATGGTACTGGGGGCACCTGGGTGGCTCAGTCGGTTGAGTGTCTGACTTCAGCTCAGGTCATGATCTCGTGGTCCGTAAGTTCAAGCCCCGCGTCGGGCTCTGAGCTGACAGCTCAGAGCCTGGAGCCTGCTTCGGATTCTGTGTCTCCCTCTCTCTCTGACCCTCCCCCGTTCATGCTCTGTCTCTCTCTGTCTCAAAAATAAATAAACGTTAAAAAAAAAACATTAAAAAAAAAGATGGTACTGAAGTTCCCATCTTTCTTGCACCAGGACAGAAGTAGTGAAGCTGTAAAATGCCACACAGAACACAGTCTCCAAGGCTGCAGTTCCATCCATCTGTCAGTCTCACTGTGGAGGTAGGAGATGAGAACCACATCTACTCGCATGGCTTAGATGACCTCCAATACAGCGTAGCCACGTGTAAACACTGAGCACCAAAGGTGCCATAATAACAACATAATAAAATATTGAATATTTAAATAAGCTATTACGAAGCTAAAATTATGAATTCTTGTACAGGAAAGATAAGCCCTTCCTGCAATTACAAAATAAAGTACCCATTCCAATTGCATAAAAATGTAGAATGACACTCCTAGAAATTAAATGGATTATGCAATACTACAAATGCATGCTACATAAAGAATGAAGTATTTGATTTATACCAATCCCTCACAACTAAGGAATTTTCCAGCCTAGTGGTTTTAGCACCATGGTGGATATAGAAAAATGTCTATATTTTATCTTGAGTATATTCTTAATCAGAAAACCTGTTTCTTTTCTTTTTTTTCCCCCTTCATATATTTCTTTCTTTTCTCTTAGGAAATATTTCCAAGGTGTCCCTGAATTACAAGAATATAAATATACTTGATGGGTCCTACTTGTCAATCAAATTGACAACTTTGCTAAAGTTTAACTTTTAAGGATGAAGTTATTTTAAGGATTAATTTTTAACTCTGAAATTTAATCATATGCATACTCCTTAAATGAAAAGATGATGCCTGGGTAATTTGCTCTATGTGCCACTGAATATTAATTCACACATTTCCTCTTTAAGGATACTGTCCCGATAAGATAATGTTGCCCTGGAAAGTGTTTGAATAGCCATTGGCACATTTTATACTTTTCACTACAAAGGGTTAATAATGACTCTCATAATAGTTAATGAGAGAAAGGGCTAATTATTCAATCTTTGGTAACTTCAGTGAATTTCAGAAGTAGCCTCTTGATTCTAGACATTAAAATGTACACAAATCAAAAGGCAGAATCTGCTCCATTTCTAGAGTCTTGACAGCTGGGGCAGAAAAGGATGTGCAGTAGAATTGGACATAATCAGCTTATTTATTTATTTATTAAAAAAAATTTTTTTTCAACGTTTATTTATTTTTGGGACAGAGAGAGACAGAGCATGAACGGGGGAGGGGCAGAGAGAGAGGGAGACACAGAATCGGAAACAGGCTCCAGGCTCTGAGCCATCAGCCCAGAGCCTGACGCGGGGCTCGAACTCACGGACCGCGAGATCGTGACCTGGCTGAAGTCGGACGCTTAACCGACTGCGCCACCCAGGCGCCCCGGACATAATCAGTTTAATTAAGCCCAGTTTATGAAACCTTCTTATGAGGTTTTATTCTCCTTAGGTTAGTGACACTCATATGGTAATTAGATTATATCACTTTTCTTTTTAAAAATATTTAAAATTTTTATTTTATTTTCTAAAATTTATTTATGCTTTTTGTGCGTGTGTGTACAAAACAGAGAGAGCACAAGCTGGGGAGAGGCAGAAAGAAAGGGAGAAAGAGAATCCTAAGCAGGCTCCGTGTTGTCAGCATAAAGTCAGACATGGGGCTCAAACTCATGAACAGTGAGATCATGACCTGAGCCAAAATCAAGAGTTGGATGTTTAACTGACTGAGCCACCCAGGTGCTCCTCATTTGTCTTTTTACAATTTTTTTATTTAGGTCTAGTTAGTTAATATACAGTATTACACTATTTTAGGTGTTTGATGCAGTGATTCAGTACTTCCATATATCACTTTCCTAGCCCCTTAGGGATTCCCATCTTCAGAAATGACATAGCGACCTGGTTTCCAATGCATCTGACTATTGACAAGAGTAGTATGATGTTATAACCCAAGGTCCTGAGCTATTGTTATTAATAGATCACATGCAGACATAATACAAATTTTCTGATTTATTTTAAAAAATAAACTTTAGGGGTGCTTGGGTGGCGCAGTCGGTTAAGCGTCCGACTTCAGCCAGGTCATGATCTCGCGGTCCGTGAGTTCGAGCCCCGCGTCGGGCTCTGGGCTGATGGCTCAGAGCCTGGAGCCTGTTTCCCATTCTGTGTCTCCCTCTCTCTCTGCCCCTGCCCCGTTCATGCTCTGTCTCTCTCTGTCCCAAAAATAAATAAAAAACGTTGAAAAATTTTTTTTTAAAAAATAAACTTTGAAAAGATGTCTGCACCCCTATGTTTACTGCCGCATTATTTATAGTAGCCAAGGTATGGAAGCAACCAAAGTGTGCATCAATAGATGAATGGATAAGGAACATGGGGTATACATACACAATGGAATATTACTCAGCCATGAAAAAGAATGCATGTTTGCCATTTGCAGCAGCATGGATGGACCTGGAGGGTATTATGCTAAGTTAAATAAGATAAAGACAAATACCATATGATTTCACTCATATGTGGAATTTAAGAAACAAAACAGGGGCAGCTGGGTGGCTAGGTTGGTTAAGTGTCTGACTCTTGATTTTGACTCAGGTCATGGTCTCGTGGCTCATGAGTATAAGCCCCACATTGGGCTCTGGGCTGACAGTGTGGAGCCTGCTTAGGATGCGCTCTCTCCTTCTCTCTCTGCCCTTCCTTCACTTGTGTTGTCTCTGTCTCTAAATAAATAAATAAATAAATAAATAAATAAGCAAAATAGAAAATAAAAATAAATGAACAAAGGGAAAAAAAAGAAAACTAAAAAACAGACTCTGAACTATAGAGAAATGGTGGTTTCCAGAGGGAAGGGTGGGTGGGAGATGGATGAAATAGGTGAAAGGTGTTAAGTGTACACTTGTGATGAGCACTGAGTAATGTATAGAATTTTTTATTTTATTATATACCTGAAACTAATGTAATACTTTATGTTAATTATACTTGAATAAAAAATTAAGAGAAAAAAGATGGGGGGAGGAGGAAGAGAGATGTGTAAAAGCATTATTATAATATTCAAGACAAAATTATAAAGGTTCACAAATATATTCAATTAAATGTAGGTCTACAAAAAATAATAAACCTTTGTTTAATTTAAAATATAAAGTCATATATGCTCTCCAAATGCAATCATAATGGATTTATTTATAGAATAAAATTATACAGTAAATTGCACTTTTCTATACCTATTGAGGATCTGGTATCAAGGACACAGTAGTATCTTGATAAATATTTTAGATGGAAAAGTGATGTATGAAAAAATGAATAAAGAATAAGTATAGATTTTCGAAGGTGGAGGAAGATGGCAGTGTAGGAAGACGCTGGGCTCACCGCATCCTGCCGATGGCTTAGATTCCACCCACATCTGCCTAAATAACTTAGAAAACCGCCAGAAGACTAGCAGAATGGACTCTCTGGAGTCAAGCGTAGATGAGAGGCCCACGGAAGAGGGTAGGAAGGGCAGAGAGGCGGTGCACACTACATGGACTGGCGGGAGGGAGCCAGGGAGGTGGAGGGGCAGCCAGCCCACCCAGCAAGGCAGAGCCCCCGAGTCTGGCTTGCGAAAGTGGAGGGGCCGGACAGAGTGTGTTCTGACAGCCAGCAGGACTTAACATCTGGAATGCTATAAGTCAACAGCTCTGCTGGGAGAGCGGAAGGGCTAAAGGACAATGGGAGGGAGATTTGTTGAGCCCCGGAGGACAGAGCTCAGCTTGGTGGGGAACAAAGGCACTTGCAAGCGCCATCTCCCTCACCCATTCCCCCAGCCGAAATCCCAAAGGGAACCAGTTCCCATCATGAACTTGCTTGCACCGCCCAAGCACCCAATGCTTTGCTTCTGTGGATCCATCCTCCAAGGGGTCTGCCTCCCTCCCGGTGCCACAGAGCCCCTCCTGAAGCAGACCACTGAAGGCAAAGTGAGCTAAGCCTGCCCCTCCCGCCCCTGTGCACCTTGCAGATCCACCCCAGCTAATACACCAAATTCCATCGAAGCAGCACCACAAGCCTGGCAGTGTGCATGTAGTCCAGACATAGGCCACACCACTCCACAGTGAGTTCTGCCCATGGGAGAGGGGGAGATAAGGTACACACCAGTCTGACTGTGGCCCCAGCGGTGGGCTGGGGACAGATATCAGGTCTGACTGTGGTCCCACCCACCAATGCAAGTTACTCCAGACAGCACAGGGGAAGAGCCCTGCAGTTCCGCGCCACTCCAGAGACTATCCAAAATGACTAAGCAGAAGAATTATCCTCAAAAGAAACTCCAGGAAGTAGTGACAGCTAACAAACTGATCAAAACGATTTAAACAATGTAACGGAAAATTAATTTAAAATAGCAGTCATAAAATTAATCGCTTGGCTTGAAAAAAGTATAGAGGACAGCAGAGAATCTATTAGCACAGAGATCAAGGGACTAAGAAGCAATCAGGAGGAACTAAAAAATGCTATAAATGAGCTGCAAAATAAAATGGAGGCGACCACAGCTCAGATTGAAGAGGCAGAGGAGAGATTAGGTGAACTAGAAGATAAAATTATGGAAAAAGAGGAAGCTGAGAAAAAGATAAAAAAAAAAATCCGGAGTATGAGGGGAGACTTAGAGAACTAAGTGACATAATTAAACAAAATAATATACACATAATTGGAATTCCAGAGGAAGAAGAGAGAGGGAAAGGTGCTGAAGGTGTACTTGAAGAAATCGTAGCTGAGAACTTCCCTGATCTGGGGAAGGAAAAAAGCACTGAAATCCAAGAGGCACAGAAAACTCCCTTCAGATGTAACTTGAATTGATCTTCTGCATGACATATCATAGTGACACTGGCAAAATACAAGGATATAGAGAAAATTCTGAAACCAGCTAGGGATAAACGTGCTCTAACATATAAAAGGAGACTGATAAGTCTCGTGACGGATCTGTCTACTGAAACTTGGCAGGCCAGAAAGGAATGGCAGGAAATCTTCAATGTGATGCACAGGAAAAATATGCAGCCGAGAATCCTCTATCCAGCAAGTCTGTCATTTAGAATAGAAGGAGAGATAAATGTATTCCCACACTACAAAAACTGAAGGAATTCATCACCGCTAAACCAGCCCTACAAGAAATCCTAAGGGGGATCCTGTGAGACAAAGTACCAGAGACATCACTACAAGCATGAAACCTACAGACATCACTCTAAACCCAAATCTTTCTATAATAACACTGAATGTAAATGGACTAAATGCTCCAACCAAAAGATATGGGGTATCAGAATGGATAAAAAACCAAGATCCATCTATTTGCTGTCTACAAGAGACTCACTGTAGACCTGAGGACACCTTCAGATTGAAAGTGAGGGGATGGAGAACTATCTATCATGCTACTGAAAGTCAAAAGAAAGCTGGAGTAGCCATACTTACAGCAGACAAACTAGACTTTAAATTAAAGGCTGTAACAAGAGATAAAGAAGGGCATTACATAATAATTACAGGGTCTATCCATTAGGAAGAGCTAACAATTCTAAATGTCTATGCGCCGAATACGGGAACCCCCAAATATATAAAACAATTAGTCACAAACATAAGCAACCTTATTGATAATAATGTTGTAATTGCACGGGACTTTAATACTCCACTTACAACAATGGATAGATCATCTAGACACACGGTCAATAAAGAAACAAGGGCCCTGAATGAGACATTGGATCAGATGGACTTGACACATATATTTAGAACTCTGCCTCCCAAAGCAACAGAATATACTTTCTTCTCGAGTGCACATGGAACATTCTCCAAGATAGATCACATACTGGGTCACAGAACAGCCCTTCATAAGTATACAAGAATTGAGATCATACCATGCATACTTTCAGACCACAATGCAATGAAGCTTGAAATCAACCACAGGAAAAAGTCTGGAAAACTTCCAAAAGCATGGAGGTTAAAGAACACCCTACTAAAGGATGAATGGGCCAACCAGGTAATTAGAGAAGAAATTAAGAAATATATGGAAACAAATGAAAATGAAAATACAACAATCCAAACACTTTGGGGTGCAGCGAAGGCAGTCCTGAGAGGAAAATACATTGCAATCCAGGCCTATCTCAAGAAAAAAGAAAAATCCCAAATACAAAATCTAACAGCACACCTAAAGGATATAGAAGCAGAACAGCAAAGACACCCGAACCCAGAAGAGAAATAATAAAGATCAGAGCAGAGACAAACAATATAGAATCTAAAAAAACTGCAGAGCAGATCAAGGAAATCAAGAGTTGGTTTTTGGAAAAATAAAGAAAATTGCTAACTCTCTAGCCAGGCTTCTCAAAAAGAAAAGGGAGATGACCCAAATAGATAAAATCATGAATGAAAATGGAATTATTACAACCAATCCCTCAGAAATACAAGCAATTATCAGGGAATACTATGAAAAATTATATGCCAACAAACTGGACAACCTGGAAGAAATGGACAAATTCCTAAACACCCACACACTTCCAAAACTCAAACAGGAGGAAATAGAAGCTTGAACAGACCCATAACCAGCGAATAAATTGAATCAGTTATCAAAAATCTCCCAACAAATAAGAGTCCAGAACCAGATGTCTTCCCAGGGGAATTCTACCAGACATTTAAACCTATCCTTCTCAAGCTATTCCAAAAGATAGAATGGGAAGGAAAACTTCCAGACTCATTCTATGAAGCCAGCATTACTTTGATTCCTAAACCAGACAGAGACCCAGTTAAAAAAAAAAAAAAAAGAAGAGAACTACAGGCTAATATCCCTGATGAATATGGATGCAAAAATTCTCAATAAGATACTAGCAAATCGAATTCAACAGCATATAAAAAGAATTATTCACCATGATCAAGTAGGATTCATTCCTGGGCTGCAGGGCAGGTTCAACATTCGCAAATCAATGTGGTACATCACATTAATAAAAGACAAGATAAGAACCATATGATCCTGTCATTCGATGCAGAAAAAGCATTTCACAAAATTCAGCGTCTTTTCTTAATAAAAACCCTCGAGAAAGTTGGGATAGAAGGAACATACTTAAACATCATAAAAGCCATTTATGAAAAGCCCACAGCTAATATCATCCTCAATGGGGAAAAACTGAGAGCTTTCTCCCTGAGATCAGGAACACGACAGGGATGTCCACTCTCACCGCTGTTAAGTTTAACATAGTGTTGGAAGTTCTAGCATCAGCAATCAGACAACAAAAGGAAATCAAAGGCATCAAAATTAGCAAGTAGAAGTTAAGCTTTCATTTTTTGCAGATGACATGATAGTATACATGGAAAATCCGATGGACTCCACCAAAAGTCTGCTAGAACTGATACATGAATTCAGCAAAATCACAGGATACAAAATCAACGTACAGAAATCAGTTGCATTCTTATACACTAATAATGAAGCAACAGAAAGACAAATAAAGAAACTGATTCCATTCACAATTGCACCAAGAAGCAGAAAACACCTAGGAATAAACCTAACCAAAGATGTAAAAGATCTGTTTGCTGAAAACTATAGAAAGCTTATGAAGGAAATTGAAGAAGATACAAAGAAATGGGAAAACATTCCATGCTCATGGATTGGAAGAATAAATATTGTCAAAATATCAATACTACCCAAAGCTATCTACACATTCAATGCAATCCCAATAAAAATTGCACCAGCATTCTTCTCAAAGCTAGAACAAGCAATCCTAAAATTTGTATGGAACCACAAAAGACCCCAAATAGCCAAAGTAACATTGAAGAAGAAGACCAAAACAGGAGGCATCACAATCCCAGACTTTAGCCTCTACTACAAAGCTATAATCATCAAGACAGCATGGTATTGGCACAAAAACAGACACATAGACAAATGGAATAGAATAGAAACCTCAGAACTAGACCCACACAAGTATGGCCAACTCATCTTTGACAAAGCAGGAAAGAATATCCAATGGAAAAAAGACAATCTCTTTAACAAATTGTGCTGGGAGGACTGGACAGCAACATGCAGAAGGATAAAACTAGACCACTTTCTTACACCATTCACAAAAACAAACTCAAAATGGATAAAGGACCTGAATGTGAGACAGGAAACCATCAAAACCCTAGAGGAGAAAGCAGGAAAAAAACTTCTCTGACCTCAGCTACAGCAATTTCTTACTTGACACATCCCCAAAGGCAAGGGAATTAAAAGCAAAAATGAACTACTGGGACCTCATGAAGATAAAAAGCTTCTGCACAGCAAAGGAAACAATCAACAAAAATAAAAGGCAACCAACGGAATGGGAAAACATATTTGCAAATGACATATCGGACAAAGGGCTAGTATCCAAAACCTATAAAGACTTCACCAAACTCCACACCCAAAAAAACAAATAATCCAGTGAAGAAATGGGCAGAAGACATGAATAGACACTTCTCTAAGATGATGTCCAGATGGCTAACAGGCACATGAAAAGATGCTCAACGTTGCTCCTCATCAGGGAAATACAAATCAAAACCACACTCAGATATCACCTCACACCAGTCAGAGTGGCTAACATGAACAAATCATGAGACTGTAGATGCTGGAGAGGATGTGGAGAAATGGGAACCCTCTTGCACTGTTTTTGGGAATGCAAACTGGTGTAGCCACTCTGGAAAACAGTGTGGACGTTCCTCATATATTTAAAAATAGACCTACCCTATGACCCAGCAATAGCAATACTAGGAATTTACCCAAGGGATATAGGAGTGCTGATGCATAGGGGCACTTGTACCCCAATGTTTATACCAGCACTCTCAACAATAGCCAAATGATGGAAAGAGCCTAAATGTCCATCAACTGACGAATGGATAACGAAATTGTGGTTTATACACACAATGGAATACTACGTGGCATTGAGAAAGAATGAAATATGGCCTTTTGTAGCAATGTGGATGGAACTGGAGAGTGTTATGCTAAGTGAAATAAATCATACAGAGAAAGACAGATACCGTATGTTTTCACTCTTATGTGGATCCTGAGAAACTTAACAGAAGTCCATGGGGGAGGGGAAGGAAAAAAAAAAAAGAGGTTAGAGGGGGAGAGAGCCAAAACATAAGAGACTCTTAGAACAAACTGACGGTAGATGGGGGTGAGAGGGTGGGGAGGGTGGGTGATGGGTATTGAGGAGGGCACCTTTTGGGATGAGCACTGGGTGTTGTATCGAAACCAATTTCACAATAAATTTGATATAAAAAAAATAAATAAAAAGCATATTGTATGCCCTCTTAAAATTCAATGAAATGGAATGTAGACTGAAATTCTACATCCAGAATATCTGTCAAGAGAAAAAAAAAGACAATCATGGCAATGAATGCTTTGTATGTTTTAAAATTTCATTCTAAGTAATTCTAAAATATTTAATATTTGTGTTATTATCTTTCCATTTTTAATGATTTTTATATATTCATTTCATGTTAATGTTCCCAAAGTTTAACGTTTCCTTGTTCCCAATGTCTGTATCAAGTACAGAATATTTTTGCATATCACAGAAATATATAATCTTGTGACACTACATTAATCAATAACAAAAAATAACGATCCAAAAAATATATAGCTATTTAATAGATATCTACCAAATGAATAAACAAATAAATCAACCGTATTTATCACGATTAAAATAAATCATTTTAATAGTGTGCTCGTGTTCACTGCTCATTTCATGAGCACCACATAGATGTGTATAGAAAAAAATTTACCTCTGAACGATTGGAGATGCTTCTATCATAAATTACCAAAATTTACAAAATATACTATTAAGATTTAGTAGACATAATTAGATTTTTGTGTGAATGCATTTTAACAATAGATCATTTAAAAATGTACTGCATTAAATTCTATTGGTGCTTATTTAGGGAGTATAATGAGAACAGTTAAGATCATGAGATGAGGAACACCAAAATGATCACTTGATCACCAAAATCTTCTCAGAAAATATGCATCAAAAATTATTCCCAATACCCTCAGACCTATCATGAAGTTCAACATTTTCACCTGTTTTCTTGTGCCAGAAAAATGGAAATAAAATCATATGGTAAGAAAAGAAAGTCAATGCATTGTGAGTTGGCAAAGGTTTTACTCCAAGGACTGAAATATACTTCCCCCAAAGAATTCCCACTGAGAAAGACATCCAGTAAATACTGAATGTCTAAAATGTGTCAATTTACCATTTTTCCCTAGAAACACAATGTCCTCTGCTAATCCTGATATTAATTTCCTCTTGTGCTTCTATATACTTTAAACATTTTATATAAATTCCACTTAAACAGTGTAATATTAATTTCAGGTGTACAATATAATGATTCAACACTTCGATACAACATCCAGTGCTCATCACAAGGGTACTCCTTGGTCCTCATCACCTATTTCACTGATCCCCCCACTCACCCCAGCTTTGGTAACCATCAGTGTATTCCCTGCAGTTAAGAGTATGTTTCTTGGTTTGCCTCTGTCTCTTTTTCCCCTTGGCTTACTTGTTTGTTTCTTAAATCCCACATGAGTGAAATCATATGATTTTTGTCTTTCTCTGACTGACTTATTTTGCTTATTGTTATACCCCCAGCTCCAACCACATCATTGCAAATGGCAAGATTTCATTCATTTTTATAGCTGAGTAATATTCCATTGTATGTATATACTACATGTTGTGAGCTATGAACTTTGAAACTAAATTCTGATTTTCAGATATCAGAACACATAGGCAGTAAATTATTTGTACAAACTGAATTGCTTTACAGTGAACTGTGAACATGCATGTTCCTGAAGCATTATCTCTTCTTGAAATCCCTATCCTCCTCTTCTTTATCAGCCATAATCTTCATTATATTTTCAGTTAAAGTTTATTGAGTTCCACTAAATGTGTATTCCTAGAATTTGTACCATAAGAACACAGATTAGTTATATGTTACAATTTTTTTTAGAAGTGCGTAATGTAGTATGGATATGGACCAGTCAGTTGCCAATGGATATGACACAGAATTCCAAGAAAGTACAGGATAAATGTGCACACAATATAACAAATTCACATGAAAATCTATACGTGATCATGTAAGCTTTTATAGTATTTAGTTTCCAAATATTTGAAGTCTGTTTACCTGTCAGAAACAATAGGACCAAGAATTAGGCAAGGGGCGCCTGGGGTGGCTCAATTGGTTAGGAATCTGACTCTTGATTTTGGTTCAGGTCATGATCTCATTGCTCATGAGTTCAAGCTCTAGGTTGGGCTTTGCACTAATAGCATGGAGCCTGCTTGGGATTCATTCTCTCTCTCTCCCTCCCTCCCTCCCTGCTTCCTCCCTCTCTGCCCCTCCTTTGCTTGTGTTCTATCTCTCTAAAAATAAATAAATGAACTTAAAAAAAAAACTAGGCAAGAAATAGACATAAAAAAAAATGGCCTGTATCAAGATGTGCAATTCTCACAATTATTCATAAACACCCAACATATAGAAAAAAAATCTAAAAGATGTTTTCATCATGCTAGGCTAGATTGTGTTGCAATAACAATATAACTTCAAAATCTGGACGCCCCAAAATAACAAAGGCTTGTTTTTGATTCATGCTACAAATTCATGTGGGTTAAGGGATTGGAGGAAAGGGGAGGAACATGTGCTGTGTCTCTCTACACTAGGACAAAGCTAATAGAACCTCCCCACCTGGGGCTGGTTGCCATGGCACAGAAAAAGAGGTTCTGACAAACTGTGCACTAGCCATTACAGCTTTGTCCCAGATGTGATGCATAGAGCTTCTCAAGATTCATCCACCAAAGCAAGTCACATGACCACGATCAGTGCAAAGCGGATGGGAAAATTCAACCACCCTTCTGCCCAGACACGAGTCAGAAATATTTGGTGAGTAGCACTTGTATGTACATGTATGAATAGGTAATAGCTTAAAAGTTTTCAAATACTTAGATGTCTGGAAAGTGCAGGTAATATATCTGTAAGATGTTTTTTTTTTTTTTTTCCTTACAGATATATTCAGCATCTTAACCTGAAAATCTTGGTCAAAATGCTACCACCTTAGTCATGCATCTTTCCATGGAATTTCTATTCTTCTCTCCCTTCATCTAACTCTGGTCTATGCAAGTTTAGAATTAAATATATATGCAAATTTTAATGGGTTCCCTCCAAAAACATTAGTCAATTTTGCTTCACAGGGAGCAGAACAAGTGAAAACATTATATATCAATTATGTTTGCTCCTAAGGTTGTTTCCTTGAGTTAAACCAGATAAACAAGTGGAAATTGTAAACATTATAAAAAAAAATGCCAGAAAAGTTGATTATGTTCTGAATTCCTTTACCATTGCTTTGGTGTTTTTTATATACAATTTTAAGTACAACAAACACTACCTAAAGTAGTGCATTTCATTTATTTTTGGCATCTCCAGCCTGTTCTTGAATGATATTAGATAAGAATAAATATGGCTAAACTAGTCATGGAGATGGAAAGGATAGTGCTTGCATCCTTTTCTGAAGATAGAAGAGGAGGCTTCTGAACTAACAATATTATGTACGACTATTGCCTCACATTTTATTATAGATGCTTTTATCAAACTAAAACAATTTACCCATCTCTGTATATCATCTTTTCAGTCCTTGCTAGTAAAAACCCTCACTTTATCCCAGAAACAAAGGAGGTGTAGATAAACTTCTCAGAGCTGTACACTCTTTTTATTTACATTTAGATTTAAAGTAATCATTTAAAAGAGTTAATTTAATTCCTAATAGAATCTCATTCCTGTAACATTCTTCTCCATCCCCTCCAGGTTAATGCTGAAGAAATATCTACAAGGTTTCTTAGAAATTTGGACACAGTAAGGAGAAAAGAGTGTGCATGTCTTATGGGGAAGGGTAGTTGTGGTGATATTGGGCTAGGATTAGCCTAAAAGAATACTGTGTATAACAGGGCAATGAATAATCCCTGTCCCACAGACTCACACCCACCTCAGTCCTTCAATCCCACAATCCTTTGTCTGTCTTCACTTGAACTTTCTAGGACTTGTAAAAGAAAGCTTGTGAAGTGGTGGTGGTGGGGGCATAAAAATAGAGGGTCAGAGAGCTCTGGCAGACTATTTTACTGCACAACCTCCTTCTCTCCTTCTAGATATCATCGAGAGGAGAAGCAAATTGGAGAGTCTGCTTTCTAGTTGTTTTGCTTTCTTGTTTTGGTCCCTAAAGTCATTAAAAACAGAAAGAGGAGAGAAAAGGTGAGAGAGGCACAGAAAGGAGAAGAGAGGTGTTGGAATGAGTTGTAGGCAGACAGATGAAGTCTACAAATAAAATGTGTCTTTTTTCTTCTGACATCTCACAGAGCACTTTGTCATCTGGTCATGATCAGGTAGGCAAAAAGGGGCTGAGAAACACACCAAATTCTCCATGGGCTCATTGGATGTGGCTAAGAACACATGATGTCCAGAAAGGATACCATATTCACCCTTGTTTAGAGTTATAGAGCCACACCTGCCAGCCTAATCACCTCTCTGACATCAGGTATGGTTCTTGAGCGACAATGAAAGGAGGGTAGGTGGAGGAGCTTTCCAGTGGTTGGTAGGGAGCATGAGTCCACGGGTGGTTCTGAAGGTCCCTGTCACCTAGAAACCAGAAAATGCGGTTGCTGGTGCTCGGTACACAGATTATCCAAAAGGCTAATAGAAAAGGTAGAGCATGGCATAGGCCTTCATGAAGACTTATCAGCAGCAAAAAAGCTACTTGAAAAATTTTGGATTTTGGTAGATTTAGAGGTCCCTTACTTTTATCCTTTACCTCATACAAGCTCAGCAGCACTCTACTGCTTATGTCCTTGTTTTTCCAGATACTCAGCAGGGTGGGTGACATGGGCTCCTGGGCAAAGATGAAAATTCAGATGGTGATGGCCAAGCCGAGGTCTTAGGGTCGTGACGTTATCCACTGGAAGATGAACAACTTGCCACAAACATTTAACATGAATCTAGCTTTTCAATGTTCTTGTAGTTATGGTGCTTGAAGATACAATGTTCCTTTTCCAATGTGACTCTTAAGTACCTACATCACAAGCAGGTGGGAAGGCCTTGACACAAACAAAGATTCAACCAATGGAGATGAAGGCAGTGCTGTCTTTACTATCATTTCCTTGGCTTAGACAAATCATGGTCATGTCCACAAAAGCTACATTAGTGATGATGACAGCAATGACAGAGAAGAGAGGCCAGCACATGCACACCACTGTTGGCCAAGCAGAGGTCCAACAACTGCTGGCAGGTAATCTGGGGCAAGAACAATTTCCAAAGGCAGGAGTTAACCACACTAGTACCCAAAGAGCTTGAGTATCTCCATGGGCTGCCCTGCTGAAAGTAGTCTGGTTTCCCTTCACATGGTAGTTACTCCTGTAGGAACTGGACTACAGTTCCCCGTTAGCAATAACAATAGTTTCATGCTCTCTTGGGCAGCACATATACTAAAATAGTAATAACGATAGTTTTGTCTGATTCTGGGAGGCTGTGGTCTGAGGCAGTGATGAAGGTAAGAAGCTACAAGTGGTGTCCTGCTCCTGTAGATGAAGGACGGGGGGCATAGGGTCCTGATCCAATGTTTTGAATGGAAAGAAAGGACATCTGTCCAGAAGATCTGACCTCATCACACTCTCTGATCGCCTGTTTTTGCAGTAAGAGTTTGTCCAATAGAAGACCCTCAACTTGTAGCCGTCCTGGGATGTCTGAACTCTTTCATCCCTAACTGGTATACACCTTAGCAAATCTGCATTAGGGTGTTTGTTAGGTGGGGGTTGGTTCAAAAGGTGAGGTAGGTCCCACAATGCAGGTATATTTTGGTTGATGAAACTTGTGTCCTCAATCAAGTGCCGCTGCATTCACCCCAACTTGGGATTGAGGTGGAGAAAGGCCCTGTCAGCCTGAGCATCCATGGTCTCTAACTCCACACTCAAAGTCCCTGAAGAGATCACATTCAAGGCTCAGGGCCTCCCCACATCCTTCACCTCCGCCACTTTAGTCTTCTGCACCATGTCTCATGTGAACATCCCTTCCTCATCTTCTCCTCTACCTCCTCATTCATTTTTTTCTTCTCCAGGATTCTCATCTCTCCATTGGCTCTTCATCCACTAATTCTTTCTGCTGCCACTGAGAAGGTGGCATACTCCTCAGTCATCACATGAGACCTCTATGACACCATGAACCAGATCTCTGAAGGCACTCCACCTGACATTACCGGGGTGTGAAAGTATATCACTCACCAGTACCAGATGTATGGGAGAAAACTGAGGCTTCACAAGTGATGGCTGGCAGAATGCAGCAGCTTGGATATTGCCACACCCTGCCACCCCAACTCTAAAGGAGGGGACACCACTGTCACACCACTGGGGACAGCAGTTTCTGGGATTAGATAGAACAGTAACTACTACTAAGAAGAAACTCAATCTCCCACAGCAGGGCCAAGAAGCAGCCTCCACCTCCTTAGCACATTCATTTTCATCAGACAGTATGTTGGGAATTCATCTCTATGTATTTATCCCCTTCCTATGCAATGATTACCAGGAAAGCAAAATTATTACCCTTTTTTTTTTTTAATTTTTTACAGATCATCTTGTAGTCAATCCAATATTAGCACTTTCATTATAGGGTCCTATTTTATGATGTCAAAGTCTGATATTCTGAAATGAATTTTGATGTTTTAATGAGTTAATGTTGCAAAGGCTAACACTCTGTACTGGTCCTTATGCAGTCACTGGCAATAAGAACGAAGGTGTGATGGGTCATTAAATTAACCTTCTATTACTTCTCACTTTCTATGTATGTTACCTCTTGTCACAAAGGAACTGAAAGTTCTCACTTGGCATTGTCATAAACTGGCACTTCAGAGAGAGGAGTCTCTGTATACAGACACCGACTCTTTGCACAATCTCAGGAAAATAAAAGTTTGTGCTCCTACAGTCAGCTGTCATTTTTACCCATGGACTGTTTTCCCCACTACAGCTTTAAAATTCACACCTGATTATCCTCAGACATCCTGAATCAGCATATGGGTTGAAAGCAGGTTTATTTACTCTTTTTTAAAGGCCTTGAAAACCACATGAATATGCTCATTATTTTGAAAGGAGATGTCTCATAAAGAAGAACTATTTCTACCTCACTGGTTACACAGCTTGGAGGGCATGTTCCTAACACTACAAAGTAGACAAACAAAGTCTATCTCAAGAGGAAGCCTTCACTTTCAAGTTTTCTTTCCCCACTTCTGAGTCTGTAACTGACATACACATACCCAATGGATTAATTTCTCTCTTTAGCATGGTATCACGTTGATGTTGGGTGTGTGTGTGCGTGCGCACACATGCACGTGTGTTTATATTCTCCCTCTACTAGCTATGTATTTTACTTTTTATATGCCTGGACCCTAGCACAGTAGCAGGATGGTTTTTATGAGTTTTACTGAATGCTTTAAATTGTGTCTAATTTCTACAGGTTGCAATTGTCAAGTTTTCAAATGCAAAACTCAGGATCACCTACATAAAAATCACTCCGAGGGTACTTGTTAAAAATGAGATCCCCAAGGCTCCACACCTAGATCTACTAAATCAAAATATAGGTATAAGGCCCAGCCATCTACATTTTCACATTCTCAGGTATATTTATTATTTTCAAAGTTCAAAGACTTCTGGTATATTAACTAAAACACTACAATATTTACCCAGATATTCACGTTTTCTTTAAGGCCCAATGAGATCTTGAAAGGAGAAGAAAAAGAAACAAGAAAAGAAAGAGAAGAAAAGTACTCCTACCCTTGAACTCCAGCCATTTCCTTATACTCCTTCTCTGTCTTCTACCCTATCCATAGGGCAATAAACTTCTCCAGAGATTTCCTTACACATCAGAATTTCAAACTATAAGTCCTAGCCCAGACTCCCCGCCCCCCCAAAAAAACCAAAATGTTGAGATTCATTTGGCACAATAGGTATTCAATGATCCAAAGAAAGTTCGCTGGGTTCAATTAATGGCTGTATAATGGCTTAGCAATTCAAATGGAAACTACTTGAAGGATTTACTGATAAAGCCACTTAAAAACCCCTCATTCTTTAAAAAAAAATTGTCTAATTTCACTCATTTTGGCTGATGTTTCTGACCCAAATACTACTTCTTTTAAGGGTGTTTCTACAATGCTCAGCTGATACAGCACTGGAAAAGAGGTCATGGATATAAATACAACAGTGATTTGACCTGAGAACTACTCTGAAGTGAGGGAAAATAGATTCCAAATGACTGCCCATCAAAGAAAGCTCTTCTCCTGATAATATGCTCAGTAGATCTATCAGTATAAACTCCAGTTTCTTCCCAGGAATCTCAACCCTGTGGAAAATGCTGCTGTCAGACCCCAGGTTATTTATCATAACAGTTATTGAATACTGGGTCACTTGAAAAAAGAAAAATATATTGAAACTCGCAGTCAAAATTTCTTTCTTCAAGTTAGATGTGGGCAACTGAAAATTTCTTTCCGCTGTCCAGCAGTCTATCCCGTAGGATCGTCAGTGATAGGGCTTCGACTCTCCACTTTCATCCCCCCAATATCACTTTTAGTTACTCTATGTTCCAATCAAAATGAAGAACTCAAAGTTCTTTGCCAACTTCCTGTATCTCCCTCCACCATGTTTATACTCAGAGTTACTGCTCTACTTGGAATCATTATCCATTTGCTCTTTGTAAAATAATTACTGAGTCTATCACTTTCAAGAAAAGTTTTCCAGGGATTCCTGATTTGTCAGAACTTTAAACATTGCCCCTAAAAATCAATGAATGTCTACTGTATTTTCAGTAAACACATAATGAGTGTTAAATAAAGTGAGTCAATGTCACAAAAGTGAATAATTTCGAGACTTAAAATAATGCTACAGTAATCAATCAAGACATTGTGATACTGGTGAGGAACCAACAAATATATCAGTGGCACAAAACAGAGAACCCAGGTGTAGATTCCTAGAAACACAGTCAACTGATCGTTGACAAATAAGGAAGGGCTGGGTACCTGGGTGTCTCAGTTGGTCAAGTGTCCAATTCTTGACTTCTTAGCTCAGGTCTGACTCTTGATTTTAGCTCAGGTCATGATATCATGGTTTGTGAGTTTGAGTCTCACATCAGGCTCTGTACTGACCATTTGGAGCCTGTTTTGGATTCTGTCTCTCCCTCCCTTTCTGTCCCTCTCCGGAGCATGCTGTGCTCTCTCTCACACACACAAAACAAACAAACAAACAAACAAACAAACAAACAAACAAGAAGCAAGGGCAACAAAATGGAGCAAAAAAAGTTTCTTTAACAAATGATACTGGAATGAGTAGACATCCACATGAAAAGAAAGAATCTAGACACAGACCTTACACCCTTCACAAAAATTAACTAGAAATGGGTCAGAGACCTAAATGGAAAAGGGAAAACTATAAAAGTCCTAAAGAAGAAAGTCTAGATGACCTTGGGATATGGCGGTGCCTTTTTAGATACAATAATGAAGATGAGATCTATGAAAGAAATAACTGATACACTTGACTTCATTAAAATTTGTAGACCTGCTCTACAAAACATAGTATCAAGAGAATGAAAAGACAAGACAAACACTGGGAGAAAATACTTGCAAAATACACATCTGATAAAGGACCCATCCAACATATATAAAGAGCTCTTAAAATTCATCAACAAGAAAACAACCTGATTAAAAATGGGCCAAACACCTTAATAGACATCTCACCAACGATATGCAGATGGCAAATCAGTGTATGAAAAGATGGATCACATCCTATATCATCAGAGAAATGATAAATTAGGTAAATGAAAAAATAAAGTGGTCCATACAAACACTGGAATATTATTCAGCACTAAAATGAAATGAACTATCAAACCATGATAAGACATGGAGACTTGAATGCATATTAGTAAGTAAAAGAAGCCAATCTGAAAAGGCACCATACTATATGATTCCAACTATATGACACTCCGGAAGAGAGAACACTATGGAGACAGCAAAAAAGGCTAGTAATTGACAGTGAATGGTGAGTGAGGAAGGGGATGACTAGGCAGAGCACAAAGAATTTTTAAGGCATTGAAAATACTCTGATATTATAATGATGAACATATGTCATTATATATTTAACCAAATCCATAGAATGTGCAATACAAGAGTGAACCCTAAGGCAAACTATGGACTTGAGGTGTTTATAATGTGTTAGTGTGAGTTCACCCTTGGTAAAAATGTACCATTTTGGTGAGTGATGCTGACTGGGTAAATCTACGGGCCAGGGAGTATGGGAAATTTCTGTACCTTACTCTCCATTTTACTGTAAACTTAAAACTGCTCTAGAAATATTAAGTCTTCTTTTAAGAAGTGCATAGTGAAGCCCGTGAATCAAATGAAATCAAGTGAATCAAATGAAAATGTTTCATCACAAATATGTTTCTTGAAGATAATCTAACTTCCATAAGTCCTAATAGCCTCAGGTATCAATACAATTATTATCTTTTATCCTCCCAGATTAAGTATAGTTTAGAAAACAGGCCTTCCACAACCCCTCTTCCATGAGTTAAATGTGTCACATGCTTCCAAGTCCATTTTCATGCTCTATCTTTGCTAATCCTTTAAATCCTTAGGGAGAATGTGATCTTTGCTTCTTAAAGAAATGCAATACAACTTGGCTGTGGCACATTGTACACCACAGTCACTTGTGTTTGTACTTTGTTATCATCCTATGTACATTACTAGGTCACTTACTTTTGCAAGCAAGATAATATCTTAGTTATCTTTTTAAGTCCTGCAGGGGCTAATAGAGTGTAGCATAGTAGACACTTAGAGAATTATGACTGAGTCAAACTGTATTATATACATCTCTATCAAGAGCTAGGTCAACATCGATAAGATATAAACTGCGTTTCAAAATCAAAGTCATTGTAAGCATCAACTCACCATGAGCCTGTGTAATGCCATATCAAGAACATATTCAGATCAGCAGGTGATTTGTATGAATTATGGAAGCATTTCCATTAAGTAGACAAAATTAACTGCTTTCTTCAGGTTTCCATCATTGACTCAATTCTCTCATACACACCTGCTAGCCCATGTAATACTACTGCCATTTCTCACTTGAAAGATGGCAATAATATCCTTATGTTCTGCTTTTGCACTTCAGATATATGCCCACACAACTGTGAAAGTGATTTTTTAAATTCTTTATTTTTTTTTAAGATTTCAGGAATAGAATTTAGTGATTCATTACTTATATAAGACACCCAGTGCTCATCACAAGTACCCTCCTTAATGCCCATCACCCATCTAGCCCACCCCCACCCACCTTCCTCCAGCAACCCTCAGTTCTTTCTATGTAAGAGGCTCTCATGGTTTGCCTCTCTCTCCGTTTTTATTTTTGCTTCCCTTCCCCTGTGTTCATCTGTGTTTCTTAAATTCCACATGAGTGAAATTACATATTTGTCTTTCTGACTTATTTCATTTAACATAACACACTCTAGTTCCATCCACATTGTCACAAAAGGCAAGATTCCATTCTTTTTGATGGCTGAGTAATATTCCATTGAATATATATACCACATCTTTTTTATCCATTCATCAGTCGATGGACATTGGGGCTCCTTCCATATTTTGACTACTGCCAATACTGCTGCTGTAAATATTTGGGTGCATGTGTCCCTTTGAATCGGCATCTTTATATCCTTTGGATAAGTACCTAGTATTGCAATTGCTGGGTCATAGGGTAGTTCTGTTTCTAATTTTTGAGGAACCTCCACACTGTTTTCCAGAGTAGCTGCACCAGTTTACATTCCCACCAACAGTGCAGGAGTGTTCTCCTTTGTCCATATCCTCACCAACATCAGTTGTTTCTTCTGTTAATTTTATTCTGACAGGTGTGAGGTGGTATCTCAATGTGGTTTTGACTGACATTTCCCTGATGATGAGTGATGTTGAGGATTTTTTCATGTGTCGGTCTATTGGACATCTGGATGTGTTCTCTGGAAAAGTATCTATTCATGTCTTCTGCCTATTTCTTCGCTGAATTATTTGATAAAGTGATTTTCCTTCCATGACTTCACCTTGCTCCTATGATTAAGACCAAAATCCTTAAAATGGCTAAAACACCAGGTTCTAGCTCCTGTCTTTATCTTGTGCTACTCTTCCATTATTTCAGTTTGACCACAGTGATCTTCATTTACTTGTTCCAATTTCATTATGTTCCTTTCTGACTCAGAGCCTTTACAGATCCTGACCCCCACCGCATAAAATCCTCTGCTTCCATCATCCTTCCTACCCAGTTAGCTCCTTCTCATCCCTTATATCTCTATTTTAAGGTCACCTCCTCATGGATGCCTTCCTGAACTCCTAAAGTGGGTGTCTCTATCACAGGCTATCATAACACTATGTAATTTTCCATCATTTTGTGGTAGTTTATAATTCTGTATTTGAGAAGTGATTAATCTCTGTCGTCCTCATTAGTCTGTGAACTCCATGTAGGCAGGTATCATGTCCATTGTGCTGGTGATATGTGGTAAGTGTTCAAGAAACCTTCCTTTAAGGGATAAATGGGTGAAAGGGGTTGGTCAAGTTGTAGACTTCCTTAAGATCATGCAGTCTTGAGACCCCCACAAGCAGTCTTCTGGAAGGGATAAAGCCTGAGCAATGTTAAGTCCACCACCTATTAGCTTTGTGACCTCAGATAATTTCTTAAACCCCTTTCAAGCCTCATTTTATTGTTCTATAAAAGGCAAATAATATTTTACAAGGCTGCTGAAAAGAATAATTTTATATCTCTCTAGTGATAGCCATAATTTTAATTAATAAAGAATTAACTGTCTGTATATTTGTTTAGTATCTATCCCTAATGCTCAATTTATAAGCACCAAAGAATATGGACCATGCCTGTCTTAAATACTACTATGCTCCAATGCCTAGCTTAGTATGTAGAACACAGTAGGTGATAATTATTTGTTGAAGATAAATCAATAAACATAAAAAGAATTTAGCACGGTACCTAGCTAAATTAAGCATTCAGTAAATATCAATGTCTACCATAGATTGAATGTTTGTGGCCCCCTAAATTCCTATGTTGAAACTTAATCCCTAATGTGATGATATTGGGATATAGGACTTTTAGGAGGTGATTAGAGACCTTTGGGAGGGCTCTACCCTCATGAATGAGATTTGAGTCCTTATAAAAGAGACCACAGAAGGTGAGCATCCTTGTCTCTTCCAGTATGTGAGGACATGGCAAGAAGACAGCCATCTAGGAACCAGGAAGTGGGTCCTCCCTAGACACTGAATCTGCCAACACCTTGATCTTGGAACTCCCAGCCTCCAAAACTGTGAGGAATAAGTTTCTGTTGTGTATAAGTTACCTGGTCTGTGGTATTTTTGTTATAGCAATCCAAATGGACTCAGACACTCTTCTTCCCTCCCTTCATAGCAAATTCCCCAAGACATTCCCTATAGCCCTGTTGTTCTTTCATTTGGGTGGAGGTAGAATCAGCTGCTTGCATTGTTCATTAATTCACAAGGTATTTACTGCAGATAGTGTTATTATTTTAAAAATTCAAAATTGAATTTTTAAAATAATAACACTCTCTTTTTTATGGGCAGAAAAAAAAATCCCAAGAACAATGATCTGCTGAGCACAATTTATGTGTCAACTGAAACAAAATGCTCTATCAGTACTACTGTTCCAACTTTGTAGAAGCAGAAGGTAGACACAGATAGGCTACATGACTTAAGTAACAAAGACAGAATTACAATGAGCTTTCCACGCTTCTGTTCAATACCCTTTCCTCTGCACTTAACTGTCATTGCACATGAGCAAATTCAGCAGTTCTCATCAGGCCTTCTGTGATATTCAATGAAACTTCTTTCATCAGACAGCTGAAATATGCTCTATTGTTTATGAGACAGTGAAATGAGTAATGAAATTAGGTTAAGTGGGAAAAGGGAGAGGCACAATACTATGCTTAAAGTATTTTTTTTTTAACTTCTGCATAAAAATTCTCTTTAGCTTCCTGGAGCCAAATAGAACTAGTGTTTATGAAGTCCAACACATATTAAAAAATAGTACAGGGGCGCACGCCTGGCTGACTCAGTCGGTTGAGTGTCCAACTTCAGCTCAGGTCATGATTTCACAGTTTGTGAGTTTGAGCCCTGCATTGGGCTCGTTGCAGTCAGTGCAGAGTCCACTTTGGATTCTCTGTTCCCCTCTCTCTCTGCTCTTCCCCCACTTGCACTCTCTCTCTCAAAAATGAATAAACATTTATTAAAAAATAATAAATAGTAAAGATTTGTTGAATGCCTTAAAAAAGGAGATCTAGTTATAGTCTTAACTCTAGGCTAAAATTCAAATTGCAATTTAAAGATTCAAACTCAACCTCCAACTATTATTTCAAGAGCCTTGTGTTCATAATAAAAGTTTTTGGTTATTCTTTCTTTTTGCTCTCTGAACACGCCTGTGATGTACCCATTGTTTTCATTCTAAAGGTATGAAATTTGTCTCGTGATTGTCAGTTACTGGATGCAGGATACCAAATTATGAAATATAAATATAAATATAAATATATATATATGTGTTATATATGTGTGTGCACGTGCACATGTATATATGTGTGTGTGTGTATATATATATATATATACATATATATATATA